>NC_064881.1:35855086-36171752 GCF_929443795.1 Astur gentilis | reverse complement strand
AAAAAGAGCAGAAAAGAAAAGAAAAAAAAAAAAAAAAAAACAAAACCGAAACCCCAAAACCACTCCACTGTATTTACATTATTTTCCTTTCTAGATTAACAGTTTTGATTTCATTGTAAACACATTTGTTCCCCACTTGTTTCCTGAATAAAAAAGGAATAAAAAGAAAGGAAAATAACCCCACAGTTGAAGCACCTTCTTTTTTAAAAAATGTCTTTCAACAGTATTACTAATTCAGCACACTTTGTATCTAGCCAGAATGATTATTACTGGTAGACAAAGAAATCATTAAAACTGAAATCGTCCTTGTATTTTAAATACTTTGCAAATAGTTCTGCAAGTAGAATATGCAAAGTGCATCTGAAAATCAGACAGGATGGAGACAGAACACCATACAACAGAATTTATCTGACTGGAAAAGACAGAATTGGAAAAACGTCAATAAAGTTTAGGGACATACAAGTAAGACATGGTAACATCTGATTATTCCTTAGCTAAATGGGGCCACTGCTCAGCTATTAGCTTCTCCACAAAAAAATGGCTTTACTCTGAGTCAAGTTATGCATAGATCTCAAAATCTACAGGAAAAAGAGGAGGTGAAGTGGGAGCACTAAAGAGTAAAGTGTGCAGGAAAAAAAAAAAAAAAGGGAAAAAAGGGACTGTATAAAGAACAAGACCCTTCACTCCTAGTCACATCGCTTCTTTGAAGACTTCCACAGGTCTGCACTGATTTCCTGGTTTGTTATGAATGACTTAAAGGTTCAGTCAATTGCCTTCTGGTGCACCCAGACCAGGGAGAGGAATTAGCCCAACTTTTTTCCCCAGTCCCAGTCCAGAAACAGGTAACCAGGCTTCTTAGGTCAGTGCACTGATAGGTATAAATCCCATAAAGTCTGTCTCCTGACCTTTCACGCTCTTCTGTCTTGCACTCACCTTAGTCTTAAACTAACTTCCATTCCAGAAGAAGGTATTATGAAGACAAATCCTCATCTGTGCAAATGGGTTGTCTCTCACTAGTCAGGATTTTTAACAGGTGATGATTTTGTCCAGAAGGTTATTCTGAAAGGTGCAGTACATTTTGGCACTGAGAGACTGCTCTCTAGCCACATTTTGGTGTATGTGTGTTTACATTTGTATTAATTCTTTCTGAGTCATGACAAGCAGTCTCAAAAAGATACTTTCATATAGACTCTAGCAAAGCTCTGATGACCCCACTATTACAGGTGTAAGCCTCCTACAAAGCAATTTGCTATAGAATGTGGGGGTTGTGTAGAAGTAGAGAAAACAGTTCCTTTTACAGGCTTTCGTAAGTTCCACAGAGTTGTCCTACTTTTGCTCATGCTGTTTTACTAGTGTACTAAATCTGCTGTTCTGTCTCTTGTGTAGGCTGCTTGAAATGAGTAATCCATTTATATCATCCATCTTCCAAGGCCATTGTCAAATGATGTAATAAGTTTACAAGATCAGACCCCTTTAGAAAGCAAAGCTGGCTTACAAGAACATTTGAATATATTTAGTAGTTATTGAAGAAGAAATCTAAACATGTTTTGAAAACTGTAATATCTTTTAGTAGCATTTCTCCAAAAAGAATCTTGTGTAACCTTGGATAAACCACTAATCCTCAGTGCAACTCAACTCCCCTGTCTGTTTAACACAAATAATAATATAATCAAAGTGATAAATAACAACTTCAAAATTTTCACCTTCTCTTATGGTCCAGAAGAGTTAGAAGTCAAATACAAGCATTAATAATTCCATTCCTTCTCTTGGTCAGCTGAAAATGTATATCTGAGCACAGACATTTTGTCCTCATGGTTGAAAGATTTAAAAGTTTTTTTCAGAAGGAGAAAATGGAGGGTACACTGAAGCAATACAAACCTCTCATTTCACAACAGACCAGTGAGCCTACTAACAGGGTATTCTCTCTCACGTAGTTGTCATTTTTCAGAGGAATGTCTCCAGCTCTTGCATTGTTTCTAAGTGCACAATATTAGTTTCTCACAAGTTATAGCTTTCCAACTGTGGCTCTAAGTATGAGGTTAGACAGTGAGTTTTAATTTTAGATAGAATAATATACCATGGCATTTGTATCTATAAGTCTCATATAATTTTATAAAGACAGTTTTATTAAAAATTTACTCAAAATTCATTATTTGGGTTATTAGATAAAATTATTTTTAAATCTCAGCTTTTGTATTATTTGATTTTTTTTTAAAACTCAGTTTGTAATACATGAAGGGAATGAAGATTGTCTTTGTAAGGAAAGAAATACCTCCATCTTAGCAGGCTATTCATTCACCTTGGTGTGTAAGATGTGTTCTTGCAAAGAGGTCGAAAACAGCAAGAGGAGAAAGCCAGAGCTACATCTCCTGTTTCTGAGGGAGCAGAGCAACCAGCATGTTCCTGAATAAAGATAAGCCAGAACAAGGAAAACCTCAGTGCATCATGTGAAAGGACTGATTTTCTAGCATCTCTTTTCTTTATTTACGCAGGTATCCAAAATCAGGCTCTTATATGACTTGATGGTATATTGTCCTTTTAGACCTGAAAGAGAATTCAGGCCCCGTTAAGCACCAGTCACTCTGTCTTCCATGATAGTTTTAAGTGATAGCTTTAAGTGTATGCGAAATCACAGCTCTGAAGACTCTGATTTACCTTTAACTTCACAAAAGGACACATAAATTACATGGAGATAAGCAGGTAATTTCAACATTACAATGTTGGATTTGGGCATCATTTTTCTTTGTATTTAGATATTAAAATATTTTACTATTAAAAAAAAAAAAGTGGTGAAAAAATAGAGCAAGAAACTGGCCCTTGTGTCCTAGAAGATTCAGTTTTATAGAAGCAGGAGATTAAACAATAGAAAAGGAGAAACATACTTTTGTTCATTAATAATAACCCCATCGTTGGGAACCTCTAGGACATTTTTAGTACCTTTAGCAAGAATTTGTACTCTAACTCAGGAGTGCAGAATAGATAGCAGAACGTTTCACCCTGCCTCTCACCTGTAGCCTTGATGAAGCATACTGCTAGAACCTAGTCCAAGAAGGTCAGGAAGTAACTTAGTTCATCTTACCAGAAAACAAGATTCCTTTCAATGATAAGTATTTTCATTCCAGGAAGCAGAATTACTACTACAGATTTATTAGTCAATAGCCAAATATTAAAGAGCTACATAAAGACTAATTTAATAAAAAGAAATGTGTCTTCGTATTAAAAATCCACAAACATTTTCTACACCTTTCCTTCTAAGCTGCTTTCTGACCAAAACCATCACAATCTTTGTTCATCTGCTACAGTGTAATAGACCACACTTCAGCTGCAGTCTGTTTCCTCCCAAGTGATTTACATAATCCCTAATTCACGTATTGAATCTGGTTACAAAGGACATTGTCACTTATGTAATAGCCCAGTAGGTTTTATCTTTTGTGACACTTATCAAAATCATAATGTTCTAAAAATTACTCCATAATTCATTTTACCATTCCCATTATGAAGTATTCCAGAATTGGGCTAGTTATTAGCTCTGAACAGTGCCTTATTAAATTCCTCTATTCACTCAAATCACCTTTTAACTGGACTGAAAAATTCGGAGGGCACTTGCATGAAAAACATCTATATAACACTTCTTTTTAATAAATTCAATTCTTGGGCTGGTATATCCAGCCACCTATTTAAATCATGTTAGTTTCTGATTAAGCGTTGTCATGACAATGACAAACACTTTTTCTTACAAATAGCAGTAACTTTTAAAATATGTTCACTGGTATTTTATTGTAAACTCAAAACCAAAGACATAATCTATCTTGATTGCAGCTATGTATTTCCATGAAACTTGTACTAACCTTTCTTAAGGTATTCAAGGTGGCAATTTTAAAAGACATATCAAGGTTTGTAGCTCAAAAGGGTCTGTGTGTCTGTTCTGGTGTCACACTCACAGACAAGCTCTTTAGAATGCCTTGGCACCTGTACTAAAATGCAGATTGCTTTTGTAAACACATAATTGACTGGCATCTATGTTATTCAGCAAGTCCTCAATTAATTTGTGAGAAGGCACCATGCCAGTCTAGGAGATGAGTAGGAGCGTTGGCAGGAAAAACACTATGAAAGAGTAGGTGTAAAGGCACGATTCCCAGCTTGAAATGCTTATTCACCTGTGATTAAGAGGTTGTGTAATCACTAGCCTAGCTCTAAGCCAAATTAGCTTTGAAAAAAAAAATACCCACTGTGCAGCCAGGTATGGTGAGCTTATGACCTTGGTGAATTAAATGGCTTCCTGCATGTTTTCCCTCTATGAGCTAAACCTCTGCTTTATTATATTGCACTCAGCCAAAAGCAAGGATACAGTTCCAGGATAAATCAATAAAAGGTCATTTGTTAGTGTAGAGATTATTCTTAGCAGAAAGCCATATAAAGAGACTTAAAAAACACAAGATTTATTCACATATCCCTTTAAATAAGCATAGGAGACTTAAAGCATTTAATCTTCTGGCCACATATGCAACACCACCAAATAAAAATACTGGCTTAAAAGAATTGAACTGATGAACATAGATTTTCCATTCCAAAAACCTGTTGTAGGAAAGAATCCTAAATCTTCTCAGAATCTTGCTTAAGCTGATGGGGCTCTGTAGGAGCTTGCTGATATACTCACAAACACTGTGGGTTTGGGAGACTGATTATCTCCTGTTTTTCTGGGTTTGTACTATTCTGTTTGAGGACTCTGGCACAAAGTTGAATAATCTTAGGTCAGCTGAGCTGCTGCATGCATCTATGCGTTGGCTCTGTGCAAAAATGAGGTGAAATATACTGACTTGCATATGAATGAATAACATATAAGTAGTTAGGTTTTACTTACAAATTTGTGTGCCAACTAACATGCACACAGTTAGTAGGTGTATCTCAGCTAATGCTCATTAGTGTCTATCCCAGATACTTAAGCCCTTATGGACTGCATCTTTCTCCTAAGGATTCATGATTTCATTTGAGAAAGATGACAGTGAATGGTTTCTTGGAGAATGGCTCAATTTCTTACTCTACTTCCTTCATGTTCTACATAAGAAGCCTTCAGCCAGCAGTCATAGAATCATAGAATCATAGAATTGTTTAGGTTGGAAAAGACCTTTAAGATTGAGTCCAACCATCAACCCAACACCACCATGCCCACTAAAGCATGTCCTGAAGTGCCACGTCTACGTGTTTTTTGAACACCTCCAGGGATGGTGAGTCTGTGTGACCTGTTGTGCCTGCTCTTGAAATTCTCCTTCTCAGGAGTGGTTCAGGAGTCAGTGGAGAGTGACAGCAGACCTGGTGGCAGCAACAGCTGGTCCATAGCTGGTATCTTTCATGGGCCCTACCCCTATGTGAGTACCACTGCACCCAGGGAAATAGCACCTAACTGCCTCAGGGTCCCATCACAGAGCAGAAAAGGGTCTGTGGTGGTTTGCAGCAGCCACCCTGCAATGGTACATGAAATTAAAAGGCCCAGCCCATCTCACACAGAAAGATGTCATCACAGAAGTACTAAATATGGAAATGAAACTGTTCCTCAAAAATATGTCTGTTTTAACAGATTTCCAGTGAAAATAAGCAAGGCACAGACAAAAAAGCTGTGTAATTAGTACTGACAATATAGAACAAATGACAAAATTATTACTAATACTCTGTGTCATTACTACTTGTGAGGCCAAGCAGCAGTTAGCAATGATTTTCTTTTTTATGGGTTAAACTGTACTAGAAGTAGTAATCATGAGACTTTACCAGCTACCCTATTCTGTGAGTGATTTAAATTAGAAGGTAGCTTTGAGCAAGATAGATGAAAGTCAGTCTAACTATTTTGGTGGCAGATGATAGCCAGGAAAACACCATTTTCCTGGGATATTCCTGTTCAAGCAGGGAATATGGGAAGATGAAGTTCTGGAGAGCATTGAAAAGAAACACAAGAAACAGTTTCACTAAAAGGTCTCAGGAGAAAGAATCTGCTGAATGGCACTTTACCGAGCAAAGTTAAAGCTCTTAATTGGACCAAAATCCAATGAAGTCAGTGGACTTCTGATGACCTCACAGGACATTGCACCAGGACCTTCTCTGAAGAAGAGGCTGCTTGGCAGCCAGAGAAAAGATTAAAATAGTCTGAAGAAGGAGTTATATACACTAACTACATGAGACAGCAAAAAATACTGTACTGCTTAAATTTGGTATCAGCAAAACCCAACTTCTGAACTCATGTTAGCTGTGAATTCAAGAGAAACCTAATGTTTTCTAATGCCATACTCCCCTAGAAGTCATTTAAAATGACCTGGCAGGGCTGAATTTCATTTTCTGTTCAGGCAGAGCTGAGCAAGCCTTCATTCAGGTCCTTAGAGGTTTATGACCTGACTGTAACTGTTGGCATATTTTCCAAACTGTATTCAATTATTTTGATGAATTAAGTTTTCTGAGTTTTCTTATGAAGAAAGTGTCATTTCATCATGTTTTTAGATGTTTTGAATTTAGTGGTGTTCTATTTCTGTCATTTTAATAGTTATAGACACTTTTAAATTTATTAACATCTGGTTCCAATTCTTTCCTTAGAAATTAAATATGACAATTGAAAATCCTTAGTCATCCCACAGAAGATCAAGTGTAAGACATTGATTTTGGAGTATGGAAAAGAGCAGTTACTAAAATTGTCAGAAGATAGATGGGGGTGTGTTACTTAGATGTGGAAAAGACTTTAGCTTCTTCCCCACTGTACACGTCCCCAGCTCACAGGGTGTTAAGAACTTGCTCAGTTGACTCCTCAGCTCACCATAGCATGTAGAGCTGGTTTAGACTGGAGACTCCAGAGAGTGTGACTGCAGCCCCACCACATGAACATTTTGTCACACAACATTACAGACCGACCCTCTCAAGTGACATCAGTTTTGGCCTGTACACCTTTACAGCTTATTTCAGAGCTGTGACCATCACAACATACATATCCTATTTCTGAAAGGATTTTAGAATTTCAGAAACTGGCTTAATTCTGAACAGAAACATAAAAATCTTTCTTCTTCTCTGTCTTTCTTTCTCTCTGTATATACATAGATATATTTATACACATGCTTTTGTGTATGAACATTTTGTCAAAAAAATAGCAGTTTTACTTTTAATATCTTTTAATACCAATGTCCTGGTTTTGTCTGGGATAGAGTTAATTTTCTGTCTAGTAGCTGATATAGTGTTATGCTTTGGATTTAGTATGAGAAGAATGTTGATAACACACTGATGTTTTCAGTTGTTGCTAAGTGGTGTTTAGACTAAGTCAAGGATTTTTCAGCTTCTCATGCCCAGCCAGCAAGAAGGCTGGAGGGGCACAAGAAGTTGGGAGGGGACACAGCCAGGGAAGCCAACCCAAACTGGCCAAAGGGGTATTCCATACCATGGGATGTCATGCCCAGTATATAAACTGGGGGGAGTTGGCCTAGGGGGGATGCCTTCTCAGGAACTAACTGTGCATCGTTTGGTGAGTGGTGATTAATCGCATTGTGCATCATTTGTTTTGTATATTCCAATCCTTTCATTATTATTATTGTCATTTTATTATCGTTACTGCCATCATTATTAGTTTCTTCCTTTCTGTTCTATTAAGCTGTTCTTCTCTCAACGCACAAGTTTTACCTTTTTCCTTCCATCCCACTGGGTGGGGGGAGTGAGTGAGCGGCTACGTGGTGCTTAGTTGCTGGCTGGAGTTAAACCACAACAAACAAAAAAAGGAAAAACATATATTTCAAAACTTTTTTAAAAAATGTCTTATTTTCTTCAAAGCAAGTTTTTTAAAAAAATCAGAACAATTCCTTGACACATATGAAAGCAATGTAATGTACTGCATTTCCCAAACAGTTTTGCTAAAATTTTTGCACAGTCCTTTTAAATTTAACAAACTGCAGTTCACTGGTCAGCCACTTATGTAGCATCCATGAAGAGCACCATGAATGATGAAATAATTAAAATACTTCTCAGACAAAGCAAGACTGTTTGGGAAAGTACCTGTTAAAACTCTCTTTTTCAATGACCTTAATAGCTGACAAAAAACATTTGTCTTAAAATTGGATGGACTTTTAATCTTCAAATACAGTCTACCCTAATACATTCTGCCTACAAGGACTTATGCAGAAGCTTAACTTTCAGGATGTATGTCATGCATTGTATTAGTGGGCAGTTCACTTGAAGTACAAACATGATTCTTTGCAGGTTTTGAACTTTGAGTTTCTTCCTGTATTTAGCATTAAGCTCCATTTTCAGAGGTTTACATATCTATTCAGGGTTTGTTTAGGGAGACAAGAGAGAAAATAAGTAGGTCTGAGAGCTGTTGGAAGCTTATGTATCCTAATATATTCATTCTAACTTACATTTGAAACCCAGAAATTATTGCATATTAGCCTCTAAGGTCAACCTGACACATGAATGCTTTGATTAAGTATATGTCCTCCAGCAATCAAAACACAATTGTTCTTTTCATTTTCCTTAATTTGTCAGTCTATTATTTAAGCCTGGGTAAGTTTTATGCAGTTTTTAAGTTTTCTGTAGTTCCCCATGGTGGGGAAAGATGAATCCTTCTTCTTATCACACCTATAGAAAATTTTTACTAGGTGGACTCCTCTCACCATTTCTAGTTAATGATTTTTGAAACCAGAATCAACTGCTACTCTCAGTTTTTACACTGCCTGTCACAACAGGTCCTTTTTTATTTACCTCTTAGTAAGTGAATAATTATTGTTTCTAAATATATACATTTAAAATTTATCTAAAATTATGTAAACTGTTGCAACATTAGCAACTGATAACTGAAAATTAAAATACACACTGAGATTATGAGGCTGATTATCAGAAGCTCTTGAAAGAGCAAGAAAGGAAGGCAGGTAGTAAGGAGCTAGTGCTTGCAGCATTGTGAAATCAATACCCAGGTTATATATGGATGTCCCCGTCACACACCCAGTGGTCACAGTCATTCACATGCAGAGCATAACTCAGTAAAGGTCATCTGAAGCATTTGAACTGGAAGCCACCCTTTTTCAGAAGGATTTAGTTCACACTCCACAAAAATTATTATAGACTTGTGTGAGAAAGGCTCAGCAGGATAAAAAACCATACCTGACTGACATTCATAGAGAATAGCCTTACAGTTCCAGTATTTCAAGTCAACAAGCATACCCAGAATTTATTGGTGCTCAGAATGACAGGTTCTTGATTTTGGATATTGCAGTTCCAGCATAACTACAAGCACCGACGTGCTGTGCTCAGCACGCCTCACTGCTGTTTGGGGTTTGGGTCCTTCAGGACCCCATTCCCTCTTACTGGCCTGCATCAGGCTACATAGAGCTCATGTTTTTCCAGGTGGTTCTCCTAGGTTTCAGATCCCCTCTATCACTTTGGTTTTCTTAAGGCTCTCCATGTATAACGCCTCTTTGAGTTAGTGGTTCTTGATTGTTTTGAATCTGGGAAAGGACCGATGCCAGTCTGGACAACAGATGGCTTATTTCACTGAGCCCAAACAAACAGTTATCAAGCGGTTCCATATGATGTCTCCAACTGTATTAGTTGTATAAAGATGCCAAGATCACTACAATAATTTGCTTCCAACAGTATGACAAACAAATTTACAGCTGCATTTTTACTCACAGACTTTTGCCATATTTTTAAGACAACTAATAACTCCTTTTTCTTTTTTTTCTTTTTACTTTTCAAACTTAATTTTAAAGTTTCTTTCCTTCTATTATTTAGTGTGTTCAAGGTTATTCCTGCATAACTGGGACTAATGTGCTTTGGAAATAAGGGAAGAATTATTAAATTGATCTTATTTGTACATTTGTAGTGAAACATACTAGTCAGCCCAATTACTGGAGGGGTCTAAATGCATTAAAATGATACAACATAGCTAAGAAAGTAGTCTTCAGGGACTGGAAATTATAACTTTTTTTTGAAATTCCAGTAATAGTCCATCATTCCTTCAACACTCACTTGTGGCTGAATTCTTCTAAGGGTAGATTGTGACATTCAAACAAAATTCTGGTTTTGTTGTTACTGTTAAGATACTTGTTTAGGAAAAAAAAAAAAACAACAAAAAAACCAAAAAACAAACCCCACACCATTTTGAAGCTTTTTTGCTTTCTATTTTAAAATAACAGAAAAATTATTTCATCACAAACCAAGTCTCTATAATTTATTAACAAAATCGAAATATAGCAAGAGACACAAAAAAAATTTCCAAATTCCAGTCACAAAAGAAAAAAATAAAAAATAGCTGTCCTCAACTGTCACTGTCCCAGATGTCGGTTTGGTTGTTTTGGTTTTTTTGTTGTGTTTTTTTTTTTAATTTTGGAAAGAAAAATGCACCCATGTAGTTAAGAGAAATATTTGTCATGTATATTGTTTCCTACTTTGGCAAATTATACAGAATTTAAGTAATAATTGTGCTAAAAGGATGGAAAGCAAGTTTCTTCTACAGTTATAATTGTGGTGTAACTGGGGTATCAGGGTTTTGCCTGTGTACGTACCCAGTGCAATTAGTCATTAATTCCCTTGGTGGCCCAGGATCTCCCTAGATGTGTGGCTAAAACAACAGACTAATTTGAGAGAAGTCACCAGACACAACGTGATTGCCTGAAATTCTAGTACCTTCACACCAAGGCATTTGACTGCTTGTTGCAGTTACTTGACAGGTGGGAATTTGGAATGGTCCTGGAGAGTCCTCCAAGCAGCCCCTGCTGTGTTTGCTAATTGATAAGTACTATTTGTATGTTTCAGTGTGATGATATCCTAGATGGAAAGTCTGGCTGTCTCAGACAGTTCTCCAGACAGTTCCTGCTGTTGAGTAGATTAGGCTGCACATGGATAATTTCAAATAGTAGAAACTTCCTGTAGGCTTAGGAACAGTCATATAGGATGGTCATTTGTGCCTAGATGAGACAGCACATGTTTTTACATAGCTTGAGATAATCGATAGTGGTGGATCATGCAGGTAGCCTTACAGGACCATGGCTCAGCTGGACACAAGCATTTATCAAAATAACAGTTTCGTTAAGTCTTGCCTAACACAGCTGAATATGCCACTGCAAGGACTTTTGCAATGGAGATTCCTATTACCATCCAGACAGTGACTAACCATCCCATTAGAGAGAATCAGTTCCCCACATGACCATTATCCCAGGCAAAAGATCACAATAAATTATACAAGACCACAAAATTATACAATAAATTATTTTTTTAACAAACTCTTTTTCTGAGGCTGCCTGTACAACACTGCTTTCCATTCTCTCTACCATGCTTGGGTGATCCAAGCAAGTTTTTTGCCCTTCTGTTGTAACATGGAAAGAGTTATCCATAATACATTGAGTTATTGGCAGTTCAGGTACCTGAGCTTCTATTTGTACAAAAGCATGGAGTGAACTCTTGTTTAGAGAGTGGGAAGAATGAAAAATCCAATAACTCTCAGTACTGTAACATTATGAACTGCAAATATAATCTTATGGGGAAGGGCAAACTATTTTTTTTAGTTAAATAATAATAATAAACACTACTTTTTTAATATTTCAGTTACCTTAACTTGTGCCTTGTAATGCTTGTACCACTTGAATTTGTGCTAAACTAGGAATATGCATATAGTTACTTCCTCCCAGTTGACAGCTGTTAAGTTCCCACAGAGACTGCTAACTTCCTAAGAAGTTTTGGAAGAATTATTCGTAATGCTCTGACCAGTTATTGTGAGCAAATTGAGTTTAATTTATTACACTGTCATTTCATTTTTAGAGTACTCTGGGTTATAGATGGATTGCACCAAAACAGAAAAAGCAAAGACACACCTTGCAATATATATGTATTTCAGAAGAGCCAAAACCACGCCTCTCAAAAATTAATAATATTTTAATATAAAAAAATCTATATAAAAATGTCAATGTAAATATAAATGAAGACAAGTAGAAAATCAGAAGAAATGAATTCTCAACTGCTAAAAGACGAAAAAAAATAATCAACTTTTCTTTCTATAAAGCAAGCAGTAACACATTGGCAAATTTGAGTCTTAAGGTGGCAATTTCTGTCTTTCAAATCTATTTTACTAGATGAAGAAGCTAACCCTGCTAAACCTCCTATTCCAGGATGCCTCTCACTCTTTTTACGCTTCTTTTACTGTCTGCTGCAGAATTTATCTTACCTCATTGTGTCTCTCCTCTTGTATACAAAGAATAAATGCTGATTTCCAGCTTTTTTTTTTTCTTTTTCTTTAATCAGTGCTATTTTAGCAAGGGAAAAAAAAAGGGAAATCATAGTGAAGCAAAACCTTTGGTTAATTCTTCTCATTCTTTTGCTCTGTTCATGCTCAGCTAAAGTGTTTTGACAATAATAAAATTATATAAATTATTTAGAGAGTAACTCCTCTTGAGTTGGGAGAAATATTTTAATAGAATGGTACCCAAAGCAAAGATTAATTCATTTTTAATGAATTAATACAATTTAATGAATTAAGTACATTGGGGCTTTATGTTGGAATCCTTTGGTTTTGTGTAACAATAAAAATTAGCGAGCTATATATCCCACACTTTAGCATTCTTACTGTGTAAATCATCACTAGTTGATAACATTGTAAATTCAGCTTTGCCCTTTGTCAAAAAGTTTTGATCAACATCATGTTGAACTTTACTCCCAAGGTTATGTTCTAGCAGCATAAATTCTTGCAGAGAAGACAAAGGTCTTTACAAACATTGTGAAGATACTAGGAACACAGAACAACTCCTGTTAATAGTTGGGGAACGCTGTTGTGATAAATGACTGTCCAAACTTAAAGGCTATTACAAAAGTGATCTGCAAGTATGTGCTGGATTTCAAGCCAAGAATTTATTCTGACATAATTTATAACTGTTGTTATTAGTTTCCACAAATAGTCCTACCTGAGCTGTTTTCTATCTGTAAGGATACTGTCTGAGAGAAAGTTTCACTAATGCTTTTGGAAATATATTTGTTCAAAGATCCTTGGCAGAAGAGACAGTGTGAACATCTTAAAGTTATTTTGATTTCTTTCCTGTTTATAAACTATATTGTGATCAGACCAGAGAGCAGAAACAATTCTCTATAACACAAGTAAGTACTTTCACTGCTGGTAAATAAATAGCCTGATAATCCTAAAATAATTTGTGCAATCTAAGGCTACAACAATAATGCATACACCTAAAAATGTATGGTTCACCACAGTACTTTGAGGAATGAGAATATTAGCCATTTTGAAACACAGAGTAACGATCAATAGACTGAAATGAGTTAGCATGAAGAGTTTGCTGTCAGTTATGAATAATTAATATATTTTGAATTAATCCTTTTGAGAAATAGTTTCTAAAAAGAGAAAAAAATAGTTCTTCACTCAACTGCTTACTCTGAACAGTTCATAGTGCTAACTATTCTTTGGACAGGTGTTTCCTGCTTACTTCTTATTATGAAAGCCTATATTAGTATAAAGCAGTATGGAGAATTAAAAAAATATATATCTAATTTGTTTTGCAGTACCTTTTGTTTCAAATGTCTGTTATTGTATTAAAATAGATATTGTATTTAAATAACATGTCAAATATTATATTTATATTGAGTCCTTATATTTGTTCTAATCCACCCAATTTTTTTTTTTTTTTTATTTTTTTGTTGTAAACCAAAAGAAGTAGTTCTTTATCATCTAAATCATCTAGGCATTTATTCATGACCTTGAATAAATTACATTTTCAATTGGAAAGATATATTCCATATAATGATTACCTGTTAAATTGTATTATTCCAGGAAAACAACAATTTGTCTGTTTGGACTGAGGAGTAAAAATCCATAAATTTACAAGAGAGCAAAAACCATGAAAAACAGGATAGATTTCTTTTTTTAAAATATAGCTCTAACATCAATCAGCTAAGTTGACAGCAGCACATGTGACTTAAAGAACAAATGCTTAGATAAACAATGACAGAAGTCTGCCACTGCATCAAAAAATAATGGTTGGGCAAGTCATTAGTATGTAAAGATTTTAAAGACAAGTGTTTTAGAAATTATGTCCGAAAAATAATGGCACAAATAAAATATAGCTTTGGGGGTTCCAATGCTATTTTTGGAGTAGAAAAGTGCAAGTAAAGCCAAATAATTTTTTTCAATCTCCACAGTGAAATTAAGTGTAAGGACAAAGAAAATGGTACTGTGAATCAGATATCTGGGATTCAATATCTGGGGTCTTGACTGTAAAAGCATTAATCCTTGAAAGTATGCTTGACACTTATTCCTATATGGCTGAAGAAGAATTATGCCTCTAACTTCTGGTGCAGCATCTTTTAACTTGAAATCCAGTCAATTTTGGTTTATTTATAACTTCTGTGAAGAAAGTGAGAAAACCTTTACATGTTAAAGTGTTCTACATTTTAAACACTGCAGCCATATAGATAACAAACAATAAAATGGAGAAGGCATTAGCGATCCATCAGTGAACAGCAAACAGCATTATTTTGGTGGAAAGGTGAATGTTTCATTTCATAAACCACATCCCCATCAAAATAGCTAAACTATTTCTGACCATTCTGGAATGAAAGTAATGTGCTCTCAAAGGCATAGTATATCTCAGGGAAAACTTCTTTCCAGTTCTGTGTCTAGTGTCCAGCCTGTAGGTAAGGATACAAAACAAACTGACATTAACAAAAAATATTCTCCACCAACAGAGAGTCACAAGGCCACTTTTTCTAAATCCTCAGCACCACCTCCTTGTGCTAACTAATACTTGAGGAAAACACAAAAGCAAGCAACAACAAAAGAATGTACTTGACCATTTGTATAACCCTTTGCAATGTCTGAAGATGAAGTGCTACAGAATATTGTTTGATTACTAAATCAGCAGGTAGAAAGAACTGAAACTATTGTGATAATATTGCAGATATTGTGAAAATCCATTCTGTTACTGGTCTGCTGTGAAAGGGCATATTCACGGCTACATAAATTCCCCATCCAGGAGAGATTGCCTTGAGCATCCAGTCTCATTCTGTGAACACACTTTCTTAGAAAGACTACAGAAAGAATAAAAAGCATGTAACAGAATCGTATTTTAGAGTTTATCATAAATACCAGTCCATGCAAATAGTGAATTGTCCTAATCCCACTGCTAAGAACGTGTCTTTTTCATTACTGCATTTGGCTACTCACAATAGGCTGTTATATCCTGTCATAACTTGAGCAGGAAGCTCAGCACTATTGTACCTTTTTTTGATGTTTAGCTATGGATTTATAATAAAGTAATGAATCAGTTTACTTTATCACCCTGAATTACATCATCTGTGTAAGCCATATATCCTAGGCTCATTTTCCAACTCTATAATAATAAATTCTACTTTCCCCCAGAGGCAACAGAACATGGCAACTTTTAATGTTCCAGAAGGTCTTACCCATGCTGTATAAAGAAGCAAAAAGATGTATACATTCTAAAGTATACTTTAAGTTGTCTCAGGATATGATTCCAACCACTGGGCCAGAGGTAGCCAACCTGTCTAATTTTATGAGCTACACATCTTCACATGGCTGGAAGGTACAAGATATTCACCACATCTTGGTCATCCAGAAATGTGAGCCTATGTTACCTATGTGGCTTATTTCTCCCTGTACCTAGCGTTGTGAATTACCCAGAAGCCTTCTTGCCATAGCATCCCTGCTATTCAACTATCCAACATAATCAAGGTGTAAGATCCACACTTACACTAACAAGTAAGAGGCAGACCTACAATAACAATTTGGTACCTCTGTTCAAAATACAATTAGCAGTCTTTCTCCTGAATATATGATCCTGCTTTCTGCCATTTATGACTATTAACTGGGAACATCATATCCCTTTATAGGAGGAATACAATCTCAATATTATTAATTACCCCAAATTGTACTTGCAGAGACTTTATACAGTCTGCATTGTTGATAAAACAGGTAACAAATTTATTTAGTATTCCTTGTTGCAAGGAGACAGTTTAAAAAGCTCTAAAATGTTATTTTAATTTATGGAGCATTCATTCTCAATGAGTAGGTTTGCCACTTCAAAACATTTTTTTATAAGCCTCTAACAGAGACATATTTTACTATATCATCACAAAACCATTACTCATTTTTACAAGTCCTTTATTCAAATGTTACATTCTGAAAGGATAGTGTGTAAAGAAACTCTATTTTTGAGAGAAGCAATGGGACCAATTTAAAAAGTGATGGTAGAAATACGGTCAGGAAAAAACCAGATGATTCAGCTCAGAAAAGTACAAGGTTATACATCTGGGGAGAAATAATCCAAAATCAGATTCTGTAGAGGAGAACTATGGAGAATAAGAATGCTTAGAAAGACATAAGGACAGCAGTATACAGCAAATCTTCCAAAACGTTTGTATTGCATTAACATAATCAATAAAGCAAATCTATTTCACAAATCTGCAAAGATCAGGAAAAGTTTATTGAATTTTAATATAGTTTAGTGAAAGCATACTTTCCCAAAATAATCCTCAGTGCAACATTTCTGTGATGCAGGGAACACTGACTTAAACATTGACATTTCACTCAATTTCACAGGTTTCTCTCATAAAAAAAACCCCCAAACAATGAATGGCATCACAATTTCACCAAAGAGGCAACTGTTCAGGAAATATTTTTTTAAAAATCCATCACTGGAGGTCTGGATAAGAAGAAAAATATCACAATTTGTAGATGGCTTTCAAGTAGAGCTGAAAGTGGAATAAACCAACACTTTAAGTGAATGAAACAGGTTATCCAAAGTTTTACCCTCAAAAGAGCTGCCAGGGATGTGATAAATGGCTAGAAGATAGTTTTGCACCTGTATGTTCTGTATGATGTGTCAGTATTTTCCCACACATTTTTCATCTCTCTGCAGTAAGCTAGCATAAAACAACATCCTTGTCTGTTCCTCAAGATCTTGGTTTCAATAAGTCAATATCTTCTAAAAAAAAAAATTTTGATGTAAATTCCTCAACAGCTTCACTTTTAAGCTCTTTGTATACACAGTGGGAATATGTAGGGAATACATATGCCCTGAGGACTCTCTGAGATAGGAATAAAGCTTTTCCTCCTATATTTGGCATGGACATGTGTCTTACTAGTTAGTGTTGACCAGAGGACCACTTTAGCCACCTTCTCTACTTCCTTTAGTAAATCTCCTATGACGTGTGCTTCACCTCCCTTGGTGAATTTGAACATGGAAGCCATTTAACTTACAAACTATTTTAGGACTGGATTAGATGCTAGGTCTGATTTAAGGCCTGGAAAATACATAGTAATTGTTTTGTTGCTGGGGGTGTGTGTGTGTGTAAATTAAATTAGTGCTCTGATGTCTTATGCAATGTCAGTATCCCTTTACACTGGATGCTGTGCAATGGTATTTGGCTAAAATGTGGCAAATGTAGATGTGAATAAATATTAGCAGCTTTATTTATTTGTGTCATCAGGATTGTGAACATTCAGAACACTTTGTTCTGAATGCAGACTGAATTTTAGCCAAAACTAAAATCATATATATTCAATCATGTTTTTATGTGAAAGATAAAAACTATTTTATTTTATTTTATTTTATGTGACTAAACAAATTTTGAAAGTTGAAAAGGCCCACTTACTTAAAAGTTATAGACTAATGAATGTTTGGACATGTTAAGCCTGCACAAATAATTTCTGTGTCTTGAAGTACATCATGTACACTGACCTAAACAATTATAATAATTTTAATTGCTTACAGACAATAGACCTGAAAATACCAAAAGAAAAATAGCCCTCTTACCAAACCAAAAAAACTGTACTGTAAATATACATTGTATGAAAAAGAAGATGAAGACACAAATCTCTTAAAGGAGAAATTAATACTATTGATACCAGAATAAATGGAATGACAGCACAATCCCATTAATAAATTTTCAACAACTTACTGCCTAGGAAATGTACTAATATCAATATTCTCCAAATGTGATTTTCCAAACAATATCTTCCTGTGATGAATGTAGCAGCTTGCAGCTTTCACAGAGTCCAAGAAAGGTTTTGATTTAATAGAAGAGGAAGAAATATGAAAAGAATAGTAACAAAATAATTTAGCGGTTAACTTATCTGGAGATACTGAGATACATGCATCATAACATTGCCTTCAATATACAGTGATACAGGAAAAGTCAAAAGGAAACAGAGCAAGACTATGTAAGAAGTAATTCTTTAAAAGTTATTAACACTGCAACAATCCTTTCAGTGGATAAAAATTAGTTTGAAACAGACCAAATCAAGACTACTTTAATTATAAACAAGATACTAATCTCAAAAATGAGAGAGAGAAATTAGTATGGAAAGGAAGGAAGAGAACAAATAAAAATGGTTTCTCTGTATTGGACCCAAATTTTTGGTGCCGTTCTTTTTCAGGCAAATTTTCTGCTCATTTCAGTTGTAGTTTTGAAATTATGAGAATAACAAGCATTCTTGATACTCAAGCCAGTGACATAAGAAATATGAAAAGCTGCAACCCCAAGCTGATAAAGCACAAAGAGTGAGATCTGAATAAGTCTTTCCACTTTCAAATTACTATTATCACTGCTTTTCTGGGGCAGTTTTCTTGCTTTTTCCCAGTCTGCTATCTTCAGATGTAATTAGAATCTACTTCTGTTTAATTAAAAGCATGTTAAAAAGATATACAGAAATGTTATTAAATGTATTCAGGCTACTGCTGCTTGAAGTAATTCACAATAAAAACTGTGTGATCTGTTATCCAATCTGAGGCATTACTTCTTCAGGAGATATTGTGATTCACCCTTATTTTCATTCTTTGCTGTATTCTTCTGAAATTTAAACATAAAATCTAAATTACCATGGTAACTGAACATTTTATCACTAGACATTTCTGTGAGAGCAAAAATTTTTCAAGGTTTAATGATCCCAAGTTTATAAATGTTCAGCAGTCATTGAACCCTCAACTGAAACTTTCATTGAAAAAAATCAATCATTGCTGTTAACTCTATATTTAAAAGATGTTTTGGTGTGTTGCACAAAGAAACAAAGCAATAAGGCTATCAATTCCAAGCAGACAGGCTACACACGTCCCCTGTATCAATAATCCTGCTTAATTTTACCCATCATCTCAGCCTTCCTCTCTTGAATATGTATTTTCATAGAAGCCTGTGACTTTGTGACACAAAGGTCCTCTTTCCAACAATGCTTCAAAAGGCATCTTTATTACAAATGTCATCCAGAAGAGAGGTCAAGGGTGCACCAAGTTTACAATATCATTACCCAGTTCACTGTAGCTCAAGAATATAATTGGGACAGGTCCATTAAGCCCAGCCAAACCAAGGTATATCCCTACTTTTCCTGCAATTATGAAAGGTCTTCTAAACATAGATTTCTTTCTTTAGATAGCTTTTCATGATTGTTCTTCACTGCAAGCTAACCCTAAACAAAACTGTCAGAGGAATGGCACTCTGGTATAGTAATTGAGTAATATATCTTCAAAGTAATGTGCTCTGATAATGACAGCTATCTGGGAACCATGCTAGAGCACTACTGTCATTTAAGTCTTCTTTTTTCAAGATCATTGTTATTGATTTTCAACACTTAATTACTTTTAGTTATTGGAGAAAGAAAAAAACTAGTTCCAATTCAATCGTATGTAATTAGATAGACATCTTGAGCATATCAGAATAGCTTTTACTTGGATGTTCTCTAATGTTCTTCCACATATACATGGATGCATGGATGCATAGAAACACCTAGCAAAATGCACATACCTTGTAATCCAGTGGAAAACTGGATTCTGTTGAGCTGACCTTGTTGTGTTTCAAAGGTCAAAAACGTTTACTTGGCTAGCAGAATTGAGGGTGGTTTAACAGAAAACAAAAAAAGAAAAAGGACATTGGGACCAAAAAACTAATTCTGAAGCATGCGCTGGGCAAGCCAATTGAAACAAAAAGATTTGTTTTCTATAGACAGAAGAAAAAGAAATAAAGAAAAAAAGTTGAAGTACAATGTGTCCTATTAGTAAAACCGATATGGAAGGGAAGTCAGCAAGTTTCCTCTCCCTCTTAGAATCATAGAATCATTTAGGTTGGAAAAGACTTTCAAGATCATCAAGTCCAACCATCATCCATGCCCACTAAACCATGCTCTGACAACCCTCTCAGTAAAGAAATTTTTCCTAACATCTAACCTAAACCTCCCTTGCAGCAACTTGAGGCCGTTTCCTCTTGTCTTATCTCCAGCCACCTGACAGAAGAGACCAGCACCCACCTCACTCTAACCCCCCTTCAGGTAGTTGTAGAGAGCGATAAGGTCACCCTTCAACCTCCTCTTCAGAAGCAATGCAACAGATAACAATACAGTGAAAAGAATGGTGGGTGAAAGCAACAGTATTAATGATCTTGGAGGTTGAACTAGAATGGAGACAGCCAAGTATTCAGTTTTCTTTCACTTACAAAGATGTATTAAATGAAACACTTTAGGAGGATTAGAACAAGCTGGTTTAAATCCAGTCTGAAGCATTGTACAACTTTCCTATATCCCATTACCTGGACAAACTATTACACCATTACCTCATATTTAATTTAAAGCACTTCATATTCAGATTCAATGGTTTTGGAAAAGTTAAGATGAAATGCTAGACAAATTTTATTCTAATAAAAGGTTTTCTGAAGTAGTACTTTTGGGTGGAGAATCTGAATATAATCACCACCTTAAACAACAGAACTGCTCTGAGAATACCTCATCCTCAAAAAGATGCAAATAGTATTGACAAAAATCCATTCACTTATTTTGCTATGCCCGTATACAGTGTGCCAGTATTTGGGGCTTGTTACTATAAACAAAGTAGTATATGTAGCCTTTATTGTTCGTCCTATTGGAAGTGCTAGTGGAACGTTTTGGTACCGTGAAATATAGTCCTAGTAGATACGAACTGTACCATTAACTTCAGTAAGATGCTAGGTGCAAAGACTCATTTTTCTCTAATGATTATCATTGTCCTCTATGGCAAAAAAATAAGACAGGCCTGTCTTATTTACTCACACAGACACAATCTGCTGAAAGATGACCTAGGTACTACTTTCTGCTAGTCAGGTGCCCTGACTTAGTTTCTTTTATAGCTTGATTATCTATCAATTAGTTTACTATCACTTTAAAAAATTCTTAAATGTCTCAGGTCAACAGAAGAAGGGGAAAGAAACTTTATGTATAAGAACATTTAAGCTTTCAAAGATCATAATTTTAGCAGCTTACAGGGAGGAGAGTAATGACATTACTTCAAACATGAGCTATTGAAACACTATTGCTGAAATACACATCAGGAGCTAACCAGCCACTTAATTCTTTGAGAGTTTCACCATTGACTCAGTAAGTTCAGCATTGTGTTCAAGAACTAAGGAGCAAATGTGAAATTCCATGTTGCATCCTTGAACTGGATTCTCTATCTTCTTTATCTATTCTTTTTATGCTAACTTAGTTGATATCAACACTAAAAGGCATCCATAAGGTACACTTATGGTGTAAACTTTACAAATAATGCTTTTGTAGCCAAAATATCTTCAACCAACTCTTCAGATTGGATGAGGCTTTTTCAGTCTTTCAGTAATATTACTGTCTTCAAATGAGAATCACAGGAAACATTTTTCAAGAATACAATGGAACAAGACTATCTTCAAGAAGCCAATGGTGGCAAAGTTTAGCTTAACAGACAGTGTACAAATTACTTACCTGAAACACAGACTCAAAAGCATGTGTATAAAGAAACTGGTCCTAGAACAATACCAATGGATGTGCATAAAGGAACTGGTCCTAGAGCAATAGCAATAGATGGGCAGCAATAGAACAGAAGTAATGTACTAAATCTATACCTTTCAAGGCTGTTAATTCCCTGAGTCTCGTCAAACCTACCTGGAGTTTTACCTTGGATTTACAGACATTAAAGGCAAAGCGATGTCATAATGGCATGTTTTCCAGTATTAATCAATCAATTAGAAATATTCTTTCCTCATGTTTATTGTAGAAAATACAAGTAATATACATATCAGACAAGGTTTAACCAGCAGTACCGCTTCTCACAAAATCCCAGGTGCATTTCAAGATAATGGGAATTGGTATCTTGGGAACCACGGATTTCTTTTTGAGTTAGAATCAAGTGAGTGTTACATCTGCCAGCCCCATGTGGATGTCTTAGATACTTTAAGAAGCCTCAAATGTTACTGGATGTCTGTATCTGGGAAACTGATCTGAGTCCTTGCTGTCTGGGTGGATAGCTCTCTAAGACAATTTATCAGCTATTACAGTTTATCTCTTTTCAGTATTTTATTCCCTTTTCTAAAGGATGTGCTTCTTGTTCAAACACAAATGCTGTTCAGTCATTAAATCAGATACACAGGATTGTCGAATAGGCCTCAAAGACTTGTCTCTGAGCAGTTTTCCTGTTACCAAGACATCTGAACCAGTGAGGTCTAGCTGGTGTGAGAAGGAAGATCTTTTCACAGACTCCTGTAAGACCTTTCCTGAAACTGTCTTTCCTAATTAAACTGCTTTTTGACATCTCAGCCTTGGAAGCAGCTAAAAAGTGCAGGTGGAAGTTAAGCCCAACCTCATCATTTATCATTCCTCAACTGCACAGCTGTTGAATTCTGTTAGCTGGATCTCCTCTTGCCTACTCCCACTTTAATGAAAGGATACAAAACCTGACAAGTCAATCTTTACTTGGACAAAGTCAGAGGGGACTATTGATTGTATTATTTCTTGATTTCTTGATTCCCCAAAAAACCAAAAGCATATTCAGATATGGGTCTAATAGCTCAAGCAAAAAGTGACAGGGCTGAATGTTAGAATTGTTTTCGAGCCTTCTTCCCCTGTATTAAACAACTAGTCCTCTTTCCTATTGGTACAGTGGCTTTGAATACTTTTGTTATAGAGAAGCTCTGAAACAGGATTACACCTTGAAAGGTTCATTTTAACGTAATGCCTTTCTTCATTCAACAAACTTTTACACTGCTATATAGTGTTTAAATACTTAAAACATACATCATACTTTATGTGAAGTTCAGTTACAGATTGAAAATGTCAAGCATTAATACACAATTTTGTATTTTTATATTATTTTCATCTCTTTGTGAAAGACTGAAAGAGTTATTGTCTCAAACATTGTGGTGGGGCAAGTTCTGCTTAACTACGAACTCCATATAACAAGGAGCCTTGCATAGCAAGGAACCAGGGGTGAAAAGAAGCCAATCAGCACAGATCAGCAACAGGATGGGGGGGGGGGCAGGGAGGGTGTGCCGGAGGGGGCACAGCTCCCTGTTCTGATGGACTGTTCTGATATGCTGAGCAAGGCAGCTCACCATGAATGGCCAAAGATCACTTCTGCAGGGAAGGGGAAGTTACTCTCCAAATGACCCGCAAGCCCAAAGGCTCACAAACTGATCATGACACTTAATTAGCCTAATGAGTTTGAGTGCCTGCCTGAAAGAGGGGCAAGGATGATAAAAGAACACAAACTGAAGCCCCACGTGTGCAAGCCCACCTGAACTGGACCCCTCGTCTGACTGAATCAACATTGGACCCGGGTCAGGTGAAATATTTCTCTCTTTCTTTTTCTCTTTTTGTCTTGTTCTCTCTTTCTTTTTCATTTTCTATAACCCCTACGCCTCATCCCTTTAAGACATAAAACCGTTGACCAAGCCTGGGACTAAGAACGGATCCGGCCGCACCTAGACTCCTCTCTGAGAAGGAGTCTAGAAAGCAAGGGGGTCTGCTTTGAACCTTGTGACCCAACGGGAGGACTCTCCTTCTTTCCTGAATTGATGTATATGGTTACCCTGGGTTACACCATTTACTGAGGTAGTTTCATGCCAATTTCTGTTTCAGAAACCCCACCACCTACTGTTACACCTCCCAAGTTCAGTTTGCTTCTGTCATGATTAAAATGTTTAACTAACCATTTGGTGTCCCAAGGGAATTCTGAATTAAGCAGGACTCCCTGGTCTGTCGAGCCCAGGTTGTGACAATCTTGTGTTACATAAACCAAATGTTTTAAATTTTACCTTCTTTCTATGAAAGATTAAAGACTAAATTGAAGGTAAACCAGGGAACATATAATTCCACAGTGTGACAGCTGATGCATGACAGATCTGGTAATACAAATGTCTAACCTCTGCTAACATAGTTCAAAAAAAGGCTCTGTTATTAACAAGCCTTTAAAAATGAGTGAAACTTGATAAAAATAACTTTTACTATTGTCATGGTTTAACCCCAGCCAGCAACTAAGCACCACGCAGCCGCTCACTCACTCCCCCCCACCCAGTGGGATGGGGGAGAAAATCGGGAAAAGAAGCAAAACCTGTGGGTTGAGATAAGAACAGTTTAATAGAACAGAAAAGAAGAAACTAATAATAATAACACTAATAAAATGAAAACAGCAATAATGAAAGGATTGGAATGTACAAATGCTGTGCAATGCAATTGCTCACCACGCGCCAATCGACACCCATCTATTACCCGAGAGGCGATCCCCTGCCCCCACTGCCCCCCAGGTTATACACTAGATGTGGCATCCCATGGCATGGAATACCCCGTTGGCCAGTTTGGGTAACCTGCCCTGGCTCTGTCTTGTGCCAACTTCTTGTGCCCCTCCAGCTTTCTCGCTGGCTGGGCATGAGAAGCTGAAAAATCCTTGACTTTATTCTAAACACTACTGAGCAACAACTGAAAACATCAGTGTTATCAACATTCTTCGCATACTGAACTCAAAACACAGCACTGTACCAGCTACTAGGAAGACAGTTAGCTCTATCCCAGCTGAAACCAGGACAACTATGATAGCAAACATGATAGCATTGTGTACTTAATCCTAGTAAAGTCTTCCTGTCTCACAAGCAAATTGATAAGACACATTCTGTCTTAGTACTAAGGTCAGACACAATAGATATCTCTGATTTGCTGCCAACATTAAAAACATAGACAGTAAACTGCTGAACTGCCAGGAATGTAATATTTGATTCTTTATGTTTCATGTAAGCAAATTCAGCAACTTCATATTCTTGGCATATGATTGCCAGTAGTAATAATAGGTACATGGTAGTACCTCAAATTCTAATAATGTTAGCGTCCGAAAATCAATTTGTACAACATTACAATAAAGAAGGAGTCAAAACAGGCTAAAATCTGCATGTTGAAAGGTACCTGTTTTCCTGCTTGATTGCTACTCACAGGGTATTACTGTGCTGAGCTCCTTCAGCTTCTGGGCATCAAACCACCATGGAAGTGCAGTCTGTGGCCACTGAATGTCATTTTTTACATTACTTGAAAATGGCAGCAGGCTTCACACTGGGCTTGAAGCAGGTAGGGTATGACAAGGTACTAAAATAAACCCAATCAGATCCCAACATAGAGGACGAAGAAAGCAGAGATGTCATGCTTCTCCCAGGAAAGCAGAGGGAGAAACTCTCCCACTGAGAGCACCGTCCCCCCTGCCAGGCCCCTCTGAGGAGAACCAAGATAACTGCAGAGAGGGGGTGGAACAGTATGAAAGGATTATTTTTCATAAAAGTTGTAACTGTGTTATTAATGATCTTATTCATTAAGTTGGACTCCAAAACCATCATGTGCACTAACAATAAAGTCTGTGTTTGTAGTGTGTTGCCTCTGCTCATGAGAGGGTTTTGAATGCAATCGCATCTATCTATGATTTGATATAGGCATCCATCTTCTCAAGATTGAAACCTTACCTAGCTGTAAGGAAAGTAAAAGCTAGCATATTATAGAAACCCTTGGCATTTTTATATTATTTCTGTTTATAATATGTTGTCAAAGTAGACTTCTGAAATAGAGATCTATAAGGAAAAGAGAATATAAGTTTTATTATCAATTATAAGTAACTTTTCTGTCAGAAAGTAATCAGGATTTCTAGTGCTAGGTGCAGAAAGGAATTTATATAACTAGCACCCCTTTGATCCCTTATAGAGAAATTATACCAAATTATTTATGGCTACTATTGTCTGTCTTCATTTCTGGCCAGAATAATGGTAGTTTAACTTGAGAGGATTCCCTGAGGGAGAGGCAAAACAGCACATCCTGAAAGTACCCTCTACCCTTCACTGTTTTATGATGCCACCTCCTGTTGTCAGCTTTTGAAAAGGATACTAAGTTTACTTCACATTAAACCAGCATAATTCTCAATGGTGTTTTCACTATTTAATGTCCTAAAAAAGCTCCTACTCTTGTGTGTGCCAGTGTAGCTCTGGTAGTGAATTTGGCCTCAAGGGTAAAGTAATTGAATTATTTTTATGTTAAATCTATAAGCAAGGGACAAATCTCCAACTAGACTGCAGTACTCAGCACAAATGTGACAGGGATTTATTTTTTCTAGTGAATCTTCATGGTGCTATTTGAATCTAATCAGACTCACAGGGATGTCTAACCTGACCTCAGTATAATATTTCCTTATGACAGAAATGCTCCTTTAAGAACCACTTGGTCCCAGACAAGCCTTGTAAAAAAAATAAAACAGTAAAAAAACTTTCTTCAGACTTTGAGACAGCATGTGGCAATTTATATGAAAATGAATTAATTTTTAATAAAATTCAATGACTGTAGGAAAAAGAATCTTTATAAATGTAATTCAGACCTGTTGTAAAATGGCTTATCATTGGCAGAGAAAACAAAAGCTGACAGATTCAGAAATAAAATAGTATTAAATGTACTTTTGCTTTTTTATTTCTTTTCAGAGCTACTGAAAAGTTGGAGAAAAATGCATAATACTGTTGGTGTGTCTTTTAGGCAAATCTAAACTGTGATATTTTTATATGGTTGAGCTAGACTAACTATAAAAGAACTAAACAGCAGGCATATAAACTATGTGGCTTTGTTTAAATTATTAACAACAGTTTGATTTCAGAATAAATTGCATCATACATATTTTACATAAAATATTACTGATATTCAGCGAGATCATATTTAAGTTGAATAAAGGTGGAAGTCTCTCATCCTAATGAACAGAACAGAAATACTGAGCTTTATTGAAAAAAATAAGTTTGAGATTAACAAATGGACTTTGCTTGTAGAATGGCAGAAAATCCTTAGTCATCAAATAATTTTTTTCAGTCCTTTGATATCAATGCAAATATATCCATTTTCCTCAGCAAGTTTGGGTTGAGATCTGCATTGTTCCAGAAGTTCACATAGACCAAAAAGACAAGTATATCCATCTTTCCTATAGATTGATGAGACTGAATACACAAACTTATGCTCTGCCTGCTTATGTGTTTCTCTGTAATTTGGTAGGATGGAAATGCAGATCCATATATATTCCTACTTTTTCACAAGAAAGAAGTAAAAAAACTGTTGGAAAATGAAAGATTTGTATAATAAATGGTAGTCATCTGTGTCTGTGGAGTAGTGAATATATTCAACAAGGAATACATTCACTCTGATCTTTCTGAATGAAACAAAATTTAGGAATGAGTAACTTGATCGTGCAAGACATCTGAGGGTGAACTAGACAACTTGCCAGTGATTTATGTCAAACATAAATTATCCTTACTGAAATGATAATTGCTTACATAGTCATCAACCTGTTTCACAGATGGTTTTGCTTGTAGAGCCAGCATACCTGAAAACAGAAGGACTAAGATCTATCCCAACTTGGACTGTATGCCTGTATGTTTCACTCTAGACTTAAGGATAACATACTGCTCAACAAATATACGTGTGTAAATTTTCTCTGACATAATGCAGGCATGATGTTACGTATTGCTCAGTAAGTAAATGGTGCTGGCTGATAGTCAGTTTAATCAACTGCTCTGGTGTCTTTTCTTTGACTAAAAGAGTCTACCAGTAACTCCAGTAGGAAAGAAAAAAAAAATAATAAAAAAAATTACTTTATCCATCCCAGTATAACCAATGATTCATATACTAGTTGTACTGGTTGAAAAGACAGAAATATCTCTGAATTGATTTAACTTAGGAAGTTGAGCATATATTCAGGGAATAGCAGTAAATACTATTATCCCCATCTCTCTTCAGCTGCTATCCTACTCTCCTTCAAGGTAACGTTAGTTTCTCTACTGATTTAAATGAAATGCACCTGCACTCTAAAACACCCCTTCTTTCAGTAACCTATTCACTTTATATTTTTCAAATTCAGAATGTTTTTAGATTTCATAATTTTTCTAAACCTTTTACAAACAATGATGGATTTTATACCTGGGAATTTTTTTGTCCAAATCAACTTTTTGTTTTTAAATTCTATATCTAAAAACTAAAGAAATTGAACCCTAAAAGAATATTATAGAAGAAACAAACAAACAAATAAAAACAAAAGGAAAGTGACTAGTAACTCCAAGACTTATACTGCTTAAATTTTGATCCTTTCATTGAAAGACAATTCAAATAATTATGTTACAGGTCTATAATTCTCACCCTATTAAAGCTTTCTTTTTTATCTAAAGTAGCTTTACAATATCCTCTATATGGTTTTCCAACTCCCACTCAATTAGAGTCAACTTACTACTACACAGTTCCTGCTGGTTTTATAATGTTGAATTTTGAGGAGTTTAATTTTATTTGTTAAATGCATGAATAACACTTCATTTTCACAAGAGGGGTAATAAAAACTACAAGAAGTAGGAAGGGAATATTAATAAGAATCTTGAAGTACACTTTACCATACCTAATGACCCCAGACATCTCAGTCTGTGATATGAATAAAAAATGATGAAAACCTGTCTACCCATTATATTACTCAATACCAGGGCAACCACCAATTTGTATACAATGATTAATCAGATAAAGTGAGTCATATATTTATAGCAGTGTTTCTGTCATAATTTTAAGGCCTTTACTTAATCTGTAAGAGCACACTGAATCCAGTAAATTCTTTGGGGTATTGGCAAGTTTATGAGAATTAGCAATAGCTTGTGGGAGTCTGTGTTCTTTAATCAGCAGGTTGGATCTCTAGTGACCAAAGGCTTTTTTGGTACTTAATAGAAAGAAATTCTCTGGTGTCCTTTGGTTGTTTTGAAATAAGAGAAACAGTGATGGCCTTTGGTGTGTTCTAAACAGGTCACAAAAAGTACAGATGTTTTCTTGCCAGCTTTCCAAATAGACTACACCTTAAACACTCTCACAGCAGTATGAGCCAGATTTGCTGAATAAAACCAACACATCACCATGTAGGTGGTTTGTGACAGACAATACGCACCTGATCATACTAGTCAGGGCTCCCTTACCTTCCCACACATGTTTAGTAAATCTGTGCCTATTCATCATTCAGAGTGTGTCCACGTATGAATAAAAAAAAGATAAACCTTTAGCTGATTGCCTCTTAGTTTCAGCAAAAATCAACTACATTTATTTTTGTTTAAGCTTAAAAAAAACCCAAACAAACAACAAAAACAACAGTTTTTGAAAAAGAAACAACATTGTCTTAAAATTCAACTCTGCCTTGAAGTTATTTTTTTAAATTATAATTTCAAATTAATTTTCTTGGACCAGCAGAAAAATTATAACACTCTTCACATGGTATTTCGGTACATTCAGTTTTCACACTTTCAAAAAAGAGGCATATCACTTGCTAAATAAGATCTAGCATCTTAATGTCTTGTGGATACACCATTTGCACTAAATATTTAGTTCCAGTGTGTGAATCTTGCAAGCTAAATACTGAAGACATAACATATTTTAAATGGAAACTGTGGAGACATCTACCTGTCAAACTTTCTCACCTTGATATTCTCCAAAGACCAAAGAAAATCTAAGCCATATTCAGATTTCTGAATTATTTGATTAAAGACCTTTCTACTGCTTCTTCATCTTCTATCATTAACTCTTTCTCTCCCTTCTTCTCCACAGTTATTATATTCTTCTAGATTATCTGTCTCTATGAAAGTTTCCCTATTGCCACACATCCGCATCTTCATACTTCAACCATAGCCTACCTTTTTTCAGTGTCTGTCTGTCTGTCCGTATTTTTTTGCCTCTTTACCTTTCTAGATTACAGCTAAACCCAGTAATTTTGTCATTTTTCTCAGCTGGACCTATACTGTGATGAATTTCTAATCCTGAATGGTTTAGTACAGATAGTGATTTTCTGACATATAGCAGCTGGAAAGAATTGAGAAAACACTTAAAAACTGCTCATAATTAGCATAAATGCACATATACACCAGTTTAAGATATTTTTCAGTTTTACTCTTCTACTTTTAATTTGTTGTTAATTACTTCAGCTCAGGTGTATTACAGCCAGGTTATAGAATGTTCTGTGACCTTTGATTTAGCAAAAAGCTTCTGAGGTTTGGTGTTATCTTTGATGGTACCCAGTTGTGCCTAAATTAATATCAAACAGTCGTGGCATGGTTTATTAGAGAAGCATTAACAGTCAGACTGAGTCCCAGCAGTTTATTTCAAAGCATGCTGTGATTTATGGAAGACATCATCTAACTTAGGGGCAGAGACATGACCTTATAACCTGTTTGTATCATTTTGTTTTTGTAGCTGGTGCTGATTGATCAGTGGGACATAACAGCAAAAGGCAGCTATTTGTCTAAACTGCCTACCGTTTTTCTCTTTCTTTAGAACAGTGACGGCATGTGCTGGTATAGGTCTCTTTCTTCTCTCCTCTCCTGATTCTCCAAAAACATATTCAATTCAAATGAAGGCTTTAAATTGAGTAATATTCCCCTTAAATCCACTGTCAATAATCATCATTTCCTGAACAGTATTAGCAATTTTCAATGTTATGTATGCCATAAGTGGTAATATGCTGTTCTCCATAAAGTAGTTTTCACCTAGATTTTCAAAGAGAAGATGAACAAATATGAATTGAGGCACTCCTGAAAGACACAGGTATTACTTACTAATTTGTTTAGAGAAGGAAAAACAGGTTCACTAAGGATAATGGCATGTTTACGGTCACACAGTTGCTCAGTGGGAGTTAAGATTTCTGTTCAAGCCTATTAGCCCTTTGGACAAAATTCTTTAACAGCTTTAACTTCTTTCTATGACTCTGTTTTTCAGGAGAGTGTGTGTGTTCTTCATAGTTGTGTGTACTTCAAATTTTGTGAATGCTGTGAATAGGATGCCAAATTTTTTACAATATTTTTTTTACTATTTTTACATTAGTATAGAAGGGAACACCATAAGGTTCTCATACAGTAAATTCTGTTATGAACGTAGTGAATGCACCAATCATGAGGTAAAGATTAAGGTTACAAAAACCTCACCTTCTTAACAAACAAGATTGATCCCAGTGGCTGAATTTTAAAATTGTATAAAAATGATCAAGTATGTAGCTCTCAAACTAATTTGGACAATTAAGGATCTGAACTCACAACACAAGAAAGCAAAGGGACTTCTGTAAGTTGATATTATTCATTCTGAGTCAGCATCACACCATGAGAGAATAATAAAACATCCACATACAGATATCAGAAATGGCTGTCTAAATGGCACAAAATTTTAACAGATGAGAGCATATAAGCTGTTTCAGCAATGACCTCTTTAGCCACTGAGGTAGCTAGACTCCTGACTAATTCCTGATTTACTGAACCAGAAACAGTCCACTCGATTGTCAGTGAATAAATGCCTCAGCACTTTCAAAGAAAAAAACTGAGGTTATGGAGGACTATCTTGGGAGGACTATCTTGGTAGAACGATATATCTGTTATCTTGGCAGGTTATCAAGCTTGTATAGGAGAACTTACATTCTTACCCATTTTCAAGCAGAGTAACTACTTGATATTTTATAACAGTATTTCTTTTTTCTTGGAGAATATTTTTTTTCTCTCTTTTTTATTTTTTTTTAAACTACCAAAGCTGTTCAGAAAATATGAATTTATTACAAAATAAAATTTCATAACTTTGAGTATCCTGTTTTGCCTAACAGAACACAAGTAAAAGATCATCTCTGCACAGGAATAAAGGAGTTGAGTCAAACTACATAGTAATTCAGAGGTAGGAAAATTAGCTTTTCTTTGCAAAGTATGATTGTAGGTCATGTTTGGAAAGCTCTGACTAGTTTCACTTTTTCCCTGTAGCAAAAAAACCAAAATGCACAAGAGCTTTCCAAATGACAGTGAGAAAACCTATTTTCCTCAGTCAAAACATCGGAAAACTCATTTTAATGACGTGTACTTTGGTTTTGAGGAACAAAATATTTGATATGGGAAAAATCACTGCTACCTTTAGTAGCTCTTCCAATTAATCAATAAATCCATGTGAAATTTCTTCTGATAGTTTCTGTAAGTGCTAATTATTGTTACACTAGGTTAAATATTAGCATCCTCTCTATATTTTTTGTTGATTATTTCCAGCATCATGTATGATATTATTTGGGGCGTGGGTGGGGGGGTGGGTGTTGGTTTTTTGGGGGGAGGGGATGTAAATATATCAAAATATTCAGTATGTACACTGATCAGTGCAGTTTTGGTTTTGGTTTTTTTCTTTATATTGGCCACTAAGTCTGTGACTCAAAAATGTGCTGGAAAATAGAATTCATTCATTTCTTGACACATGGTATGAGGTACAGTATTTAAACTTTGCACTTCTTAGAGATGGGCAAGATCAGAATCTATTAGCAGAAAAATCTGATTAAGACAAGTAAACATGAAGGTAAGTGTTTAGTAGGAGTTACAAAACTGTATGAGTAAAATGGTTTAACAGTACTGGAAGTCAATACAACTTCACTAGCTTTAGAACTTTGTTCCACGTGACTTTGGACCTTGCATTACTATTTCACCAGGGCAAAGCAGATATGAGATACATACTTATGATTTACATGAGTGCAACTCAAGGATCAAACAGCTGCTCAACTCGTACTTTCATCAAGACATATTTAAATAAGGCAAGAAAGCAAATGAAATGTTTCACACAACTTTAAACCTCTAAGAATCGAGTAGGAGATAAAACTGAACTGTTGATGTCTTACTAATTATGGAACTGAATTACAAGAAATAATATAAAAGAACAGTTGAATAATCTTAACAAAAATGTAGCACATAAATAAAACCACTTATGAAAAACTAAAATGTATTTAAGTTTCTGTCTATAATGTTGGCTCCTGTGACTTAAATGTTTCAAGGAATATTAATGTGTTACACAGATAGAAAGAAAAAAAAAACCACAGGAAACTGTAGTTAAACCAATCTTTTCCTAGGTCTGTGAATGCTTGCAGTAATGTTTCCATGTCAGCTCGTGAGTGAATAATCATAATCTTTCCTTCTTTTCTACTCCCTTAAGGACATTTTCTTTATACCTAAGGAAATTTGTTCTGAAGTTAGGCTGTTGTCTTAATTAAGTTACTATCCACATAAATATTCTTTAAAAAGGAGTATTTAAGAACTTTTTGTCACAGAAATATTACATTAAGTTATTCTTACTAACAACTGATATTACTGTATCTGATGGATAGGGAATTAGTCTATTGTTTCTCATTCAAGTCCTTTCAGGAGCATATGTGAAATTTCTGTAGTAGGAAATTATTTCCTAACTGAATCACTTTACATGTTAGACTTCTGCATTGTTTATTGGAGTAGATTGTAGCAATCAGAAATATACCTGGGACTTCCTGAATCAGGGAGCCCAACTCATTTAATTCCAAAGTATACATTTGAACTTGGTTAGACAAAATGCTTCTTAAACTCTATTGACCATACAAACTCTTTCTCTCCCAACTGTAGGGTTAGTAGCTGTTACATTTATGCCAAGATTGTAAACATGTAAGGTGGGATAAGCCTGATGTTCTACATACCAAAAATTTTATTCACACTTTAATAAGATTATCTGTACCTAGATACAAAGATTTTTATCTTCACATTTTATCAAATAAAATAATTTATACAACCAAAGCAATACTGTTTGTCCAGATGGACAAATGTATCTAGTAATGAATAATAAATGGAAAGAGTGAATATTTCATAGCTACACCTGTGTGATTTTTTTTTTTTTTTCTATCAAAGCAAGAGAAAAATGTATTTTATTTTGGACAATGTTGAGTTGTTTTCCACCTGAAGTAAAATGTTTTTCTTTCATTTTGTGTAAGTCAAAATAGTTATACTGACACAGCTCACAGAAAAAGGATAGTTTTGGGTAGGTAGAGTCCTCTATGTCCAAATAATGAAGGCACAAACTGAGAGCATGGTAGGACTGGATTCAGTTTTGTCGTCTCTCCACATCTATCTCAATGTGAAATTTTTAATATCCAAATTAGTTGTCTTAGCCAGCTTATTGTACAGTATTCAGATGGTGTTTCATTATTCTATTCTATTGGAGCTGTTTTAACTTATATCAAATACTTAAAATATTCATTGAGCTAGTGAGAGAGAATGCAAATGTTGCCAACACAATACAATCCTTTCTTTCTAAGACTTGATCTTTTTTTCTACCTCAAAAGCTTGTATGGGAGGGTTTTAGAGGACTTTTCTGCATCTGTCATTTGACAGATAACTACCAGAAGCAACTTTCTTGTATGTGTACAAAATTTTTAACTGGAATACCAAACTCCAGATATGGCCACAGGGCAGGTGAGCTGTGTCTGCACAGTCCATCCACTGCATATGGAAACACTGGACTTATTATGAATGCATGACAGTCATTCTGCCATTAGGAGGTCTGATGCTTCTAAAAAGTGCCAGATATCCAACACATCCCCAAAGGATTGCACAAATACACAGCCCACTTGTAAAAAGTATACTTACCTAGTCCAGTATTTCCTTCAGTATAGTAACCTTAAAATATATTTCATCTTCTTTTAAATAGAGAAAGTAGTTGGCAGCATGTTCTCCAATGTAATTTTAAGTACTTCACACAACATGAAACAGTATCAGCAGGAAAATCTCTGAAAACCACCCACCCAGAATTCAAAGTTAGGGGACTCTTGAGAAGTGTAGTTGCATGTTCATGCAAATGTAGTAAAGAATTGAATTTGGGACTCCCACAGCCTAAGACATTTCTCTACTTATTTAACTTAGGTAAAAGGATTGTTAACCATGCAATTCTGTTCTGTTAACTGTGAAAAGATATTTCAAATGAAATTATCTTGTACATTGAGACAGAATCTGTAAGTAATTTATGATTTACTAAATCCACTTTGTTATCAAGTATATCTTCCAAAAATAATGTCTAGATCTATGTAAGAGTGAGATTGTGGCAGAAAATTATACTTATTGGGAGTTTGAGAGTAATCTTCCGCAACCTTGGCCAAATCTTTTGATTGTCTGTAATAAAAAGGCTGGATCCTGGTGTTGCCTTCTCTATATACTATTGTTTCATAGGTAGCCTGTTGATGGCAAGTACAGATTTGCCTCAGTGAGGTAATATTTTATTGCACTTACACATGCAATACTCCATGTGTCCTAGGAAGTGTGTACCATTCATATCTGAGACTGTCCATGTGCTTGAACGCAGGTGGTAAGCCTGTCCAGTCTTTTGTACAGCTCTGGGTTTGTTATAGTGTACAGACATGGGGAACTTGGGAACAGTGCTATTCTGCAAGATGGTGATTAATGAGTGGTTCAACTCACAAGTTTTTGTGGGAATAAATATTTGAAAGATTGCAAAGTACTCCTAAACCTCAGTACTGAGGACCCTACTTACATTTCTACATTTTTACAGAAACTTGCATTTTTATGTAGATTTTTCCTCAAATAATAAAGTTGTGAAATTACAGAGTGCTTTCCCACATCAGAGATCAGAACACAAATACAGCAGAGCAGAAGCGTATTAAAATATTTGATTCAGAAAAACACAAAACTAAAGAGATTTACAGTACATTAAACTAAGTTAAATAATAAACAATAATTGTTTTTCTCTTGTTTCCTGAAAAAAATCCAATATTTCAAATGACTATAACTTTCTATGCAGCTGTACTCACTACAGTTGATATAAAGTGACGATTGATAGCAAATTGTATTGGCAGACCTTGGCTGAATATAATTATTTCAGCTAAGAAAGGTTCTGAATAAATTAATCATGGTATAATAGCATTTCTATTTTACAGCACTCTAGTATCAGACAAAGAGAAACCATCATCTTATTAATTAATACTTTTTATTGCTTCTGTTTACAATTGTTGAATTATGTCACTTAATTGAATTTTAGCTCTTCAATTAGTATTACACAGAATATTAAATATGCAGCAAATGCAGATAAAGCATTTTAAAACTACTTTTAAAACACAATTATATTCCAATTTCTTTGTAAAGGTTGCACACCCTAAGACAAGACATTCTCCCACTCAAGCTACATAAAACAAACAGAGAAACAAGAAATTAAATACTGAGTTTCACAAAACTTGAGGCCAAAAGATCCTGAGGTGCTTGTAAGCTGAAAGGTTCATTGGTACATTGCTTTGACGGTTCAAAGTACAGATATGTTCAAGTTTCTTCAGGCCCTTGAAGCAGAAAGGGAGAGGAAATCAGTGGTCCATAGGCATCCATTGACTAATCATGCATTTGAAGCGGCCAAAAAAAAACATGGACGCAGAACTGAGACTGAATTTCTGTACTTAACCTGAACTTTGGGCTGCAGATGGAGTGTATTGTCCATTAAGAATCCCAGGACTCATTCAGTTCCCTAAGCATAGGCTTCCAGTGTTACCTCTGGTGTCTGAGGGTGTCTCCGCCCACACCCACACACCTCACCTCCAGCTGCCATGGGAGGCAAGTTTGTGCCTCCCACAGGTCCTGAACCATAGCAGCAAGCACTGGCCAGATGACTAGAATGCTCTTGGGCATCAAAAATGACATGGGGGGTTGTTTGTGGGCAACTGAGTTTGTTGCCGAAAACCTCGGAATAAAGAACTTATCAACACCAATTTAGTGCAGATAAGCAGACACTTTATTAACGGCCGGGTACATGGGTGAGTCCTCTCAAAAGACCACGCACACCGAATACCAAAATCATACACCTTATATTGAACTTATTCATTCATATTCATTAGATTTCTGAGAAAGGTTATACATATCCATTAGATTTCTGGGAAGTCATTAGCATATATTAATGTCCTTTATGCATGCGCATTGAAGGTCTCTGGTGGTCTTCTAGAGTCCTCTGGTGGTCTTTCATAGTCTTCCTCACCTTGTCCGATAGTTGACCTCTCAGGTGATTCTGCGCAGTACGACTTTCGCCATCATGTATTTGATTACATAAAATACATTCAATGTTAATTCTTAAATTTAACCTTTCTAATGATTGGCTCTCAGTCACACCACTTCATCAATATTCTTATGCTAAAACATTCATTGGTTGATTTTACTTAATTCCATTAACTGGAATCTTGACCAAAGTGGGGTTTCTAAGCAACAGAACTAAGGTCCATAACGATCTCTCTTACTTTCTTAAGACAACACTGTAAAACTAACAAATCGGTCAAAGTTTCTATGGTTAACTAATTTTAGACAATACTTATTCTTTTGTGACTGTATACAGCACATTTTGTATGTTCCTAAGTTTTTATATGTTCTTATTACTTATTATCTAAATTCTAAATGTTCCTACTAAATGATTTTGGCCAATTCCTTCGGCCTTGGTACTGGGTTATACAGAGGGTTTCACAGCAGCTGTCGGTTGTTAATTAAATGTGCAAAATACAATAGAGGTACTTTTGCTAAACTGCTTCTTACCATTTTATATTCTTATTAAACATGAGCTATTCTAACTACTACCAAATCAATAATAAATCAAAGCTACTAACTAGTCAATAACAAATAACATAATCAATAACCAATCAGTAACAAGTTGAGTTTTCTCTCTTAGCAGAAGTTTGTCAAAATATGTCTAGTTAATTTTGCAGCCACTAGTTCATGGGATTTCTGGTCCTTTTTCCTTGACTTTGCTTATGTTCCATTTAGTGCTTGGTTTAGATCATCTCTTGACCTTTGTCCCTGCTCTTAACTATGGATTCAGATACAAAATAACCAGCATGTAGTCATCCTGCCCCAGGAGCAAGAGCAGGAATTTCATTACAAAGCTGGAAAAAAACCCAGAAAAAAGTCATTGTTTTTCATTCCACAAGAGAACTATAAAGTCATCCCCACCATCTAGACATCTACTGCGTGGTTAAAGATGACACAGAAGTTTTTGTCCCAGTTACCAATTGCTTGTGTCCTGAGAGCTGCCTGGAATAGGGAGGAGGTCAGCTGGGGATCTGTGATGAAGTCTTCTGGTCAGACAAACATGTCCAAATTTTATGTGTTGTCAGAATCAGTACAGCTCTGTTCCTGACACTGAAGTTTTGAAAACATTATTTTTTCATTCCAAAGACTAAATCTGAATTGCATAGCTTTAAAAAAAAAAAAAAAAAAAAAAAGAAAAAGTTGCCTCCTCTGTATTGCTTAGCAAGGAAGTAACAAAGAAGAAAAAAGATTGGTTTTGCTGTCAGAAAACCTCTGCATTTCATATACAGAGCAATCCTGAGCACAGCTGTTGTCCAGCACATTTGTCTTCTTTCTTTCTTTTTTTTCTTTTTTTAACTTGCTCCAGGGAAAGACTGTCAAGTTCACAAGAGTTAAACGGCCACCAAACCATAATGTGGTTTATCAGTCTCTGACAGCACTGAAAGGAATCAGGAATGTTTCACGATTAGTGCTGCAACATCTTTAAAATCAATGTGCATGTCTAAAGAGACAGATTTAGAGCCATGTCAGAAGAGAATTGAAATTCCTTTATGGGTATGCATGAAGCATATACACATTATAGGGTTTCTTCCATTATATTTCATTATAATCATCTAATTCCAAAACACATTTTAGATGTTGTGGCAGTGAGCTCCTCCCCTTCCCCCTGCCCCCTACCTTTCAGACCTGTATTTCACATAATCCTGATCAAGGGATAACCACCAGTGGTGAGGTCATGATGGATGTGTCTGGCTGTGATGGCTGCATCCCCTCAAAGCAGATTCTTGGGAGACAGATAACAACACAATAGCCAAAGGCTAATTTGAACAATGTGCCCACCTAACCACAGTGCTGGTCAATGTGCGACTCGGCAAATTTGGAAGAAGCTAACATCTGTAGTCAGTATGCAAGCATGACTATGAGTCAGTCATCTTACTCCATAAACAGTGGACAGCCCAGGGCCCACTGACCTCTCTGCACAGCAGTGGGCTGCACGCCAGGATCTCCCCTTGAGTAGGGACGCCTCTCAAGTTACTCCTCAAGGTTGAGAGAATCCTTATCGCATTAGATAAGGATGAATTAGGATGAATTCAGTAAATGAATTAGGAATAAGTGCACTGAAACTTTAAAATCTTAGCTGAGTGATATCAAGGATTGATTGTGCACATACAATTCTTTATATATAAACCGTTGACCAAGTCTGGGACTAAGTCTGGATCCAGCTGCACCTACGCTGCTCTCTGAGAAGGAGTTTAGAAGGTAAAAGTGTCCTTTCTGAACTTCATGACTCAACAGGAGGGTCTTCCTTACAGTTTTGTCTAACCCTGTCCTTTATGCAATAAATATCAAGTGAACCTTGCCATCAAATCTTGTTAAACCACTGTCGCATTTATTATGAAATTTTGTTAAATCATAAACATACTGCTACTTCTCTCTTAGGAGTGAAGTGCGCCACTCCATCTGCAACAGACGTATACGTTTAGAATTAATTTCTTACACTATCACAGATACTTTAAGGCAGGTTTACTTTCTTTTTGTTTGTCTTTTGAATTAATTGCTATGTAACTTTCAAAAACAAAGCTAAGTTAAAAATACAATGAGCAAAATGCCCACAAATTGCTTTAACAGGTGTATCTGTTAAAAGCCAATATCCAATTAAAAATATTTTATTTAAAATTTCCTTTATTTTTTCTGTCATTACCATTTTTATTGTTTCTAGTCAGTTTTTATAAAGATATTTTATATATGGCTGCATGTATATATCTGCATTTATAGGTATGTAAGTATTTTATTTTCCATGGTGAACTGGGAATTCACTTTACTTAATGTAAAGTGAAACACTGGGTATCTTCAGCTGATATAAATCTTCAGTGTCAGCTCCACTTCTTGTAGTTTAGGAAAGATGGAAATATTTACAATTCCTAATGAATGCAAGTAAAGATATCTATTTGAAATTAAAGAAGCTAGCTGGTGGACTATAACAGATTATTTTTTTATATGAAGACTGCATACATAGGCTATACTTTTAAACATATGATAATTTCAAAAGAAGGTTCTATTGTCTTTATAGCAATATATTATTTCTTAGTTTTAGCCTCCCAATATCTCAATTTGTAACACTGAAAGTAATCACTTGTTCTTGCACAAGCAGTCTTTTGTTCTTCAGCTAAGTGATCTGTTATGATTCACTAAAAAAAATACTGCTTTTTTTTCACCCAGTTTAAGATAAACCTGTAGGAAAACAATTCCTTCCATAGATTATGTGATATGGAATGATAACTCTTATAATCATAGAATCATAGAATATCTCAAGTTGGAAGGGACCCATAAGGATCATCAAGTGCAACTTCTTGCTCGTCATGGGACTACATAAACTAAACCATATGACTGAAAGCATTATCCAGATGCTCCTTGAACTCTGAACTTCGTGTTCAGCAGCTACTCCTTTAAGCACTTTAAGCTTGGTCAAATATCCTGGAATATCTGGTACTTCCTTCATGTTGTTCTGCTTAAAACTTTCCCAAGATTTAAAGGTGAGTCTTTAGAGTGTACATTCTATACTAACTGTACATAAGGCACTGACTCATTAGGCATCCCATTAAATCTAAAAGAAACTTATACAAGATCTACCATAGTTGTAAGAAGTCATTAAGCTTCTTTGTAAAAGTAGGTAGCTGGAACAATCAAGGCCTCCAAGAGAATATGTGTTGATGTGGACATGCAAGTTGACTCATGCATCTGACCTATGTGGGCAGAGGAGTACTGTTTGGCTAAAGGTATCTGAAGATATAATTCCACCCTGGACCCGATCTTCTGTATTTAAATGTAGAAATGGGAAGTTCTGTTCCTCCTTTCTCATCCCACATCTTGGATGGAACCTGTTGAGACTTCTTTTTTCAGAATTGCTTTTGCAATCCCATCATGAGTTAGATGCAGGGAAGCAAAAGGGAAAGCCCAGCAGGTGAAGAAAGGAGACAGCCAACATCTGTCATTAATCCACATTTAGTTTTCATAATGTATAATGAGAAACCGAATAAATGAGTGAAACAGAAAGAAAGTCCAACATAACCATTACAGGGAAAACAAAAAAATACAACTGATGCAGTCAGAATGTGTCCCAAGAAAACGAACATCAGAAAAAGTCTGGAGAAATGGCTTTTGGAAGTGACAGCTTACTGAAAACACACTTACTATATGCAAATAAATTGCTTCATGATTCATTTATACAAAGCATAGAGGAAGAGGATTTTGCATATTCCTTTACAACTAATCAGCTGTATCAAAAAGAAAAATCCAACCCACTAGCACTTTCTCCACTTAGCTGAAACAAATGTGTACCCAACATTTCTGAGAATCTAAAAAATTAACTGCTTACTGTAACATATGTTAAGCTGGCAATACTGAGATGAAAGAATTTAGAATGTATACATTAGATGTTTTATATAATTTGGTTCAACATCTTACATTAAAAACTTTAAAGACCCGTCTGATCCTATTCTTTCTTTTTTTTTTTTTTTTTTTTTTTTTTTTGTCAGGCTTAGATACTTTATAATGCTAGGTAACTCATTTTATTCAAGGGATATTTGAATTTATAAAATTTTAAATATGACAGATATCTGTCATGCTTTTCATGCTATTTTAAAGATCTGTGTGGATTTACCAGTTAGTAGTAAGTCAACAGCTTCTGCCTCCTCATTCTTTTCCATTAGTAACATACAGAACCATATTTGGGGTTTGGGTCATGTAAAACAATATTAGCCATGCAACCATGCAAAATCCTCTAATAACATGGCTGAATCAGATATATATCTCTATGATATTTCAGTCTGATTTTTTTTAATGCATAATTCTATTTTTCATTTCATAGCTAAAGTAGCCAGATTGAAGCTAGCAAATGTTTGTTCCATATTGCAACTAAATTAAAAGTTCACAATGGTCTTTTTGAAATGAGGAGTGCATTCCCAAGGTTGTCAAGTTTAAACAATGAAGTGTACATTGTCATCAAATAATTGTATGTTTGTGTATGTGTTTACTGTCAAGGTTAAAGTTTCAGCTTACGCTGTCTTTGTGATTGGATTATTCTATTCTATAAGTTGAATATTGTGATAACTGAAAGAAAAACCCCACATCTGAATAGCACTTAATGCTGCATACAAACCACAGAAATTTAACAAATACATGTGCTAAAATCTACCCTTTCTTGCTAAGTACCATAGCCAAGTTTGGTTATTATTGGACACAGTATACGATATATTTATTTGGTCAAGTTTTCGACTGATCTCTAGCAGCATTACAGTCTACAGTGAAGGCTTAGACCAAAACTAGTAGAAACCTTCCCAATTTCTTAAATAGGCGTAAGTAGTTCTGGTTTTTAAGCTTTTGGTACAATGGCTCAAATGTAAATAAGTTTATTATATGAGGGGCTTTAACATCTGAATTTGGGGACACTGGAGGTTTGTCCTGATTCAACCTTACTAGAAGTCTACAAACACCACTAATATAAACCATTTCCTTTAAAAAGGATTCTCTGGAATCAAGCAATACAACAATCAAAATAAATATAAAATTCTAAATGTATTACAGAAATATATTGAAACTAGACTTCACCCAGCAGACCTATATATGTTAATGTAATTTTGCCACATTTAGCAAGAGTGTATATGTACCTACATTTCAAAAAGGCAAAATAATATTCAAAAACTTATTTTCTACAATAGCACAGCAAAATCTCTGGAGAAGACAAATAGTACATTAAACACCACATACAAATAGAAATAATACCAGAACCTTTAAAACACCTAAACCTGTAGATTCGCAGTAGAAACCAGAATACTGGGATAATTCCATAGAAATTAAGTTCTGTAAATTAAAACAGAAGACTGTAGTTTCTTCATGAGATTTTTATTTTAAATACTGCAGAAAATCACCATGACTCCAAAAATGAAAATAAGTAGAGCTCAAGCAGCTATTGAAACAAACAAAACCAAACACAGATCAGGTAAAATTCATGATAGGAAATCTGATGATTATCGATAGATCATAGCTAAACTACTGAGAGAGTGCAGGCAGTAATTGACTAGTTTTCATAGAAAGCTTAATCCATATGACATGAAATTGGAAATGACACGTCAAATAATAAGACTGTAGACTGATCAAAGACAGACCTTTCACAATGTAATTTCTAAAGAATGTGCATTTTGGATGAAAGGGTTGAAAAACCTGTTTCCTCATGAAAGAACAAACTGAAGATAATAGCCATGTTCTTTGTGTAATTTGGATGACGTTTTCTTTAATTTTCTTGAGTATTGGGAAACTGGAAATTCTTCATGTGGAACAATGTAGACCTGGGCAAAGGAAACTTGGGTTTGTACCCATTCAGTCAGATTAGTAGCTACTCTTCTATTTCTGCAATTTTTTATTGCGTAAACACATCCTTAGAGTTCCTCTTAATTTGATGTGATGTAACTGAAAGGAGGTTCTGGCCTCTGCTTCAAAGTGCATAATGAATAGTTAACACGGATTTTTCTCTGTTATTTGGTCAGTTTACCACATTGTAAGGTGTATTAGTGATTTATATATTCTGACTGGACGTCTTTAAGGTGTATTGTTACTGTGCCTTGTCACAAAGCATACTAGAAGGCATTCAACAAAGATGTAATCTTACATTAAAGTTACTAACTTTCTTGGTGTCTATTCCTTAATAAATAATTAGTATCCTTGAAGGACATATTTATTTTCTCTGGCTGCTCAAGATTTTAAGACTTTTTTAAAAGTGATTGTTTCCTTTGTAAATTCCATCTCTATTGTATCAGAGACTTAGAAAAGCTGAGTCTAAACTAAACCAGAAACAGGGGTAGTCTTTTGTCCAGCATTATAAAGTACATTATGATTTATATTTCTTTTCACCTCCTGTGCTATCCAGTGAACCACAAAGGAAATGGAAATCTAGCCAGTTATTATAAAACCCTGAGAATAAAGAATCTTTTGTTTCATGTAGTTTTCTTAGTTGCATGTCCTTGAAAATCAGTAATATTGAAAGATAGAAACAAGTGTTCTGTACTACACAAATTCTCTTTCTTTGCTCAATAAGCTTGATTACAGACATGAACAACGTTGATAAAAATGAAACTTATTCACCCCAATCTCCATACTCTTCATTATCCTGTCCACTAATGCCACTTAGAAAAAAAGACATGCTCATTTGCAAGCACCTTTATTTGGGGATATTTAAGAACACAAATTAGATGTTTTTTCTAAAAGAAAAAAAAGTGGGCTTTCTGTTCCATTTCTTAAACACAGGAATAAGACTGAAAAAACCCCCTCATTTCATGTATAAGGTAGAAGGCCTGAACTCCAGACATGTTCTTTAAGGTATTGCTTACTCAGTCGTTGCTCAGCCTACAAATAAACTCCTTCTTCTCAAAGCAGGTCAGAGATAAGAGAGCACCATTGAAGACAATGGATGAAGAGGAAAATAGTTTTTGCATCCCATGAAATGTTTTAGTGTTTTGTGTAGTTTTATATAGTATGTTTTAGTATTTTATGTCTCCATTCTATATGTAGACTGAGAAATTTCAATATTTCTCCTCTAAGTTGCATGTGTGCCTTTGTATTCAAGTATTTATTTTCTTGTATTCAGGTCAAAAACCCCTAAACTGAGGTTTCCTTTACATCAAGAAAGTGCTTGAATTATTTTTTTCTAGCTGTTTTCTAATAAGTTTTTTCTCAATAGTTTGAGTTGTTCCAACACATTTCAATAGATTTCTATGAATAGATGAAAGAGAAATATACTTGAATGCTCTGTGTTCAAGTGGAATATTTTTTCTCTACCTCACTGGGCAATGATGCAACTGTATTTCAGAAATTGTGAGAAGAATAAAATGCTCATATCTGTCATCATAGAAATTCAAGATACCACATGTAAACAAACCCTGTCTTTTCATTGGCTGCCCACAAATGCTAAAATTACTTTGTTGCCTTTACCTTTAAATCTTATTGTCAGATACCTAAACAATGACAAGAAACTAAAGAGCCCTCTGTGACAAAAAAAGGTACCTTAGTCTCATCAGGACTCTTTACAATTACAACAAAGTTGAAAAGGATTTTCTGAAACTCACGTTCTTAAGAAAGATATTTCCTAAGACTTAAGGCCTGCTGAAACCTCACCTTCTTTTATTCCAAAAGCAACATGGCTTCTTTTGATCATATTTCCACAGCAAGATGTATTTTTCATAGGACACATTAATGAAACAAAACCAAAACCAAAATGTGATAGAAATTAATTCTATAGTTTAAAGTAGAACATGAAAACTGTGATGACTTAAAAAAAATAAAACATCAAAAATATCATTCAGAAACATTAGACCAATTGTTTCCCAACATCATTAATGTACGTACGCTATATTAACTCCAAATTGACAATGGTATTATAATTTCACCAAATTAGTAGCAATTCAAGTACAGAACAAAGAAACAAAATTAAAATTCAATGACTGTGACTGACGTGTTTACTATTCAGCCTGAATTATGTCTGTAAATGGATCCAGTTCTTTTAAAATGAAAGCGTATCCAGCATGTGTTCTTACACACGCAGTTCTAGAGGAAGGTCCTTGCAGGGAGACAAAGAAGTTGAAGTCCCACGGAACACTCTGTATAACAAACTAGGTACAACAGCCAAAACACAACAAGGTTTTCAACACTATCACACACAATATTCTTGTACCCAAATTGAGACATTATAGTCTGGGTGGATGGATAAAAAAATGTTTGGATTCGACTCAGCAGGCAGTTGTTGGGTGATTGGGCTCATCTGGAAGTTGTTGCATCCTGCCTGGAGGGGAGTAAATAGTATCAGAGAGCTCTATTATGGGACCTGCTCTGTCGCGGTAGAGACGGACACGACGAGTAATAGATCACGCAAAATGGCTACTTTATTGTTCTAACACACCTTTTTATCCCCTTCTTCAGAGTATGTGTTAGTATATGATTGGCTTAGTTAGAAACTAACAATTCATGATTGGTGAGTTTGTCAGGACGGTTCTTCTTATCACTATCTTGTTTTCGTACTGGTCTTCTCGGATCTTTCCAGACTTCTCAAGGATATACTACAAGCTGTTCAAGGTCGCGCTGTTCTTGAACTGTCAGGAATTCCGTAGACTTGTTGCATCCCCCGACAATTCCCCCTTTTTGTATTTGTGCTAAAAATATCATCCCGGCTGCCCTCTGCAGGGCCCTTTGCAGAAGGCCGAAAAGACAGGGCAACATTAGAAGCATAGTTATCACAATCAAGATCACTACCCCCACAGTCTTGAGCAGAGATATCAACCATCCAGACAATCCCCAACCCTCAAATATCTTTGTCCTTGTGCTAAAAGCAAGAAATCAATTGCAGCTCTATTTTATAGCGTAGTATGTCTGGCACTATCAATGTCTAGCAGTAAATCTGATAATACTACACCAGTCTGGATTCAGGGACCCCAGAATTTGTGATTCCTGGGGTGGCAATGAGGGTTAATGCCCAATCCGTGAAAACCAGGCATTCCCATCCGTTGAGTCCATGACCTGCTGCACAGGGGTCTCCATCAATAAGTTCTTAAACTTTGTCGATGTCAGTGTAACCCCCTATTAAACCTGTGAAAAAGGGATTGCTTGCTGTTGTTGTACTAAGGTATAAGAAATCTTGTCCAGTCACATCAGCCAGGGTCATCCAGATGTTTTCTTTGGTTTACGGTGGTATCCATGCCTACGTCCATCCAAGGACTGTGAGGTAGATGAACCATCTGTACATTCTCGTGCTGTCTTGCTCCGCAAATTCAGCCCAGCAATCGGTAGGTGCCAGCTTTATGTGGGCGTCCCCACGGAGGCAACGATGGCCTTGCCATACACCAGTCCGATGCTCTTCGGAAAATCCCGGTATTTATACATTTGTAGAGGAACGGATTTCAGCACACGTGGCCAGTGGGTGCCAAAAATCCGCCTCATCTGCAACCTATGACGCATGCGCTCGCTGGCCAGGCGCGCTGCATAAGTCATAGTCATCCTGTCTATTGGTTCATGGGCTTTGTGATGCGGTTGCAATGCACAGAGAATCTTGACCTGTTATATTGGTCAAGGTGACCTACACTTGGTTTTTGGTTGAGGTGGTATTCATATTGCCGCACCCTCTGGGATGTTCCAGATGATGATGGTCGTACAAATCAAGCTGGAGTCCACTGTGGGCCTGTATCTGTAGAAACACAAGCATAACCTCGCCCCCAGGTTAACAGCTCACATGGTCCACTCCACTGACCAGTAACTAAATCTTTAACATGTACTTTGATGCCTCTTTGTAAATTCTGTGTTGAAAAAAGAGAAGTGTTGAAAAAAGGAGGTAGAGAAGAATTATCCCCATAATAGAGAAAGCTAAGAACATAAACCACGTTATCTAAACATGCCTGTGGTGGTTCCCCAATCATTCCCCCTTTTTGTTTTTGAAGCTGCTGCTTCAGTGTGCCATGTGCACGCAGCTCTACTATTTGTGGAGAACCATTTTGATACACTACTTTGCTGCTCCAGTTGTTTTCATACCATACTACTGCTGCTTTACCTGTTTTTCCAGAACCATCTGTGAAGACAGTAGGGCCTTTCACAGGTTCTGGCTGGCTTAAGCTTTTCTGACCAAATGGTATTTCTCAAGCAAATTTCAGGAGCGGGTGCGACGGTAGATGATACGAGATCTGTCCTTGAAAACACGCCATAGCCACTTGCAGCTTGTAATTATTTGCCAGATACCATTGAAAGTACCAATTTTGAACAGGTAAAACAATAGTAGCTGGATCACGTCCTGTTAGTTCTACACATCGTTTTCTGGCTTTTATGATTACATCAGCAATAAGTTCAAACAAGCCAGGAGCAGTTTTTCGTGGCCAGAAATGACAAAAACATCCATTCTAAAATATGTAATGGGTCATCCCACTCAGAATTCCACTGCACCAAAGCACCAAATGGCACAGTTTTGTCAATTAGTACAAAGAATTGTACCAATTGAGACAGATCAATTTGAGAAACAAATTTCTTGTGTATACATTGTTCCATCCTGTGAATTACATTTAACGCTTCCTTATTCAATATTCTGGGTTCTGTTGGATCATTGGAATTTTTTAATAAGTCTAATAGAGGTTGTAACTGCGAATTCGTCAGTCCAAGATAGGGCCTGATCCAGTTCAAGGATCCCATTAATTTCTGTACATCACTGAGTGTCTTAACTGCAGGGTTAAGTTTCACAGGTTGGGGCACAACCTGCTTATTTGTAATTGTCATTCCCAAATATTTCCAGGGTGCTATCTTTTGCTCTTTTTCAGGAGCAATAACTAACTCACATTGTTGTAGCAAATTCGTGGCCAAATTTTTCATGCCATTCAACTGCTCCTTGTTGTCTGACGCTAACAGAATGTCATCCATATAGTGATAACTATAACTAGTAGGGAGTCTTTCCTGTACAGGTGACAGAGCTTGTGCAACAAACGATTGACAAGTGGTTGGTGAATTTTTCATGCCCTGCGGCAGAACTCTCCATTGATATCTTTTTGCCGGTTCTGCATGATTGATAGAAGGCACAGAGAATGCAAAAATTTTTTTAATTTTTTTTATTATTATTATTATTTTGTTTGGTTGGTTGGGGTTTTTTTGTTTTTGTCTTGGGAAGCTAATGGAATTGTAAAAAAAACCCAACCCTTAAGGTCCATGACAATGATTTCCCAAACTTGAGGGATCATGGCAGGTGAAGGCATGCCTGGTTGCAGAGCCCCCATCGTGGCCATGATAGCATTGACTTGCCACAGGTCATGCAAAAATCAAAAATCGCCATTTTCCTGATTTCTTTTTTTTTTTTTCCACAAACACTGGAGCATTCCACAGACTGTGAGATGGTACAATGTGTCCGGCAGCTAGTTGTTCTGCTACCAATTCTTGCAGGGCCTTTAATTTTTTCAATTGGTAGGGGCCACTGATCCACCCACACAGGGTTATTTGTTAACCAAGTTAAAACAAGCATGGGTTGTCTAACACCCTGCAGCACAGTGGCCCCCGTTAAAAATCTGTGATAATTCTCACCCCCCACTGTGACAAGCAATCCCTCACCCATAAATTGAGGGGAGCTGCCATCACATATGGTTTAATAACTGCTTGTTGGCCCTCAGGATTGGCAATCGGAACTGGAGTGGCTGCTATCTTTGCACGTGTGGATCCTCCCAGCCCCACTACTCCCATACCAGCCTCCTCTGTTGGCCAGGTAGACGGCCGCAGATAATCGGCAATAATAGTCACATCAGCTCTGGTGTCCAGGAGCCCTGCAAGCCTTACTGTAGTCGGAGATCTTCCGTGATTTGACCGTGTGCACGTCATATGTGGTCAGGATGATGAGACGACAGTCTGAGACCAGCAGACCTGAGGGGGTCCCGTGGAGCTGAAGCCTCCAGCGCATCACAGTCGCTGTTCTGCTTTTGAAATAGAACTCGAAAAAGGAACAAGTTGAGCAATGCGAGTACCTTTAGGGATTGGTACTGGTGGGTAGGGGGTCGAAATCATCGCACAAATTTGACCTGTTAAAGCAGCATCAATAACTCCCACATGCACGATTATTCCATTCAACGTGCTACCTGATCTTCCCGGTAGCAATGCACTCAGTCCCCGTCCTATAGGACCCCTTGCATTAAGAGGGACCTTAATGATGTCTTTTGTGGCTAGAGTTACTGTGTCGGCGGTGGATACATCCAACCCTGCTAAGCCAGCTGTTGCAGCTGACAATTGTTCGCAGAGAGGAATTGGCCGGCTGTCGGGAGGGGATTTGTTCTCCTTGCGCGCCCTCTCACACTCATTTTGTGGTTTTCCTGTAGCGGCTGTCCATTAGCATGAAATTTGGAATGACACTGTTTTGCAAAGTGTCCTGATTTCCCACATTTCTTGCAAGTAATCTCCGGTGAGTGGTGCACTGGTTGTTTACCCGGTGATGTTTTGTGTGGAGAAGTTACCATGATGTGCCCTTCGCTACCACACCCAGAGCACTTTCCAGAATTTCTCATAGCATTGGCTATGGTGGTCACTGTGTGTGCCAGTGTCCCAACTTTAGAACATGCAGCTACCATGTCAGGGACAGAAGGATCTCCTGGCAGAGCCTGTATGATCTTTTGACAGTTCTCATTAGCATTATCTTTTACCAACTGTTTGCATAGCATTTGTCTTAAGACCTCATCTTCCACCTGTTTTTCCAGGGCAGCAGATATTTTTTCTACAAATTGTAAAAAAGGTTCTGTGGGGCCTTGGCGGATAGTGATGTATTTTTGCTTCGGAGCTGCCATATCCATGGTTCGCTTTATTGCCATAAGGCCTATATTTCGTGCTTGTTCGAGAGCCAGCGGAGGCCATGTAGCCTGTAGCTGAGGGTTACTATACTGCCCTTCACCAAGCAAAGCATCCTCTCCAAGGCCTAATCTTGGGTCACCCTGTGGCAGTCGTGAATTATGCAGCGCCGCTGCGCGTGCTATCTGCCTCCAGGTGGATTGAAATACTTGCAATTGTACGGGCTGAAACAGCACTTGTGCTAGATGCATAGTATCATATGGACACAGCAGATCTGTGCTAATTATACGACTAAGTTGCATTACCTCAGGAGAATTGATTCCAAATTTTTGTACTTTATTCTGCAAATCCTGCACTACTCTCCAGCCTATGGGATTGTGCTCATTGTGCCGGTTTGTGCCTGCAGTAGCTTTGAAAACAGGAAATGTACCAGGAGCCTCTGCTGCGTTATCTAGAGGCTTTAGAAATGCTGGTGTTAGAGAGCACGGGCTGAGGCGTTCTACTAGATCCCAGTTGCCGGAGTCGGCAGCATATCTTCTAACTCCCTCCCAAAATTGTTCAGGGGATCTCGGGTCCACAGTTACTGTGGATGGAGGGAGAGTCCATGGCAGGGGTTCTTTCGGTATGGTTTTATCTGCGAGCTGCAGAGATCGCATAGCGTCAATTAGAGCTTTTTCTGCCTCAGCTTCATTTTGGCTCTCACTTTCCGTTCGGCCCTCATATTCAGTTTGACTCTCACCGTCCTTTCGGCCCTCAATTTCATTACGGCCCGCACTTTCCGGCTTGGTGTTAGTCACCGCATTTTTCTCCTCGGGGGGGGGCTGATGGAGTCACCCCTTCCGCTGCCGCACCAGTAGGTGGGGAGGGCCCCTCATCGCCCGGTAAAGTAATTAATGGCGTAGGAGATGAATAAGGGTATGATCTGGTTTTGCTCATGAGGGGTTTTCTGCCCGCAACTGCTGATATTGCAGCACCAGCCTCAGCTGTTACTTGAGCAGAAACACTTTCATTGCTAACATTTTCTGATTTCTCATCTTTCTTTTGCTGATCTTTCGCATCACATTCTGCTTTCCATTCCTTCAGGGTCTCACGTAATAGACGCCATACGATCGCCAACTTACAGAGCTCTTTCTGTCCTTTAGAGATCTCATCAAACATTTTCCAGCCCACTGCTTGCCATGCATCCACACTGAATGCAGTAACTGTTGTGGCTGTAAAGCCTTGCACCTTACACCGTATTAAAATCCGTTTCAGGCTTTGTTCTGGGGTTTTAACCCCTTTTCTTTTTAATACGGCTTTCCAGGTAGACAAAATCGTCTCCTTTTCTTTTGTTAATTTCTGCCCCATTCTAACAGTTTAGTCCCCGGTGGCTCACCTTATTAGGTGTCTAGGCTCAGGTCCGGACCAGGCAGATTCCACTGCTCTCAGCTTCACCGGCTCCATCTCTGCAGCTTTTCTCGCTGCCGGTATACTCTTTCGCAGCTCTCGTCGCCGCTGGTATACTTCTCTCTAGTGCTGGATTTATCACCGTTAGATGATCTGTTCGCTCAGGCGCATCGGGGTCACCATTTGTTGCGGTAGAGACGGACACGACGAGTAATAGATCACGCAAAATGGCTACTTTATTGTTCTAACACACCTTTTTATCCCCTTCTTCAGAGTATGTGTTAGTATATGATTGGCTTAGTTAGTAACTAACAATTCATGATTGGTGAGTTTGTCAGGTCGGTTCTTCTTATCACTATCTTGTTTTCGTACTGGTCTTCTCGGATCTTTCCAGACTTCTCAAGGATATACTACAAGCTGTTCAAGGTCGCGCTGTTCTTGAACTGTCAGGAATTCCGTAGACTTGTTGCATCCCCCGACACTGCTCCTTAAAGCATTTCCATCAGTGAGCAAGAGGAGGTGACAGAGTGCACTGATCAATTCAACAAATGACATCAAGCTAGGGGGAGCAAACAACAGACTCAAGTACAGAACCACCATCCAGAGGGACCTAGACAGTGTGGAAGAACAGTCCAACAAGAATCTTATCAAATTTAACAACAGCAAATGCAAAGTCTTGCACCTGGGAAGGAAGAGCCCCTGGCAACGGGGAAGGCTGGGGCCTGACTGCCTGGGGAGCAGGTCTGCTGAAAAGCTCCTGGGGGCTCTGGGGGGCAGCAAATTTAATGTGAGCCAGTGTGAGCGTGGCAGTAAAGGAGCCAACAGCATCCTGGGCTGTACCAACAGGATCATGGCCAGGAGATAAAGGGAAGTGACGAGTCCCTTTTGACTCAACACTGGCCAGACCACATTTGGTATACTTCATCCAGGCTTGTGCCTCCCAGTGCTACAAAGTTGTGGATAAATGGGATTAAGTTCATTGAAGGGCCACCAGCATGGTCAGGATGGGAGCACTTGCTTTGCAAGGAGAAGTTGAGGGAGTTGAGCTCAAAGGAGCCTGCCAGTACCTGTGGGATGGTTGCCACGAATACTGATCCAGTTCCATTACAGTAGTGCCTGGCAGGAGGAAGAGAACTAGTGGTCCTAAATTGAAACAAGAGAGATTCTGACTATATATTAGGAGACACTTTTCCCCCATAAGGACAGCCAAGCATTGGATTGAATTGTTCAGAGAGGTTGTACAGTGTTCATCCTTGGAGGTTTTCAAAACTCTGGGTAAAGCCTTGGGCAACCAGGTATGATCTCACAGCTGATGCTGAGTTCCATTCCAACCTGAGTCATCCTGTGATTTTATATGGAAGAGGTTTTCTTTCTCTTCTAGTTTACTTCAGGTTACAAATTCCGAATGTGACTGTTTGGGGCAGATTCTCTTCTCTGTAAAGAATGCTACTGACAAGGTCTGAGGTGATAGGAAACTTCATTTGACTGTTTAATGGATCACATTATGCAGAAAATTATTATCAGCATAAAAATTATCTGCCCATCCCCAAAATGAGAACATTTGTTTTTGTCTATATTTTCTCAGTTAGTGATCTTATCTCTCCAGCCCACCAGCTAATGCTGCACTGTAACCCTCCATCTCTCTTTCCTGAAACCATACACTGTTGAGAAGAAAAATTACCTCCAGTCCATACTTGATTGATTTTTGTTTTGTTTTTTTTTTATTTAAAAACTTTGCAAACTATGCTGACGTTGTACTGAACAGAAAGCGTAGATGGATTTTGTGAGCAGCTCACTGGTCTGTAGTGAAATTAGACTCATACAGAAAGTAGACACCACAAAAAGTTTACCTAGAACTCCTTAGTTATGGGTGCTTCAGAAATCAGTGGAATACTTTTTGTTGAATAAGGAGAAGGGATGTAATACCAAATGCCACCTCCCTTCTTAACTTCATATTATTATCTTCCAGGTCTACTTCCACAAGTATAAAAAGCAGTTTGTTTTAAAATAAGAACAGTTTGAGGATGTAGCATATTGAAATACATATACGATGTACTGAAAATTGTCTTATTTGATAAGAATGACATTGCATTGAAAGAAACCATGCATTGACCATTGGAATATTTTGTAGCAATATATTTGGCTTATAACCCAGAAGAGTAAGTTAACTACCAGGAGAGAACATGGATTTTTGTTGTGGGTTTTTTTTACAATTAATTATAAATTGACTTGGCTGCAGTGACTACTTACTATACTGAGATAAATACTCCTAAACAACCTTCAGATACAGAGTTTGTTGCAGAGGGGCAGATTTTACATGCAGACAGGTACACAGTGCTACCATGATGGGAAGGATAAAGTCCCTGGTGTTTATTTGTGTCACTGGAAGCTTATTTCAGTGGTTTATCCAAAGTGCTTTATCCACAAGTAAGTTAACACATCGTTGAATGGGAGGAGCTAGGGCTGAGCTCTTTGAAAATCTGACCAATTATTTCTTTTCCAGGAACCTCTGAACAATCAAACTCAGTTACAGAAGATATGTGGCATATGGTATGTCTTATATTCCTTCTCCATTCCCTGCACTACCATGATTTATCACAGTTCTTGATTACTCTCTGTATTTATGTCCTTAACTTTCTGTCCTTTCTTTTGTGTCTCCTTGGCCTGTATTGAATTTCTTAACAAGCAACACTTCCAAACAATGTCGAAGCACTGATCACTCAAAGATCATAATTTCTTTCCAAGAACTTAGACTCCAAATAAGTAGGGAAGTTAGATTCACGCATATGTGGTAGGCATCATTAATTTAAGCAAATGGATGAGTATTTCACATGTGCAGCTTTTACAATCATTCCTCTATCTTATGCCACAGATGAAAAGCAAGTGCAGAGCATGGCTTGTCTTTTCACAGACGTTAATGACAAACAATATTAAGCTCTGCAACCTTTTGCTACTTTTCGCATTTTTTCATATTCTTTCCACCTGATGCACATAAAGACGTTTCTTTCAATATTTATTCTTCTGTGTTCATAGTTTAAGTTTAAATATAAAAGCTTTGTAACTTTTTATTTGTAAAACACCTTATTTTGATGAGGCAAGCTAGGCAAATGTAGAAATGATCCTTTTACACTGAAGGACAGGCTAACACACATTTCCAGCTGCCCAGATCAACAGAATAGACTTATATTTCCAAAATGTTTTCAATCTACCTGCTTTTCTTAAGCACCAATGCCTCAAGACAGGTACACATCTACTTTCCTTCTAAAAATGTCTCTGAACATTTTGATCGTCATCTGCTATTTTTGCCATATGTTCTTCTATTTAAGTGACCTTTTAAGATTAAACATGTTTATGGCTAAGAGAGGGCCCTTTGCTATTTTTTTAGCTAAGAACTGGATTAAAAAATTCATACTGGACTGTCACGCTGCTGTCGTGGTTTAATCCCAGCCAGCAACTAAGCACCATGCAGCCGCTCACTCACTCCCCTCCCTCCCCCAGTGGGATGGGGGAGAAAATCAGAAAGAGAAATAAAACTCGTGGGTTGAGATAAGAGCAGTTTAATAGAACAGAAAAGAAGAAACTAATAATGATAATTATAACACTAATAAAATGACAACAGCAATAATGAAAGGATTGGAATGTACAAATGATGCGCAGGGCAATTGCTCACCACCCGCCGACCGACACCCCGCCAGTCCCCGAGTGGTGATTCCCCGCCCCCACTCCCCCCAGTTCCTATATTAGATGTGACATCACACGGTATGGAATACCCTGTTGGCCGCTTTGGGTCAGCTGCCCTGGCTGTGTCCTGTGCCAGGTTCTTGTGCCCCTCCAGCTTTCTCGCTGGCTGGGCATGAGAAGCTGAAAAATCCTTGACTTCAGTCTAAACACTACTGAGCAACAACTGAAAACGTCAGTGTGTTATCAACATTCTTCGCATACTGAACTCAAAACATAGCACCGTACCAGCTACTAGGAAGACAGTTAACTCTGTCCCAGCTGAAACCAGGACAGCTGCTTAGGGATGATTTGCCCTAGGATGGGCAGGCTCTGTCCACATGGCATTAGGGCTGATGGTGTCCCCTCATAGCTTTAAAAAAAGGTGTTTTTCATGGCTTTCTTCCAATCCAAAGTGCCTGAAAAGATGTAAAATGAACACCTCTGAGTATTACATGACAAGATGAAGCTAAGGGTTTGTGTAGATAGAAGGTATGTATGCTGGGTGTGGTATGCAGGAGTTTGGGAGTGTCTGAAAGTGCAAGACCTGCTGTGATACTATTGCAGGCATGTGTAGGGAGAGGTAGCCAAACTTGGTGCAGTTTTATACACACTACCTGCAGACATTGGTCCTTGGAGTGCACCGTCCTTAGAACTGCAACTAGGATTTGACTTCTAGACAACCTGGTTTTACTTTGAAATAAGTCCTGTGGGTAAGCTGTCATACATATGGAGCAGACGACCAGAGCACCAGCACTGGTGAATGGGCTAGTGCTGGACCTCTGGTGAGCAGTGTTAGATAATGAACCTGCATTATCTAATATCGTACGCATAACCTGCGATTGCTTGCCAAGATCCTCACTTTGTTTATGTGAAGCACAAGGGAGGGATGGATGAACACACAAGCACTTTGGATCTAATATTAGCAAACCAAAGCATTCAAAATCTAAGAAATACTAGAAAAAAATGTTTTCTTCAGAGAACAAGTGAAAAATTCCAACGTTTCTTCTATGGAAACTGTGGATTGCATGTCCTGATAAAACCTTGTTGGCATCACTGGACAAGCTAATGCTCTCATATTCTGTCTGTGTCCAGCTGAGAGAAGACAGCATTCAAACAGGAGCATGCCATTAGTGCATTTAACGTCAGATTATCTTTGTGTTCCTTTCTACTAGGTGTAATGTTCTGCCCTTCTTCTGGCTTCTGACTTCTTTTTCTAGACACATTTTTTCCCCTCACAGATAATCTGATCATATCAACAAAAAAAACCCCACCACCTTCCATGTAGCTAGAAAGTAACTTGCTGAGTGAATAAATGTTGTCTAAAACATGAAACCTTGATTATGTTCATGTTTTCTATGAGATCTCCACAAGTTACTTTTCTTTGTGCATCTGTATTTCTGCTGTCCTAAGCACCTCACCTTGAAAGATCTTTGAGACATGCCTTGACTTTCATGATATGTTTCTACATTGCCTGATTTTGGTCCAAAGCTCTCCCACTGTATAAATAAAAACTAACGGTAAAACCTATTATCAGAGCAAAAACAGGACACTCTAGGAGAAATTAAGATTAGAAAGCTAAACAGAATATTTTTCTATTGAATCCAGCACCAGCCAAATACTTAATTTAACATGGAATTATTCTAAAATTGTGCCACCGTCTCAGAGTTTGAGATAATAAAGGAAAACACATGTAAAATTCAGCTCCTTGGTCAATTTAAAAAATATTCTGTCAGGCAGGTTCCCAGCTGGTTTCTAGCTCCAAACTGCCTGTTTCTGTTCTCTGTTAGGAAAAGTTAAGACACCTCCCTAGGCTTCAGCTAATCTACACATAATCAGTCCTGTTACACCTAAACAAAAGCTGTGCTTTGCATAGATATGAATTGTCATTTGACAGGAAATTTATTCTGGGTGAAACGTTTCACATTTTGCAAATGCAGATATGCCAAATCTTTTAAGTGTAAAGCTGTAAGGCAGAAAATGACCTTATGAGGCTTTCTATTCAGAACAGTATGACATCCTGAATGAGTTCAGGAACATGCAGATGGCAGCTGAAAAAAGACAGCTGATTGCAAAGCTCTTAAAGATTACCACAAAGAACAAATATACAGTCCATTTATTTTTAAAAAATGTAAGTGTATTTTCAATTCATTGGAATGCCTTTTTTATTGTGCCTCAAATAGCAGTGCTATTCCAAGCAAAATATCCTGTCAAGATGCAGAGTAAAATGCTGAATTAATATGTACTGACATTCTAACTTCAATATGTGGGGAAAATATGTGAGAATCATAGTTGTAGACATCATTATTTTACAGCTCCCACCGCCGTATTGCCATGATGAGAGCAATGTCTTTCCCTAGAAGTTGCTGATTGTGGTTTATTGCAGATCCCTTGCACAAGCAAGTGAGAGAGGCTAGGACTCATGCAGGTGAACAGAGGAATATGCACTTTGTAAAACCAAGATATTTACCAGGGTAGGATTCCTGGGGATTCTTTTTTTTTTTTTTTTTTAGTAGTTTGAATTTCTTTTTAGATTACAATTCAAGCTATTTTTTCAGTTCAATTCAGCATTGTATATCCAAATTTCATGTATTTTCTAGCATGTATTTGACATTGCAGGAGTGTTCATCTACTGGTTATTTTAAAGTGAATATGAAAGAATTTTCATAGTAAATGGATTTAAAATTTGTAATCATAATATTTTGTTCTGGAAACCTCACTTTAAAGGTACTTTGCTGCATGCATGAGCTGATTAACCTTAGGATCAACTTCTGAACAGAAAACTCAGTAGCTTTTCTTGTTAGTAAGCCTTAAAATTAAAGGATTGAGAAATGGGAGTGCTATAAAATATTTTTCTGTTTCATCATGTAGCTTATTAATCACTATTTTATACTACATTTCCTTGTGTTTTTTTAGGGTTTGGTTGTTGAGGTTTTTTGACAGCTTGTATTGCTATAAAGCTCTACTTGGATATACAGATCATAAAAGAAAAACCCATTCTTGTCTTGAAATGTGTTTGAAAAAACAGTAACAACATGACTTAAGCTGAGGATACAAAAGGCAACAACTGCCTTCCTCCACACATATATATACAGAGATTACAAAGGAAAAAACAAGAAAAACTCAGGTGGGAAGTTAAAAAGGGACTTCAGTGAAGTCTAATACTTACTGTAATTATGCAAAAAACCCATGTAACTGAAGCAGAAATTAAGACAACTCATTTAGAAGATTCTTCATCACAAAATCTTTACTTTTCATAATGGTTAATCAAATTGTTAGAGCAGCAGTCTTTTGAAGAGAGAATATCAGCAAACAGAAACATATAAAACCTGCTTTGTAGATACAATGAGCATGTTACCAATTTCCCATTTCAAACATGCTAATAAAAGCTCATAGAAAAGTTTCAAATAGTACATATACTATGTGAGGACATTATGATGCCTATGTTTACTCTTGGGAAATTCATAAATTAAAAAAAAATAAATTGATTTTTTTAATACATAAGTTACATTGCTTTAGATATTATGTGTACAATCTATTGATAATCCTGATAAAACATTATAATGGATTCAAATATACTAAAAATACTAAACAAAACAATAAGAAATTCAGAAAACTGCCTCAAGAGTCCACAGCAGTCTGAGCAAAAATGTACATGGCATCATATCATTCCTTATGACATATAATATCAACTTCTGAATATTAATAGTTTTGGAGAAGGTATGGATTCTTGTATCATATTGTATTTACATTTATTTTGACATATGAATTGACAGATCCAAAATCTATTACAGGTTTCGCTTGTATAATAACTCTATTAGGAATGGAGGAATATGATTTTTTTGTATTATGAATCCCCTCATTGCAGTTTTGATTTGAGGATTTTTAATTGGACATTTTTACTTCCCTGGCCATTTAATAAGGTAAAATTTATTTGCATGGTGTCACAATGACAAAGTACTTTCAGATTTTTCATCACACTTGAGGTTTTAAGACTAGCTTTTATTTAATTTGTTATTTCTTGTGGCATTCAGCATAAGGAATGAGGGTATCTGAAGAAAAAATATTCCCTTTTTATTATTATTTAATTTTTAATTGCTGTTTCCTTCATTTCCTGAATTAGCTTAGCATTGATTCATGAAAGAACTTTAAAAAATCTCAGAACAATGGCTAGATTTAGATGCTTTTCAAATTGCAGTTCTAGCAAAAGAAGCAATGGGACATATCTAAATAAAACACTTTTGTGGTCTTTTCTCTGAAATCCATCATCTAGGATCCACTTCAGCTCATGCAAAGTCAGACCCCTCAGAAGGATGTTGAAATCTAACAGCTCACTGATCAGCAACAGGGAAACAAGGAGAACAGATTTAGCTTTTCAGCCCCACTCCCAGAGGGACTCTGTGCCTACAGAGACATTGTCCTTTTGGCTAGTGAAACCACAGGTGGGAAATTTTCCTTGGGGTAGAAATCTACAGGGTTTGGGTTTTTTTGGTTTTTTTTTTTTTTTTTTTTTTTTTTTAGGAAAACACAGAAACATAAGAGCAGGAAGAGGACAGATTTCTGGTATCACCTTGTGCTTTATCACTGCTATTTGTGCTGACTTCTCTTTATTAAACAATAACCTATTGCTTCGAGAAGCTGTATAGGAAGAGGGAGATCTTGGAGTTTAACACAGCTGTGCAGCTGGCCACTCAGGCTGCAGAATCACGCTTCTGGTGCTTCTTCATTCCCTCTCCCTCTGCTGGGTTAATTCTGTCCTGGGTGAAGTGCTGGGTATTCAGCTCTAGAAGAACCTACTGTTGCATAGTGAAGCAGGAGTTGTGATAAGGATGGTAAGATGTAATTTAGGCTGGTAAGATGAAATCTAGATTGAGCATGATTTAGACTTTACTTACATTAGCAAGAAATATGGTCTGATAGGAGCAGATGTGTAGAGACAAAGTTGTGTGAATTAGATACACCCTTGAAGTTTGTTTTTCCTATTTTTCATGTTTATTTCATCAAATGAAATCCTGTTCATGTGCTCCAAAACAGTTGCATGACAAGAACTAAAGCAGAGAGTGTAGGAAAAAAAAGTGAGGTTTGCTTAAAAACACACTCCTGAGCCAAGCTAAAATGTTAATGAAGAACTACCCTTATGAATCTGGTAGATTTTGTGCAGAGTTGCTAAACTACCTGAAAATCAAGGGCACTGGTAAAATGAGGAACATAGCTATAAGTGTCTGAGAAACAGAGGAAAGGGAAAGGAAAGAAACGGGAAAGAAAAGCAGAAGGAGAAGGGGAAGGTGGCAGGAGAAGGGGAAGAGAAAGAGAAAGCTGAAGGGGAAAGGGAAAGGGAAAAGAGAAAAGGGGAGAGGAAGAGGGGGGGAAGGAAAACAAAAGGGAAAGGAAAGGAGAAGCAGAAGGGGAAGTAGAAAAGGAAAGGGAAAGAGAAAAGGGGAAAGGGAAAAGGGGAGAGAGAAAGGGGGAAAGAACATCTAGCCTTTAAGGATATCTAAATTTAGAAAGCATTTGAACAGCCTTATTTCAGCACTACAATCTTGAGAATTTTCAATTTTGAAAAAAGTTTTTTTCCATAATTCTATTCTTCCTGCTCTGATCTGGTCCATCATGGTAGTATTTCTCTGATTAACAATTCTGATGGATTTTTTTTTCCTGCCAAAAATGTAGGTTCCCCGACATCAGATATTAAATTACTTTTGAATATAGTTTGTGTTTTCTTTGATTATAGCTGAGGGATTTTTTTTTTTTTTTTCTGGATATGAACAATTCATTGTGCCTGAATACTTTGAAAAGAAAATGTTTAACTTTTTAATTGGAATAATTTTAAAAGTCTTTTAAAAGTATGAAATATTTAAACTGTGACAAATTAAAAATGAAACTTATGGTTTCCTTAACATCAAAATAAAGCCTTTTACTTCCATGTGTGCGAAATATATCACTTAATTAAAATAATGTTTGGATGTTCGATTTGCTAAATGCATTCTTTTCAATTTTATGATTGGTAAGAAATGAAAAAACCTGTTATTTGTCCCTGTTCTCACTTTCTCGTGATTGGGGGATTATAAATAGTTCTATCTTGAACTTGAATAAATCAGACATCTGTGCTAGGCGCTGCTGAATCTGGTAGCCCAAGAGAAGTGAGTCTGCTGCAGCACCATGTCCCCAGGTCCAGCTGGTACCAAGGCTGAACATGTGTTCCAGGTAGGCACACACATCAATATTGTGTATGTAAAATGCACATAATGAGAAATCCAGCCACACAAATGAACACAGGCAGAAACAGGCAAACTCTTGAAACAGAGGTAAGACTTGAACTAGCTCTGTCTCAAAAACCAAGGGTGAAGAGCCCACAGTCTTTTTGGATAATCTATTCTCCATAGTGAAAGAGGTTAAGAGGCAATAACTCAATGGTTATTGTCCCTTATTTTATCTTCTGCCACTATCAAAAGAGTTTTTCCCAGCGAAGATGTAGCTCTTTAGGTGCCATTCAAGTAGTTGCATGCTGCTCTTAGACCACCCCTTAGCATGCCTTCTCCAAAAGAAACAAGTGCAGCTCCCTCAGTCTCTTCTGGTAGGTCCTGTGCTCAAGGCACCTGACCAGCACAGTAACACTCCACTGGATCCAAACCAGTTTCTTAACACCCCTCTCAAACTGGACACAAGTATTCCAGATGCAACCTTACTAGCACAGGGTAGAGGGGGATAACAACTTTGCTGAGTCTCCTGACCATGCTCCTCCTAAAGCAAGTCCAGTATGTAGTTTGCTTTATTTGTGAAGAGAGTGAAATGTGGACTCCGACTCAGTACAGCATCCAGAGTTTTGTCCTTGATTGATTCCATTACTCTAAGATCTGTCTACAGACAGAGGTGAGTCTTATTGGGCACTATTTCCCATGTCCTTCTTCTTGCTCATTTTAGAGAAATGTGCATCACATTAACCTTGTTCTGGTTGGCACGGACCTCTCCAGTCACTATATCCTTTTCATAGATAATAGACAAGAGCCTTGCAACCAGCCAACATTTTCGTCCTATCCAAGTGAATCCCATCTCCTAGATGGGTTTGAAGACATACTGCAATTCTTATTAGTCCCTAGTCTAGTGCTCCCCCACTGTTGCTGGCACCACTCCTGAAGTGATACTTGCATCTATACTTGTCTCTCTGCAGATACTGGAGCCACATTTTCTCTGAATCCATTTACTACTGGCATACCTGTAGAATCCATTCATGTTACCCTTTAAGTCCCTAGCTAGTTTTAGTTCCAGCTAAGTTTTGTCCTTGATTTTTTTCTTAAATCCCTAGTAACACTGTTATACTGTTCTCATGTTTCCTGGCCTTGTCTTTACTTCTTGTAAGCTTTTTGCATGTCAGTTCATTGAGAAGCTTCTTCCTTAGCCAGGTGGGTCTTTTGCTGAAAATCCAAGGCTTCCCACACAACAGAACATTTTGCTCCAAATTTCTCTGTTTTCATTAAAACTCAAACAGCTTTTCCTCTCCATAGCAGCTTCCCAGGGATTCTGATGAGATGAAATTAGCTGATGTCTGCTTTTCTAAAATCTTTTTCTAACCTTTCAAAATTCATACGTAAAAATCTACAGAGTTCTCTTTTTACTGGAGGACAGCTGGAAGTGGGAAGGTTGCCAAGCAAAAGGGAAGTGGAAACTGTACTTTCTGTAATGCAGTCAACAGTCCTTAATCAGACCCAGGATCCTGAGGGCTCTAAGGTAATTCATTCCACTCTGCTAAATGGAAAATTATTAAAATAACAACACATACTTTTATAACGTCTTCTCTCCAGGGTTCTCAAAGTGCTTTGTAATAATTAATTAATTAACTAAGCCTTGTAACATGACTTTGGCATAAAATACTACTGTACTCCAATCTAAAAATGAATCTGCTCATGATGTATGTATATGTCAGCTGAAGAAAGGTGGTGTGCCTGTAAGCTTGCCTATTCTTTCAGTTAAAGTAAATGTCTAAGAAAAATTAGATTAATTGCCTTTTTGTGATGCTTATCTCTCTTCATTGGTCAGAGACTAGATGATTACCTTAAGCAACTTACCTATACCCAAAAAGAAGCTCTGGGCTAAAGATTCATTATTCCAAAATCTGACCACTTATTCTACCAGAGGGGCACTTTAATAAACTGAATGGTAGAGGATGGAAAACAAAGTTTGCTTGTTTGTTTGTTGGGGTTTTTTTTATTATTTTCCCTAAGTATTGTTTACAGTTATGATGTACTCTTCCAATGGGGAATAAATTTCAAAATATTTTTTTGAGATCCGAAAACAGCAAGTGGTAGACTGCCTTGGAATAAGCAGATGATTCTGGCACCCAGATAGGAAGTGGAAAATATAGATTTTAGGAGCTATTCTTCCAGGCTGGAGCAGGATCCTGAGACACAGTCCTCTACATCACTGGTGAGAACTGACTATCACAAAATAAGTTTGGGTTTTTTTCAATAATGATTTCAGTTCTGATTCCTGTGTTAAAAAACAGCATTTATTGAAAAGTTCCTGTAATAGACCTACAAAACTCATAGATGTGAAAAATCAGGAAAACCAAATGTTGGCTATGAAACTAGGCCCTTCCCCATGATACAAGGCAAAGGTTTATATATAAAATGGGAAAGTTGCTTTTCTAAAAAAAAAATAAGTATATATATATCTATAGAGTAGACATTTAGCATTAGGTTCCAAGCTTTCATAAGCTGATTTATCCAGCAGACATCCTGCTATAATGACATGTAATACTGTAATGTCTAGACATACAGAAGGATGGGATAAAGGAAAAAATTATATGAACATTTTTAATGCACATAACTTAATTGCAGAATTCTTAGTTCTATTCAGTGAATGTCAAATACATGAACAAAATCAGAGAAGAAACCTTCCTTTCAAATTAATGTAGTATTAAAGCTAGGGTTACCAAACAGGTTAATTTCATTTTCATTGGTATGGTTTCATCATGCCAGTCATGACCACAGTTGAGATAGACATTAGCAGGGACTGACTTTCTACTCTGTTTCAAGTTTTGTGTTTTAGAGAAAAAACTTAACTGGTTTTAATACTAATTGACCAATGATTCTCTTAGTTTATATCATTCTCAAGAACAAAACCCAAATAGTCACAACGTTTCTAAGGTAATATTAAGGAAATGTTCAACACAAAACTTTTATGGTTATGGTTCAAATAGACTGAAACCCCAAACTGTTCTATGATTCCATGAAAATTCATTGAGTCAGTGGCAAGGCCAGCAGAGGCAACAGTAAGTCAGTGGCTAAGCACTAGATTGAGGCACACTGGGAGGTTCCCAAGGCCCAGGAGTGCCAGGGAAGAGCGGAGGCACCGGGCCAGAGCCGGCTGCTTTTGCGAGAGAGGCTGACCTGGCGTGGGTGTTGCCAGGGGCAACTGCGGGAGATTTGAAGGGCCCTGAGGTGCACCAGCGAGCGTGGTGAACAGGGAGGGCAAACAGGGCGTGGTGCATCAGAAAGGGCGTGGTGCATCAGAAAGGGCATGACGCATCAGAAAGGGCGTGGTGCAGCAGTTTGCGCGGCAGTTCGCACAGGCAGGGAGTGCGGGTAGGGTGCAGTCCACCCTTTTCCCAGCTGGAGAAGGCTACTCAAGCGGAGGGCATCAGCCCAGAGGGAGACCCAGGTAGGGTTGCCACTCAGGTGAAAGCCATTGCTAGGAAAAATGTGGAAACGCAGACAGAGGTCCCATGCAAATGAGCAGCTGTCCAGGCCTCTGGCTGCAGGGAGTGCCTGAGTCTATAACTAATAATGGAGGACAGCAGGGACACCTCTTGTGTGAGGTATGACCAGGTGGATGATCTGCTGAGCCTGGTGGCAGAGCTGAAGGAGGAAGTGCAAAGGTTGAGGAGTATCAGGGAGTGTGAGAGGGAGATAGATTGGTGGGCCCACCCTACCATCCCAGAGGCAGAAGCAGAAGATGGAGGCTCCGCAAGAAGCAGAGGTTCCCCTGCCCCCTTGCCACAAGGCAGGAGGGGACCTAAGAGATGGAGGGAGCAGGTCCCTGCTCAGGGAGGCAGACGAATCCTCTCCCAGTCTCCCTCACCTTCCCAGTTGCCCCTCCACACCAGGTATGGGGCTCTGGAACCTGAGGACCAGGCCAGTGAAGATCAGGGTGTAGAAGAAGTCCTATCTAGGGAGGTGCCTAGGCCCAGTGGGGCAGCCCCACGCATTCTCACAACCTCTGAAAAAAGAAAAGGGAGGGTAATTGTCGTAGGTGACTCCCTTCTGAGGGGAACACAGGGCCCAATATGCAGACCTCACCCATCCCACAGGCAAGTCTGCTGCCTCCCTGCGGCCCAGGTAAAAGACATTACCAGGAAAATCCCTGGTCTGGTTCAGACCTCTGATTATTACCCATTGCTGGTTGTGCAGGTTGGCAGTGATAAGATTGCAGGGAGAAATCCAAAGGCAATCAAAAGGGACTTCAGGGCACTGGGACGATTACTGGAAGGATCGGGAGCACAGGTAGTGTTTTCCTCAATCCCTTCAGTGGCACAGAAATACACTGAAAGGAACAGGAAAACACACCTGGTTAATAGGCGGCTCAGAGGGTGGTGCCATTGGTGGATTCTGTTTTTTTTGATCATGGGGAGGTTTACACGGCACCGGGCTTACTAGCGACAGATGATATCCAGCTATCTCAAAGGGGTAAAAGAATCCTCACTCGTGAGATGGCAGGGCTCATAGAGAGGGCTTTAAACTAGGTTGGAAGGGGGTGAGGGATAAAACTAGGTGCACCAGAGATGAGCCTGTGGGCAACGTGCCAATGTTAGGGGTAGATTTGATAGGCCAGCTCAAATGCATCTATGCCGATGCATGCAGCATGGGCAATAAACAGGAGAAGCTGGAAGCCATTGTGCAGCAGGATACATATGACTCAGTCGCCATCACGGAAACATGGTGGGACGACTCCCATCACTGGAGTGCTGCAATGAATGGCTACAAGCTCTTCAGAAGGGATAGGCAAGGTAGAAGAGGTGGTGGGGTGGCTCTCTATGTTAGGGAGTGTTTTGACTGCACAGAGCTGCACGATTGTGATGGCAAGGTGGAGTGCTTATGGGTGAGGATGAGAGGGAAGGCTGATAAGGCAGATATTGTGCTGGGAGTCTGTTATAGACCACCCAACCAGGTTGAAGAGATGGATGAATCTTTCTACAAGTGGCTGGCAGTAGTCTCAGAATCACGTGCCCTTGTCCTTGTGGGGGACTTTAACTTTCCAGACATCTGCTGGAAATGCAACACAGCAGTAAGAAAACAATCTAGGAGGTTCCTGGAGTGTGTGGAAGACAACTTCCTGACACAGCTGGTAGGTGAGCCAACCAGGGGAGGAGCCTTGCTAGACCTACACTTTATTAACAGGGAAGGACTGGTGGGAGGTGTGATGGTCAGAGGCCGCCTTGGACCTAACGACCGTGAAATGATAGAATTCCCAATTCTTGGTGAGGCAAGGCAGGGGGTTAGCAAAACCACCACTATGGACTTCTGGACGGCTAACTTTGGCCTCTTCGAGGCACTGGTTGAGAGAGGCCCTGAAGGGCAAAGGGGTCCAGGAGGGATGGACATTCTTTACGAAGGGAATCTTAATGGCTCAGGACCAGGCTATTCCCATGTTCTGCAAGTCGAACCACCGAGGAAAATGACCGGCCTGGCTCAACAGGGAGCTTTTGCTAGGAGTCAAGAAAAAAAAGGAGTTCATCATCTCTGGAGGAAAGGGTGGGCAAATTGGGGGGCGTACAGGGATCTTGTTAGATCATACAGAGAGAAAATTAGGAAGGCAAAAGCTCAGCTAGAACTCAATCTGGCCACTATTGTAAGGGAAAACAAAAAAATGTTTTTACAAATATGTTAACAGTAAAAAGAATCCCAAGGAGAAAATCTTTCCTTTAATGGATACAGAAGGGAACGTAGCAACCAGTGATGAGGAAAAGGCCGAGGTACTTAATGCCGCCTTTGCCTCAGTCTTTAATAGGGAGTCCAGTTATCCCCAGGGTATTCCACCCCTTGAGCTGGAGTGTAAGGATGAAGAGCAGAACATATCCTCCTTAATCCAGTTGGAAATAGTTAGGGACCTACTACACCATCTAGACACTCAGAAATCTATGGGACCATCCAAGAGTACTGAGGGAACTGGCAGAGGTCCTTGCCAAGCCACTCTCTATCATCTATCAGTGATCCTGATCAACAGGGGAGGTCCCAGAGGACTGGAGGCTTGCCAATGTGAATCCCATTTATAAGAAGGGTCAGAGGGAGGATCCAGGGAACTGCAGGCCTGTCAGCTTGAGCTCGGTACTGGGGAAGATTATGGAACGGTTTGTCTTGAGAGCACTCACATGGCAGGTCCAGGATAAGAAGGGGATCAGGCCCAGTCAGCATGGGTTTATGAAAGGCAGGTCCTACTTGACCAACCTGATCTCCTTCTATGACCAGCTGACCCACCTAGTGGATGAGGGAAAGGCTGTGGATGTTATCTTCTTTAACTTCAGCAAGGCCTTTGACACTGTCTCTCACGTCATACTCCTTGAGAATCTGGCGTCTCATGGCTTGGATAAGTGTATTCTTCGCTATGTGAAAAACAGGCTGGATGGACAAGCCTAAAGGGTTGTGGTGAATGGGGCGAAATCCAGTTGGCGGGTCACAAGTGGTGTTCCTCAGGGCTTGGTGTTGGGCCCTGTTCTGTTTAATATCTTTATTGATGATTTGGATGAGGGGATTGAGTGCACCCTCAGCAAGTTTGCAGATGACACCAAGTTGGGAGGCAGGGTCAATCTGCTTGAGGGTAGGGAGGCTCTATAAAGAGATCTGGACAGGCTGGATCGATGGGCTGAGGCCAGTCATATGAAGTTCAACAAGGCCAAGTGCCGAGTCCTGCACTTCGGTCACAGCAACCCCATGCAGCGCTACAGGCTTGGGGAAGAGTGGCTGGAAAGCTGCCCGGCAGAGAAAGACCTGGGGGTGCTGGTTGACAGCCGGCTGAATATAAGCCAGCAGTGTGCCCAGGTGGCCAAGAAGGCCAACGGCATCCTGGCCTGTGTCAGAAATAGTGTGGCCAGCAGGAGCAGGGAGGTGATTGTTACCCTGTACTGGGCACTGGTGATGCCGCAACTGGAGTACTGCGTTCAGTTTTGGGCCCCTCACTACAAGAAAGACATTGAGGTGCTGGAGCGTGTCCAGAGAAGGGCAACTTAGTTGGTGAGGGGCCTGGAGCACAAGTCCTATGAGGAGCAGCTGAGGGATCTCGGGCTGTTTAGTCTGGAGAAGAGGAGGCTGAGGGGAGACCTTATCATTCTCTATGACTACCGCAAAGGGGGTTGTAGTGAGGTGGGTGCTGGTCTCTTCTTGTCAGGTGGCTGGTGATAAGATGAGGGCAAATGGCCTCAAGTTGTGGTAAGGGAGATTTAGGTTAGATATTAGGAAAAATTTCTTTAGTGAGAGGGTTGTCAGACATTGGAATGGGCTGCCCAGGGAAGTGGTTGAGTCACCACCCCTGGAGGTATTCAAAAAGTGAGTAGATGGGGTACTTCAGGACATGGTTTAGTGGGCATGGATGATGGTTGGACTCGATGATCTTGAAGGTGTTTTCCAACCTAAACGATTCTGTGAAGAAAAAGAGTCCCTGTTATCTCAAAGTTAAATAATCAAATAAGACGTCTTTACAAGTATCCAGTATGATCACATCCAAAATTTCTGTAGAAAATGTTTGCTTACTTGTATTGAACTCAGAGTGCTTTTGCTGATAAGGAACTGTGTACAGAACCCAAAGTCACCTGACTTACATAGTTTAATATACAACATTTTGAATAATGGATTGCGCTTCCACATTTTGATGGTGCACAGGGCAAATCCATATGTACTTCTCAGGATGATGGAATAACTTTGACTGACTTTCAAAACTCTTTATAAGTTAAACCTTCTTAAAATATATTGAGTTATAAGCTGTAATCCAAAATGGACATAGATGGGCAAAGCTTTCCATTTTAAGATAACTCTTTAGCAGTTCTTAGAAGTATATATGCTTTACCTGACATGGAATGACTTATGAAATTAGTCCATGATTATTCCAGCTGTTATTTTTTTATTATGCTCACTCTTTCATCTGTGTATTCAGGTCATTCTACTTGGCTTGTATGAAAATATTTTTAAAAAAATAGTGCAGAACACTTTATATAAATACACATTTTTAAATGGTTTTATGAATAATAGCTGCATGCACTATTGCCTTGAATCCAAACTATCAGGAATGGTCCATAGAATAGTACTTAATTTGGCAATTAACCAACTAACCCATACACAGAACAGTTCTATTAACAGACAATAAAAAAAAATCTGCAATTGTTGAATGGCAAATGAAAGCAAATGGGGGTTTCTACTGAAGTGAAAGAAAGTAAAAGCAGCTGCAAAATGGAAAAATAATTAAATCAATCTGAGTATCCTTGTATAAAAATCTAGTGTGAGTTTTAGTAAATATTTTACTTTGTATTCTGCTCTCTAGTTTTTAATGCTGTTTCTGGAATGTCTTACTCATTTTGTTTCTGTTTAAATTTTAGAGTGTTTTTTTCAGAACAACATTTTCAAATTAATTTTCTGTATTTCTCAGTATATATTTGACTTTAATCTCTAATTTTTGTTATTTTTACATTTCAAATGTGTGAACTCTTCCAGGTTGTTTTTCAAAGACTGCTGGTTTTAGCAAGCAGAGGCTTTGATGTGGCCATTATCTGAATAATTGCCGACAATGTAATATCTGTATTTTTCTAGCCTGAATGAGGTCTCATTACTGGTATTTTTCTACTGAGTTGCATATACTGTTTTTTTCTTAAAAGAGTTATGCTGTCATTTATTATGTCTGGCTAATGTTACCATTGTCTATGAGCAAATGTCAGAAAAGTGTCATTTAATGGACAAAGTTAAAATCATAAAGCAGTTTTAAAATGTATAAAAATGTAATGTTTATGTATGCTATATAAGTATCTAATTTTTAAGTAAAATTAACTGTACTCATAAGTACTAAGGAAATTATTGATTTATTAACAAAATGTAGGGAATATTTTAATTTTAATAGTTACTTTTCAAGGGAGGCCACATGGCTATTTCTTTTTTACACATCTTCGCTTACTGAGAAAAATTTTAGTCTGTGCTTTTTTTTTTTCCTGGCATAAAGGAACTGCAAACAGAAGCAAAGCTCATGAGAGCACAGGAATTGCATAAGTGAAAATTTACAGAGTATGAAGTACAAAACACATTCACTAGTGCCACTTACAGCATCTTGAAAACTGCTGAAAACTGTATCTCCAAACCACTGTTAGGAGCAATGGTGGAGGGTAGGGCAGAACACATGAACAGAAGTTATGCTTAATATAAAAACATAAGCAATTAAAATCAGGCAGTTAGTTTTAAGTGACTAGCAGGAGGTAAATAAGAGGAAAAGAGAGATAATTATGCAAGAGAAAGAAGGACATAATTAAATCATAAGTAAAGGTATTGTGGACTGACTTTCAAATCTCTGATTTTAGCTAGAATAAATTATGTCATGCACCTTACCCCCTGCCATAAGTGAGAGCAATTCACAGCATCCCCTCCCACTGTGCCTGCATAGGAATACATGTGGGAACTTGAGAAGAGGAAAACTTTAACCAACATGACTTGGAAACAGAGTTCGTGAAAAAGCTTGTCAACATGTTACCAGAAAATGCAGGGGACTGCATTCAAAGTCCAGAAAGTCTCCTATGTTTCTCTGCTCATAATGATATGAGAAGTAAGACTGACTACAGTGAGACCAAAGATCTCTCTAAAACAGTATCATATGTACAAGAGTGGCCAAAAATGCATATCTAAGGAAAAGCATAAACACAGGGCAATTATGGAATGATACTTTCCTGAATACTCTCCCACTTTGGATTTGTGCCTCAAGGACTTCATAAACACACATTGTTTCTATAGTAAGTCACAGGGAATTTTTTTTTTCTTTTCCCATAAGCTTACTGTACTGCCTAGAAATTCCATAAGCTTTTAGCATCCATCGCAGCCTATGTGAGGAACTTCCATTCTTTATGAAGTTAGTAAATACATTGTAAGGTGTGTGCTCCACAAAAATCAATGGCTGTAAAGGTCCCAATGCACAGCTTGGTGAACATCATACAGTGGGCATCAAAGTGCTGGAAACTAAACCTGTGATAGCATTTCTGAGGCCACAATTTACAGATGCAGAAATATATTTGGATGACTTTCAGTATTCAAAATCACAGGACACAACAATAAAAGCCATAGCTGTCTGACAAAGTGTGCAACAGAATATACAACCTGCATTCCAGGATCATACAAATAACACCGTAATAAAACTGTATCTGTAGATGCGTTACGGATGGATAACCTGATATCAAGGAACAAAAGTCTGTTCTTATATTAGTTTATCACAGCATGAAATATAAAAAGAAGTACATCTTCAGATCCTCAAGAAAACCAAGATTCAAAGCTAAGCTGAGTTCCTTATCCAAAACCCAGTCAGCTTTTCAAGTGAATCCAAACCCATTTTACTTTTAACAAGGTAAATCATCAATGGATTTCACTTTGACCAAATTTCTGCATGAATACTGCCAACACCTCCAGCAACAAATATTGGGAGTAGGTTTAAAATTATCTAAATATTTGTCAGGAAACTTCTAGCAAAGCTTAGAGCAGAAGCTAGAAGAAATACATAATACACTGCCATGTATGGCAAGTCAAGAGCACTAGATATACAAGGGGACTATAAATTGTATTGCTGACTGTGTGACCATGAGGGTAGGTAGGATGGAACACTTTTTACTAAATGTCTATGGTTGCTTTTCCTGAGCAGAATCATTCCACAAAAATACTGCAATTCCAACAGTGTTTTCAATGCAAAAGGTTTCTTTAGTCCAAGGTGGAGACTCCTGTAAGTTTCAGAAAGAAGTGAGAGGAAAAGGAGGGAGAAGCCTCAAAATTTACCATTTTCAGTGGATGCTTCTGACATAGTACACTGCAAATTATTCAAGAAGTTTTTATTTCATTTCAATGGGTTAAAGAAATACATTTTGAAACTTCACAAGTTAGTATAACATTCAGTTGTTTTCTGGCTAGGTCTAATGACCAAGCCACTTAAAAACTGAGGTATATGTGAACTACAGATGAAAAACCGAAAATGCATCCACACCTAATAATTCCATAAGAACCAGAAGTTTTCTGTCAGGGAAGTAAGAGATTGCATGTGTGGTTTAGAGAAGCTAATCAAGTGAAAGCAAGATCTTTCAAAAGGACAGCTGATACCTTGCCTTAGTTAATGTGGTGTTTTCTTAATGAAAGTGTTAGAGAGAAGAAGCAGTATTACATGCATCTAATAAAAAACAGATACTATGCTCCAAAAGAGAATGCCAGGAGACCAGCACTCCTGGGATTAGTTCCTATACTATAGTCTGTGAAGATTTTTGCTGTCCCTGACTGGTTTTGACCAAATTCTTTATTTTGGGGGTTCGATGTTGTTTTGTTATGTGTTGTTTTGGTTTTATTCTTCCCTATGCAGCCTGTTTCTGAAAGCCTGTCAGACTTTCATTTGTTATCTTCTACTCTCTCTCCTGACACTGTACTTCACCAACTTTTCTTTCTCCAGAAAGAGAAAATTGTGATAGTGTATGTATTGTGTCACTATGTATGTGATATTGGTTGATTATTTTTATCCTGTGCTCTGTCTCCTGCCAAAGTTCACTTATTCAGCAGTCTTCACCTGTCAAGCAGTAAGAAAATAGTAAGTAGGTGGCACTTCATAGGAATAATGTGCTGGCATGAGTCTTTTAAAATGTAGCTTTTGAAAATGTTCCTTAAAAGGTAAAGAGTCATAGAAGATATAACAGCTCAGAAGTAAAATAATCTCCTCTTTTCACATATTTTTTTAAAGAATAGGTCAATATGTTTGGAACCATTTAAGTTTAAAAACGTTATGTTGTGCTTTTGACATGATACAATTCAATGTCAAGAATGTTCAAAACATAAATGCCCTGAATTTGTATATATACATGTCCTGGTTTCAGCTGGGATACAATTAATTTTCTTCTTAGTAGCTGGTAGTTATAGTGTGTGTTGGATTTAGAGTGAGGTTAAGGTTGATAACACACCAATGTTTTAGTTGTTGCTAAGTAGTGCTTATCCCAAGTTAAGGATTTTTCAGTTTCCCATGCTCTGCTAGCAAGCAGGTGTACATGAAGCTGGGAGGGAGCCTAGCCAGGACAGCTAACCCAAACTAGCCAAAGGGATATTCCATACCATAGAACTTCATGCTCAGTATATAAACTGGGGGGAGTTGGCCAAGAGGGGTGGATTGCTGCTCAGGCATCAGTCAGTGGGTGGTGAGCAGTTGTGTTGCATATGGAATATCCCTTTGGCATCCCAGAGCATGGGAACCTGAAAAATCCTTGATTTAGGGTAGGAATTACTTAGCAACAACTAAAACATCAGTGTCTTATCAACATTGTTCTCACACTAAATCCAAAACACACTGGACCAGCTACTAAGAAGAAAATTAACTCTATCCCAGCCGAAACCAGGACAGTATAGACTAGGTCTCCCAAATAACTTTTGGGCAGCAAACATATACATTTTTATTAGGAGATGCTGTCAGAATTCTTTTTTAATTTTATTTTGATACAAAGAAAGTGTAAACAACAATATGAAATGCTTTTGCCTACCAAAGGTGAAAATGAAAGACACCAAAGATGTGCTCACATTTTCTCTTATGCTAATATTTTGTTTCAACTCCAACAAACAGACAGTTTCCATATAATACACCTGACATGTTTATTAGAGCCTTCTGCAAGAGCAATTTCCTTTCTGATGTATTCTTTCACAGACTGTATTATTAAAAAGAGAAATAGAGAAGAAGGAATCAAGATCAGATCTATAACTGATGGAAAAGAGTAACCTATTAAAAATTTTTTTAGGAATATACAGAACATTTTCACAGCTATTCTAAGCAGTAATATCTATATGAAGATGTTATAAATTCTATTCACAGTAATACACTCTCAATGGCAGACTCCAAACCATAAAGATCCAGACAACTGCGTCTGGATGAGATGAGGCCGGGGAAATAATATTTGGCCCAACATGAGCCAGCGTTTTATGTATGACACCAGATTCAGATCCACAGTAGGCTAAAGCTTCATCATTTAAGCTTTTATGGTTGTTTTTACCAAACACAAATCCTTGTTCTGAGACAGACTGCCACAAAAATGTCAAAACATGGATCTGGAGAAATGCCCTCCATTACATGCTTGCAAAAGTCAAACTACACTGTAAGATCAAGAATCAAACCCTTCAAATGAAGGAATTCCCAACAATAAAACTGCTCGCTAGTCATTCATATATCAATGAGCATCAACAACACTCCCTAAGAGTATTTTTAATAGATAGCAAACCAATAGTTACCCTCATGGTCTCTCTACTCTTCACACTTCAGCACCAATATAAAGACCACATCAGATGAAAGTATCAGGACTCACAGAACAAGCATACTGTGTTTTCGCATCATTGTCAAGTGACAGACAATGGATACAGGTATGGTGTTTCACTTTTTTACCATCCACAGTGAACTAGCTAAGTACCATACGATCCAGAGTCAAATAACCTATTTTGATGCTTTCATGTGTGGGATATCCCAAATTGCATTTATGTTTCATTAAATACATATATCAAGATTATGGGAAATTGCCAGATACCACAGTTGCTGAAGGACAAAATTTTTATGATCAGCTCTAATGTTCTGTGAGATACCTATCTCTAGTCTTTTTTTCAGACAGCCAGATTTATAATCCTAAAATGAAATATGTGCATATGTTTACATTTGCTACTGTGTCTTTTATGTGTACCAGAGAAGTAAATTTACCTTAAGATTAAAAAAAAAAAAAGCGATACTTTCCATATATATTTTGATACAGTGTCTGTTGATGTGTTATAGGTTTCCAGTCTTAATTGTGCAACAAAACAAGGAATTATGTGATCTCTCCTACATACCTCAGTTTTCCACTGCTAGCAATTATTCCACTGTCGTCAGTACCTAAACCTAATTCATTGTAACACACATTGCAGGAAATAGTATATCCAGGCTGGGTCGTAGACATTAGTCTCTGCATTTACATACACAAATATGATTGCCACATACTAAGGTTTTTTTGCCTCTCTCTTTTGGACAAGTAATCAGTTCAGCTCTCCCTCTGCACTCAGCAATACGGGATTGAGCTCCTTTGCTGCACAGCTCCAAGTCAACCAGGTGGGAAGTAATTAGCATCAGTCAGATAAGGCTGTGGGCAAAAAGTTGTCTTGTATGCTTTCCTGGTGCACTCTGATTCTTGCCTCTGCATGATACTTGGTTTCACTTTTCTCAGCCTTAGCTCTAACAGAAAACAGCTCAGTGTTGTGTCCTCAAGCCCTCTTGTCTCAGGAAAAAGGTCTCATTTTTACCAGAGGCATATGGCACTGAAATCCATTATCTCTTTTTCTCTTTCGAATGCTTCCATTAGAGGAAGGCTCAGTCTGAGTCAGAGCAAGTAGGATATTCTCTTATTCTCTTAACTATTCTCTTAAGAGTAGTTTCCTAACTTCCAGGCTATGCTGTCAACTGATAACAGATGAAGCTTTTAGCTCTAACACATTGCATAGAGCTAGAAGCACTTCTGATTTGAAATTGGGGAGGGGAAAATCATTACAGGAAAGATGCACTTTTCAAACAGAAAAAAAAAAAAAAAAAAAAAGGAAACATATCAGGATGATATAACAGACTGTGAGGGAATTAAACTGCCCTAGATGAGTGGGAATCTAAAAAGATAATTTTTTCCCCTGTATTTTTACTAATCCCTAGTATTTTGTTATGCCCCCTAGAAGTTTGACATTTTCTCCTTTTGAGCAACAAATTTTTTTTTCTGGCAAAAGAAAATATCGTTTTTCCTTTTTAAGGAGGGAGGTTTTGCTAGTTTAAGAGATACATCCTCCAAACAGAAAATTAATAAAATCATAGCCTTACAGGTGAAAGTGATTTTATTTGCAACATAATTACACAAAGGCTATTATATCACAAATTTTGTATTAAAAGATCAATGAACTAAGGAATTATGAAAAGTTTAAAGCCATTGTAAATATCAGTGCGCATCTTGATGGAAATAGAAAGGTTTACATTGATCTAACATTCAGAAACATTTATAAGTTCAACCCATGACTTAAAAAAGTAAAAATCGGATTCTGAGAAACAGTGAGCAAACAAAAATGACAGAAAAAAAAAATGTTTGCTGAGGTCAACTTTCAAATAAGTAAGAAAAAGTTATCCATTGTTTTATTCAGAATAAATCCATGGATATGTCTGAACATAAATTTAAAATGTTCTTTTTAAAAATAAAATACAACAATTATAGTTGATTAAATTAAGAAATCCAATACTATAAACAACAATGGCTTATGTGGGAGGGTGGTATTGCCATTTCTCAGCAGGCTATTAAGACTTTTTCATTTAAGGTAATTATGTCTAACACAGATTTGGATTTCAGCAGTTATTTTACATTACATACAGAGATAATAGCAGTGAATATAAATATGTTCCTTTTTTTTTCTTTTTTTTTGCTTTTCATGTTTTTCTTTGTAGATAGTGATTTATTTTAGATTTAGATTAGTTTAGATATAGTATACTTATTTTAAAATTACTTAGATAATTTTATAGTGGAAAATAATGACAAAAGATGCAAAGATGAGTATGATTTAGAGCAGAACTCTTTTTATACTTTTTTACATGTTGTAACAAACTTCAGTTTAGTGAACACCCAGAGTCCATTAATGGTGCTACCTTTTTCAAGATATCCTTAAGACCAAGAACAAGGTGGCATAATACATTTGAATACATCTCATTTTTAAACAAAGAAATTCCTCAAATCTATTTTTATTTTTTCTTTCTTTTTTTTTTTAATTATCTATTTTAATTAGATAATGCAGTGCTTTACCTGTAAAGACCATGTTTTAAAACTGCAGACTATTAATCTGCTCTGAGACCAAATCTATTCAAGGGAAACTGCATTTTACTTCATGATAAGTTTCTTTTCCCCCCTTCTACAAAGAAAGCTTTCCAGGAAGGAATTAAGTTCCTGACAGTGAAAGATTTCATAAAATCCACTTGAGAATATAAATGTAGCATGTAAGCTTTCTTACTTACTTAAAGGTGGACAGCTTAGCATGGGGGAGGGGGAGGGCGGCACAGAAAGGAAAGCCATGGAAAGCCATTTCTGTGGGGATTGCATCCCAGAACTAAAATTTGGCAAGATCAATACATTCTATCAAAATTATCTGGTGGAGTATACTATGGGGGCCTGAGTGAAAATTAACTGATAACACTAAGCAAAGACATTTTTATGCTTATCTGGTGGGCAGAAGGGTTGATGTCCGGAGCAGGACACCAAAAATCGAGGTGTAAAAGTACAAGTCTTGTGTACTTTCCTGGGAAATTCTCTGGGCATTGTGGAAAATATTGTTTTATAAAATAATATTCAACGTGCTTCCTTTCATTAAACATAGTTGATACTGCTGATCTAGATAAAATTGGTCAGTTCTTCTTAAGGTGTAATGGCAAATAGCTTAATAGGAGTGCAGGTTGCAGCCTACTGAAATGTATCACTGAGAGAAAATGAGTCCTTAGCTACATCCACCCATCTCTAACACATCGCATGGTGCTGTTATCTGCTGGGAAAACAAACAGTGCTCAGATAATAGCTGCCAGGGAGGCATACCTGAAAGCTGTGGGTTATGTCTATCCTCTGTTAATTTCTTAAGGTATGCATGTGGACAAAAAAAAAAGAGCACAGATGAACTGTTCACTTTCCTTCTTGGGGATGGGACACCAGAAGGTGACAGTAATACAAGAAATTACCATTAACTGGCTTTAGATATAGACAAAGTAAAAGAGGTTGACCTGGGACTACATGACCAATGAAGCCATTAATGCTGCTGCCAACCCTGAGAGTTAGAAAGCAATAAATAATGAAAATGTTAACATCTTGGTAGGAACACATCCATACATGCCCAGCACCGTGAGGAAGGTTGAGTCCCAGGTGGCACTGCTAGGCCACCAGCCAGGACTGGGAGACACCGATGGGTCAAAGGGAGTGTCCTGTACCCTGGTGTTGTTCACAGCCAGACCAGAGGGGCAGGGGCCTGAGTTGGTGGTCAGGTGTATTCTCAGGGCAAATTCTGTTCAACACCATTCTGGTTTAATATTTGCAAGATACTCACTATTAAGGTAATTATTAATATTAAAAGTGATTATTGCTATTAAACAGTAAGGTTTGTGAGAAAGTACTGTTCTTTTCATCTTCTTCTTGAGCTGAGAAGATGAATGTATTAAAAGTAGCTTTTTTTCTTTTTTTTTTTTTTTTTTTTTTTTTTTAATAAAGAAACAATTTAAATCAAATGCAGAACAAAAAGGAGGGCAAGGTAGAGAGCCTAACTTGGCTGCTTTCAGAATAAGTTCTTGGTAAAACAGGGACTGATGTTTTTGTGCTTGGTAAAGTGTTAAGACTGCTGGATGGGAGTCATTAAAAGAAGTCTGATGTATCTATGTGGAATTTGTAAGGATGGATCTTTCCTGAATTTTATGTACCTGATGTTTCTCTATGCCCTGTTCCTGTGCTTACAAGAATAACCAGAATGGTAGCATGGTGCATGTATGCCCCCGTACACGTGCTGAGCTGCTGTTAGGGTTTAGTATTTGTACCTCATGAATAGATACTTTTCTTCATGCACTTTGGACTTTCTTCATTCAGGGATATTTAGTGATTTTAAACCTTGATACCTGACAAAGCTCTATTGGTCTTCCTTCGTGTGTATGTGTTCTGGTAACTTCTTTGTATTTGATGTGTATTTGATACACACTTTTATTGCTATATTGTCAGCTTGAATGAACCATTTAGTGAAGAAATCCCTCAATTTAATATTTTCAAAGACTACTAAAATAAACTAATAACTGAAAAGAAAAAAAAATGTCCCTCTTCTTCTCACAGAAAATGGAAATATTTTCATGTGTTTATGTTTTTAAATTAAAGCAAAATATTCAGACAGGCTTCAAAGAGAAGCTATAACTGTTGAATTAAAGATACCTTTTATCCTAAAAGCTGATATGTGGACTATTTAATATTTTTGTTTTCTTGAATCTGACAGCAAAAATCACACTGAGTTCATGGGAGCATGATGAGGTCCCCATGTAAAGTCTGCAATGCAAATACTTCATTGGAGGAACAACTTTGTTAGCTGCCAAATGTACCAAAGCGAAATTGCCCAGAATGATCACTTCCTTATAGGTCTGGTTTTTGAGAAAGGTTACAGTAGTTGGTTTGGTTTAAACTCACTTTTCACATTCTTCTTTATTGAAATATTTTTTAACATATATTTATCTGATGATTCTGACAGCAATACCTTTCTTATGTAAGTTTTCAATTAATCTTATATAAAAAGAGAATGTATACCAGTATATGAAATGCCATTAATCATTTCCAGCCTGTAATAATAATGATTAACTTATATTTTTTTGAGACAGCACTGAATAGATTTTTTCTTTTAATACATTCTTAGCAAGTAATTCAGTAGCTGTTGGAAAGAAGTGGGGGGGGAATTTTTATTCTAAATAAACACAATAGTCCATACAGGGTTAATTTTACTGTGTGAAGTGAGGGTATATGCATGAAAAGCCATGTGTCAGGAATATTTTGCATTTTCTTTTTATCTAAAAAAAAAATATTTAAAAGCAGTGTTATAGCTTAGGTTGTCATAAATTTGGCATAAGAAGCTTCTTGTCTACACAAATGCACATAGAAATGAACACATACACAGATAGCTATCATCTCAGCTGTGAGCAAGCTGATATGTCTGACAAAGTGCTTGTGGAGCTGTGCAGAGATGTGATCTAGGCCCAAACTGCTGTATTGCCTGCAGTGTAAACATTTCCTTCTCCTTACGGAGCAAAGTTGTTTGGAGACATCCTTGAGCCTTCCACTAAACATCCCTTACAAATGAATCAAGAACAACTACATTGTGCATTCTTTGTTGAGCAGGAGTTATTAAGTCTGAAGAGCTCTTGAATGCATCCACGTGAGTATTAATGATACATTCTTGAGCCCTCATTGCTCTGGGAATACAGCTATGCTTTTGTGATAGTACTGCTCTACACAATCTTCAATACCTATTTGTGCCATCATAACATAACCTAAACACAACTTGCAGTTAGAGTGTGTTCTGTATTACATGGATATGTTATCTACTATAGGTTATAAAAGATAAGGCAATAAAGATACTGTATTATCAAAATGGAACAAAATCACTTGGATATAAATTTGAGTAAATTTAATTGTGTTCTGTTTCAGGAAAAAAAATAAAAGAGGGCAGAAAGCTTTTTAAGATATGTTACTGCACTTAAAATCCTATGATTAGCTTCTTCTGAGTAGACCAAGCATATGTAGAACAGTCTTTGAAGCTACAGACCTAGACTAGAATAAATTACTTCTACACAAGACACATGCGAAAACTGCACAAGTGAATACAGTCGAAACACTTCTGTACTGAAAACATAAACTTTCCTTGTAATACTGGGGCCATCCTTTTCTTAAAAAGAGAGATCTGTGGACAACTTCAACAACTGATGCTCTTTTGGTTTTGAAAAGAAGTTCTTTTTAAAGGAAAAATCATCTGTAGAGAATAATCTTTGATGGCACTTTCTTGTATAAAAAGAGCTAACTTTTCACAAGCACTTAATAAATTATTTGGCTTTGTCCAAGTTTATTATTATCTTTTTGGTTTTTATCAGAGGTGGAGGTGTGAAGGAATTTTTTAAGTATTTCTCATGTATTTGATACTTAAATCACATGGCTGGAACTTTACTCAAGCGTCTCTCTTATGAGATTTCTTTTGTCACTTTGTAGAATGGCTTGTTAAATGTCTCTCTTTGATAGCTGTCATAGGCTATCTAACATTTAGTTCCACATCCTGCACCATTTTCCATGGAGCTTGTGCATTTATAGCTCCTATACTGTACCCTGATAAAGACAGATGGCAATGAAACCAACTGGAAATTTCTGTCTTTCTTTGTTCACTGGCCTTTTGTTCAATGACTCATAACATCAGATGTGCAAGAACACTAAAAAATATTGAATCAGTCACAACAGCACCAAATGGTTCTAACTGCAAAAAAGATAATTCATATCTGCCCAATAAATAAATGAAATGTATCAATTATCTATAAGAGTTGAAAACATGTTATACGCAACCTTATCATTGCATTGAAAGGTGAAAATATAATTTTGAATTCTCATTCTCATATTGTAAATTCTGAAATATATTGAAAAACTTTCTGACATACAAATTTTTATTATCCAGGCTCCATATAGTCTGCCCTGAAGAAGCTTGAAGGCCAAAATTTTATCTGAAAGTAGCCTTTAAGTATAAGAGCATTTTAAAATGGCTGATTGAAGCTGGAATACTTTCCGAATACAGTGCCAGCTTTTTAGTAATGAACTGAAGAAGAATTACTGACACAAAGAGAATGGCATATGATGATGTTTCCATTTTCCCAAATTTCACTCCCCAGATTCCAAGATGCCTAATAAATTTTATTTAAGATTCTATGCTAACAAAAAGTTATGATAACATAACATTTCAATTAAATTCTATGTTAATTAACTTAAAAAGTTAATGAAATAACTGAGAAAACCTGTGGTATATATAAGGTGATGAAGAAGCTACTCTTTTTTGCTTGGGTTATTTTGTCATTGTCTAGAAGAGAGAGCTAACATCAATATTACTTTATTGCAATGGAAAAGACAAACTATGAAGGTCACTTGCATGCCACAGTTCAGAAACTGTTTTCATCCCACTGCATGGAATGTGTTCCTGGCACAGTAGCTGTGTAATCATTTTAATCTTCTGGCCTCTGACAAAATGTTAGCACTAGGAGGTGCTGAAATTGTTTAGGTTTGAGTACCTTAGCTGTGGCAGGATTTTTTGTTTCTTTTGTTTGTTTAAAGGAAGAACATTCAAGGACTACTGAGAACAGCAGGGTTTGGGGTGGGTTGTATTTACTTTATTCACAGCCTTGTTTGCTTTGGCACTTCTGCACAGCACAATTTTGTCTTAGGCAGATGATCATATGGAACAAAACTGCTAGGAACTTTTTTTTTCAGCCACTACAAGCAGTGGACAGAGACGTCACAGTTCTGTAAGTTAAGAACTAGATGAAAGACCTGAAAGATTTTTTCAAAGCTCTGTTTTGATCATGCTACACAACTTCTAAGAGGAGATGTATAACAGGCTGAAATGCTGTATTGGCTTGAAGTAGCTAGTACTGAGAGACTTGTGAAACAGACTATTGCAAAGGTGTATTAGAAAGTAAAGATAGGAGTTGAGGACAACATAACTTCTTATGAAAAGTCATCATTTTATGCTAGAACTGGTATTTTTCAGAGCTGTTCAATGGGATGACATAAATCCACTAAAAATCCACTAAGAGTTATGCTGGGTATGTCTCAGATACATACACAAGAATCGGAAAGTGAGGAAAGCCTGTGAGGACAATGTGTCAAAAAAGAAGGTGTGATTGATCAAGCCATGAAACAGGATGTGGACATGAAATTGAATCAAAAGACCTAGATAGGAAGGAATCATTATACTTACACTCTACTAAGACACCTGAGTAGAATAAAGAAGATAAAAATGAGAGACTTCAAACAAATACAAAATCATTATTTTTAATGGTTATTTCTGATTTTTTTTGAGGCTGAGAATTTTATTTTTAATCAATAATAAAACTTAAGTTTTTACGTTTTAAACAGGGGGAATAGGGTAACTTCCACTTCTACCTCTTAGGATGAAGTCACCATTCACCAGAATCTGATTTGAATTGCATAAAATGAGCAAAGAGGACAGACTATATTAATATAATGTATTTTTTTAAAAAAAGTTTTTCATTAAGTAGAATATTTTCCTTGACTGGAATAATTTTATGTAGTCTCTTTTCTATTTCATTTCTGAACAGTTTTAATAAAAGCATAGGAATATATTAATAATGTGAGTATATATTGGAGAAAATTTTAAGAAGAGAGACAATAACTCTGCAGCTTGGTGACCAGAGCATTGAAATGATATCCACTATAATATTGTTTTATATCAAATGGAGAAACTCAAACAGCAGAAACTGAGAATACTGCAGAGCCCCATAGTTCAGAGGCTGCAGTTGAGATCTTGACTTTTATCATTGTTCTGATGTCATTGTTCATACGGAAAAAGGTTTGTATGTGACTCTTGCATGTATGTGATAAAAAAGGCTATAAAACAAGTTATGAAGGAGGAGCTCCCTCAATTGCTTTGTAATCAGTTACAAAATCCCCTCGTGAAACCACCAAAGAAAAACCTACAAGAGTTTACATATTCATAATTTTTCCAAATAATATGGCTTTCATTTTTGAGCTGAAATGTTAATTTCCGTAGTTGGTGATCGAAATGGTATTTTCCTGTAAAACAACAATTCACCGTAAAATCAGAGTTGGTTAGTTTCAATACCCCATATTTTTGAAGACTCCTTTGTCTTGTCACTTGGTTGTGTCACAGCAGTCTCTGTGGTGCTTGCACCTGAAAATGCTGCTTCGATTCACATCTTTTTCAGCATAGGAAAGAGAAGAATTCAATTTTATTTTGTGTTCTCTTGGTGTCTTGCCTCCAATTCAGTCATCTAGCACAAAGTCAAATAAATCTTTTATTAGATGGCTATAAAATATTGCTTAAAACAATGAACATTTAGAAAACTGATATTTTCCAGATACTGTCTGTTAAATATTTTTACATGAATGTGAAATATGTACATGTTAAGGCATAATGAATTCTTCTTTCCCCCCAATGAACATTAAAACAGCAAAGATAAAAAATTAGTGCAGCTATTAGGTATTAAATAAATGAAATATGATTTTATTCTAAGAATGACTACTATAGCAGTCAGGATCAAATTTAAAGGAAAGGCAAAATGACATGCTGATAATACAGAATTACTGTAAACACATTCTTTCTCCATGGCAATATGTTTGCTTTTTAAAAGTCCCTAAAAGTGAAATGTGCATGCAGAAAGAAATTTTTTTTCAAATTTCAGGTACACATCTGTTCTAGGCAAAAAAGCAACACTGCACATTTGTAATTTCCTGGAGGCAAGAGTACAAGAATCAAATATTATAAGCAGTAATTTAAAATAACTTTTAAAAATAATTTTATTATCATTGTTTGAGAAAATCTGAAGTGTCCTTACCCGAAAATAAAATCTCCAAATATTGGGGTTTTTTAAATAACAGAAGGCTACAGACTGTTAAGATGTATTTGAAAGTTACCATGATATGCCTGATTTCAGATTTGAAATGATTCACTGGAGAATACTCTGAAACACAAAGTACCGCATCATCTGCTTGATCATTCATTCATAAGATCATTTATGTTGGAAAGGAATTCAAATCTCTAGTCCAAAATCCTGCTCAAAGCAGAGTCAAGTCTGAGGTCAGACCAGGTTACCCAAAGCTTCATCCGGTTGGGACTTGAAAACCAACTTGGTACACTTAGTACCTAAGGCTACTTAGTGTGCAGCACGCCTTAAATTCAGGATAGTACTCCTCGTGTTTAATAATAGACATCTTTAAGCTAAGCATACAGCCAAATCTAGCTAGGCCAGTTCTCAACAACAAATGAAGAGACACAGGCAACTTCAAGGAATAATTCATCTAAATGTACCTTAAATATTTATCTAAAAATAAGATGGATTATCTTTTAGAGATAATTCATTATCTTATATATAAGTAGAGAAACTCCTACTATTTTAAAGGGGAGACTAGAAGATAAGCTTAAACCAAGAACCTAATTTTTAGCTGGCTCTGGTTAGGTGAGGTGAATCTTATACTTTATTAATTATGAATTATTGCTCTTGAAGGTGGTGACCGTGGCCTGTAAAGACCTTCTGAAAACATCAGTATTTTAACCTCTTTCTTTTTACTATGATACATGCTGTGGGCATGAATCATCAAATCATTCAACTTGGAAGCAGCCTAAGGAGGTCTCTAGCTCAACCTCCTGCTGAAAGTAGGTTCCACATCAGATTCAGACCAGGATGCATAAGGCTTTAGCCGGTCGGGTCCTGAAACCGCTAAGCATAGAGGCTGTACAACTCCTCCTGTTCACTCCCCATGCTGCTATTAGTGTAGAGGCATTTCAGAGAAGCACCCAAGTGTGCTGATTCCCCAGTAAAAGCTTGAGAGCTTCCCCCATAAAGCTGTTCTGCAGGCACTTCTTTCTTTATATGTTTAAGCTTGAAGTAATTCCACTTCAGTTCTGTTTTGTTGATTACTGTGTCCCTTCTGATCCCATCACCCTGAGCTTTTGGCTTGCCTACTCATCTAAAACTTCCACACTCATTTTTTGAGGAAGCTCTCCTCACCAGTTTGTCCAGCTTGTTGGGAAAGACAGTATTGCCCCACTTAGGTGGATCCCATCTCTTCCAAGCAGATGTTGAGCCTTTAAGAAAGTCCCATGGTTGTGGAATCTGAACCCCTACTGTAAACACCAGCTATGCAAACAACTGGTGACCTGTAAGATCTGCTGTGTCCTTCTAGGGCCCTTCCTTCTCACTGGCAGGATCCAATTAAACACTGTCTAGGGTCCCATGCTGTTGAACGCTGGCCCCAGAGACCTGTAGACACACTGGTAATCCAGGTCACCCCTGTCTGTATCATTCGTGCCCCTGTGGGAAAGCAGTAGGGACTAACAGGCTGGATTAGGCCTCGGTCGCCTCTCCACAAAGTCCTGAATGCAAGTCCCCAGCAAGTAGCAAACCTCTCTAGATGACAAGTCTGGACAGCAGATGAGGGCCTCTGTCCCCTGCATAGTGACTCTCCTACCACTGTCACTCACCACTTCCTCTTTGTGGTCCTGAGTGGCTCAGATTCAGCCACCAGAGATGGAAGGGTGGTGAATCTGTTCTGTAACTGCAAGTCATCAAGTGGGGCAGGGTGAAACAAGGATGGAACAATCCTGCCAAACTTCAGCTCTTAATCAAGCACATACGTGGTTGCTTTGCAGAGAATAATTGAGAACCTTTTGTAACTGAGAGGAAGGAAAGAGAATGAAAGAGACATTAACAGTTACTCTGACTTGGATTTGGGGCATGTTTTCTAGGACAGATGTTGCAATTAAAACTAAAGTATACAGACAGATCTGTCAGTGCATCAAATAATGGAGGAAAACGCTACCAGCAATTACCTGCCAGCTAGCTGAAAACAATAGTCTGCCAGATAGACAGAACTGTATTTCATGTTAATGATCCACTTGCAGATCATGCCACTGCTTGATTTATAGTAAATTGAGAAAAAATTGCTACAAAACATGTTACCTTGTTGGTTACAGCCAGAATGAAGCAGAGATGTGTTGTCCTCTGTGATACTGTAGAAACTATATTCCCTTGGTTGTTACACAACAAAATCATGTCTTTCGTACAGCTCTTACAGACAGGGGTCATGGAAAATTCTAAAATTCACATGAAAAATCAGTAGCTTCAGCTATCTAAATACTAGAAGATGATTACATAGCTTCATTCCTCCATGAGTGTTGTACCATCCTCCCTCTTTACTTTTAATCAAATGTCATGCTGAACTGTACTGTTAGGTTATTGATACTGTGCTAGTACAACTGCACCAGGTTTATTCCAGTAGCTCTCCTTATTTTAGTAGGGTATTGATATAGACAAGAAATTCTTACTCTCAAGCAAGAACAGATTTTTAAATTCTCTGAGAAGGCTGAGTAAATTAAATATTGAACTGGTTTTGCATACCTTCCAAGTTTTAGATAATGGTAAGAGGACATAAGCCTGATAACGACTGATCTTACAACTAAAGGCAGTGAAGACTCCAACTGCCAGGGGTAGGTGTTGTCCCAAATGCACTTAGGGTTTGACCGAATAACTCTCCCTTCTGTGTAGGCAAGGTTATGTATTTGGGTGAAGAAAAAAAGCACTCTGTTCTAGCAACATCATCCCAACTCACAGACTTGTAGTTTAGCCTCATCAAGGCTTTCCCAGCAACTGGGCACAGGTTTTGAGAGACTTGTACTGTTGGTGTCCTTGGGCTTGCACTGCAGGGCCTGACATCCACGACATGGTCATGGAGACAGAGAGGCTCCAAGGGCAACTGGGGAAAGGCAAAAAGTCCTGTCTTCCTTGCCTACATTAGCTTACATGTAGCTTACACTCCAGTTTGTGGCACATGCACCAAATGCATTCCCAATACAGTGCAATATGGCTGAGGAGTCAAAACAGGAGAGTTAAAACCAGGAGTACTTAATTGCTTTTAGAGTCATAAGAAATTTTTACATGGATTATGGACCATGGATTATGGACCCTTTTGGAAACCAAGTCTGAACAATACATATGGGGTTTTTTTCATCAGCTAGCAGAGAATTATTGGCCTGATTCACTATGACACCCCTCTGCTGCCAGACCTCATGATCCAGTCCCTTTGGACAGCCAGCGTTCTCATTACTCAGTTGACAAACGTGCATGGTAACTTACGGTATTATTAAATGCAGTTTACACAGAAAGATTTATTGGAAAGTGAGGGATATATGTTGAGGTTATTATCCACAAATATGAATACTACTCTGCACCACACTGATGCGACCCCACCCCAAGTACTCTGTGCAGTTCTGGGTGCCTCAATATAAGAAGGCCATCAAACTATTAAAGTGCGTCCAGAGGAGGGCAACCAAGATGGTGAAAGGGCTCGAGGGCAAGACTTAAGAGGAGCAACTGAGGTCACTTGGTCTGTACAGCTTGGAGAAGAGAAGGCTGAGGGGTGACCTCATTGCCGACTCTACAGCTTCCTCAAGGGGGGCAGACAAGAGGGAGGTGCTGATCTCCTCTCTCTGGTGACAAGCAATAGGACACAAGGAAATGGAGTGAATCTGCATCTGGAGAAGTTCAGATTGGACATTAGGATAAGATTCTCCACTGAGAGGGTCGTTGGTCACTGAAACAGGCTGCCCAGGGAAATGGTCATGGCATCAAGCCTGTCAGAGTTCAAGGAATCTCTGGATGACACTTTTAGTCATATGGTTTAATTTTATGTAGTCCTGAAAGGAGCAGGCAGTTGGATTTGATGGTCCTCATGGGTTCCTTCCAGCTTGAAATATTCTATGATTCTATGAATATCAGATAGGAATAATAGAGCTTTCTAGGATTCAGGATACAGAACAACATCTTGGGTTTTGTTTTCGTATGATCTAATACTGTTCTAATATGAGCACCACATTAACAACATGCCATCATTCCTCATGGCAAGAAGGGAAAGAGGTACAGGTGCTTACACCCCAGCAGGGAATGAACATTCATCCCAACTGATACCATATATCATAGTTATTTTTCAACTTTCTAAGACACCATACCAACTCTTTTAAACATTGCTCATGGAAATCAGAAAAGAAGGGAATTGTTGGGGCAAAAAAGGGGGATGTAATGCTCACCCTGGGAATTGACTTTCTGTCTATGGTGTACATGTGCAATATTGTCCACATTCAGAAAGTTAGACACTTCCATGGTGTACATGTGCAATATTGTCCATAATTCAGAAAGTTAGACACTTCCTTAAGAAGTCAAACTGTTACACAGTTTCTTGGTGGCACAGTGCTGTCTGCGCAGTGACTCTGCCCATGGGGGCCTGGAATGGACAGCCCGACCCTGAGCATGCAATGCGACCTCTGTGCACGAGCTACTGCAAACACACTCTGCCAAATGGATAGCATATCTGAAACATCATTTGACTTCCCATTAAGAACAGGTTTATCGAATAGCTGGCAAAGCCAACAAAACCCATAAACTCAAAAATCTGCCTGAACAAGATTCCCAGGCTGAAAATAAGACATGTTTAGCGAAAAGGTAGATATGTGATTGCCCTCAATCTGAAGAAATAGAGAGGAGAGTTCAGAACATGAAAAGGCCGGGGGGGGGGATGTCATTGTCCCAGCCACGATGGAAAAAACCCACTTGATTTGCCTTATATTTTGGCAGGTTTGTTTCAGCGTAGTGGTGGCAGTCTTAAAAGCAACTTTAAGTTCTGCCAAACAAGGCAATGGAAATCACACATTATTACACAGCTGGTGAATTCAGCTTTACCGTTTGCTTAGATGATGTCAATCCTAACATTAATGAATAAATACTGAGGTTATTTTTTTATTAAATAGAGTATTGCAAATCTGTTTCTTTTGCCCTCTACCTTTTCTATCTGGTGTTAGTGTGAAGAATCTCATACTTTTTTATGCAACATGGGTGTGACTACTGAGTTTGGTAAGATGCTTCCAATTCTTAAAGGGGTAAGAATGAGTGAAATTATACATCAGCATGTGTTTACTGGTACATTTTTCTTAGATGGTATTATTTGATATAAATATTATAGCCTTTTATAAGTGAATGTTTCAAAATCACTATAACTGTGACCTTGCAGGCTTGTGTGTGAGTTACCAGTAAAGTAATGTAGACCTGTAACTTAGCAATAACTAGTAGACTCTATTGATTTCCATATTTGATATATAATTTCAAATTTCAATATAATTTTAATTTGCAATAACTAGAAAGTTGTGGGGGGTATTTCATATACTTGAGAGCTTTGCACTTTTTTATTCAGAGGTAAAATAACATTCCTACTTTTCTATTTCATTACTGTGTTTTAAGCTGAACTCTTATTTCATCTATTTATGTAGCTCTTTTTGTTTTGAACTACACAGCCCCAAGTACGTTGCTAATATCATTGCATGCCATTGAAACATTATTTTTAAGAATATAGTATGTTCATAACTGTTTAGCCTAGTGGTTAGGATCTCAATTTACCAGCGGGAAGAGGTCAGGCTAAACTATACTCTTTCCTGAATCTTGGACCTCAAAAAGTATATGAAAGATTTTATGTGACAACTTTTCCTCACAGGGAGATAAACAGAATGATCTAGTTAGACCTTTGCATTCTGGTTTTCTGTATTTATTTTCTAACATGGAACAAGACTTTCTCATTTACTAATGCCTTAAGACGTATTTATTCCACTATAGCTCTAATTGTATATGGTTTAAATTTATGTCTAAAAATAGAGGGGAACAAAAGTCTTCCCCTCTTTAAAGATACATACAAAATTTACATAAAGTTTCCTATCTAAGGTTAATGCCAACTGCATGTATATTTCCTGAGTAAAACTCTTGCCTTCCCCTTAATTCGTTTCTAAGGGTTTTGATGTAGAGCCTATTGCTACATTAGTTTCCTTGGGAGATGCTGGCCAGCAGAACTTTACCATCTGAAGCACTAAATGATGCTATTAAAATACCCTCCTGATTATTTAAAAAAACTGATTAATCCTCTTCCACTGGCAACAATAATAAACTTTTGCTACCAAGTCTAACCCCACAGCTAGCTGTCACTTGAACATTATCGTGGTTCTTTGTTGTATTGCATCTCCAGTAGGACTGCACAGTTACTTCTTCATTATAGTGGGGACTGGTAGTGTTTCTATATTTGATAAAATAGGCACCTGGCTGCAGAAGTGTTTTATACATAAATGGTCTATACCATGGATAGCAAAACAGAAGAAAATACAAGATATCTGCGAAAGAGCCACAACTCAGATTGTGTAACTGAGCAGCAGTACACAAGGTGCTGCAGCTGCGGAGTTCATTATAATTTCCCTTTTCTTTCAGATATATCCTACAATTCACTGCTAGTGTCTGAATTAATGTAGAGACATATGAAATGACATAAGTGGTTTAGAGAATCAGCTTTTGTGGAATACCAGAGAGAACTGTGTTTCTAAACTTCCTAGGTGCTATAGATCAAAACAGAACAAACCAAACAAAAGAAAATCAAACCAAATCAGACTGAACCATACCGTGTTTTATGTAAGTCAACTCATCCTCACTCCAAAACTGAATTCTGTAAGACACCAGAAAAAACAGTAAGCTTCATTAATATTATTTACAGTACTGCAGAAGTTGTATTACCTGATCCAGTCCCCAGTGGCAGTACCGTCAGCTGCTTTCACTATTGCCTTTCATTCATTTCTGTATCTTTCATGCATGGTGTATTTCTGTATCTCCGTCCTTCATTATCTACTTGCTCTGTCAGCTACTGCTATGTCAGACTATTCAGTCAAATCAAGAACATTTCCTCTGATGACACAGCACTGCAAATTCTCTGTTTCTTAAAATTATGTTCTTTGGAAGTCTGCATTCACTATTTTTGCTTTGTTTTCTTTAACTTGATTAAACAAAACAGGTTTATATCATTTAATTCAAAGTAGTTGTTTAGAACTGTTATAATACCTTTAAGACAAATGTTCAGCTGTACCTGCCAAAAAAAATGTAGAGAATTTTGTCCATCAGATTAAAAAAGAACCTTCAGTACATACGTCCAATACCCTATGAGTATTAAAAGATCCAATTCTCCTAGCAAGCAGTTTTACATTAGAAGATGTACTTAAGGGAAATATTACCATGGAATGTGTGATGGCACAACTAAGAGCTATGTCTGCTCACTTTCTTAAAGATTGGATTATGTCTGTCCTAATGTTTTACATACATTCACTTCTACATGAACAAAATCTAAAAAACCTGCTTTGGAATCAGTAAAACTTTGGAAAACCCCTGATGTTTCTAATGAAACATTTGAGATTATATTAAAAAAATGTATTTTGCCAAAAAATTTATGGTCAGCTTCACTCTCAGTGACATCCGTTCATGTGGAAGGAGTATTCTGCTATACTGGATGTGGGTTTAAGGCCACATTATGGCTTAACATGTGGAACCAGATCTGATTAGGGAACTCAGATAATCTATGCAACAGCAAAATATCTACAAATATTGTCCAAATAGCAAATGACAGTCAGAAAAAAATGTTTCAAATACAATGGTTAAATAGTTCTTTGTCTCTTACCTATGTTATGTGTACATGTATCAGCCTTTCTGAAAGGAATTTGATAGACTTTAGCAGACTGAAGCTTGCATTGGGAACTAAAAATTACCACTTGTATTCTCAATGGCTACTAATTGTTGAAATGTTAAAGTATTGTACAGTTAGCTGATACGTAACAATTTTATGAGATTCAATAGGTTATAAATATCATAAATAAATCCTGTTAGTAACAGCTATCACTTTCTTTTTTGCTACGTACTTAGATTCAAGAGCAAATGAAAGTATTAAATAACAAATAATTGTAGAATTCTTTGTATTTACATATTCTTTCACCAAATTGTCAATATTTTAAAACATTTACATCAGCAGTAACACCCCCATTAAGAATATCTTACTTTTTTGAAAAAGGATAATAAAAGTACTGTTGGAGACTAACAAACTTTGCTGAAAATTTAGGGCACTTACTACTGTTAGATTTATTTTTTTTTACTGTTAAAATGATTTTTTTATATAGTTTTTAATAACAGAATGGAAGTCATGATTCACCACGGGTAGAAAATGCTGCTGAAAGAGACACTGAATCTAAAAAAAAGCATGGAAAATATAGTTATCTGATGGATATCCCATGAGTGGCCAGTGCTTGGCAATTACAGTCTTTCTGAGCCAAAGATTATATTTAGACTAGTGTGTTTAGCAGATAATGAACTGTTTTTCAAACATATTTATATTTTTAGTTTCTAGACCACCCCATGCCAATGAGGTCCTCCATTTCATTTCTACTGTGTTTTGCTGTGGTGCCTATATTAAACCCATCAAGATGAAACAAGAATTCTCATTTCATGTAAGGTTATTCAAAGACAAAAAAAATTTGCCACGCGGTTCAGGAGGAGCAGAATCAGAAAAAAAAACTTCTGTAATATGGATACTTTTTGATCCACTGGAAAACAAACATTCTAATAAAGCAAAACAATTTAGCTATATTTTTCTCCCCCCAAAATATGAATTTTAAAATTATTATACATAGAAGTATTGTAAAGAGATGACATACCAGATTTTATTCTTGATGAGCTTTCAACTGAAACAAACTACAGAGAGGAGGAAAAAGTCATGGATTTGGGCCTTTTAAACTCAAAAAATTAAAATAATGAAAAGAAATTAGAATGTAAAAACACACTGGAACTGATAAGGAAAACACAGAACTAATAAATTAATGTCATATAGACTTTCAACATCCATTCTACTCCTTTAAAGAAATATAAATGAGAATTTAAAGTTTTAGGAATGTTCACATCTAAAGGTGTTTTATGTATCTTGTCATAATAAAGTGTTCCATATAGAAGTATGTATTAACACTCACATTATACTAAAGGACTGCGATTTTTATAATCATTTAACAAGGATAAATTAAATCTTTCTTTAAAATTCACAACATAAGCACTGTTGTAAACATAATTCAGGGAATGCATTCTTTAAGAAGTTGGGTTTTTTTCTATCTGAAACCTTTTTCATAATAAATATATGAATATACACAACATTGAAACATAATTGGTATAGGTTATCATAGTTCACTGTAACTCAAATTTCACTTTTAGTGGGAATTGCTACTGGGTAGCATAGATACCATGTAAGCACGAGTACACTTTGTAGAGGACAAGGGAAAGGAAAGCGCAGTTTGATTCTTGGAAATGTCATATTGTTCATGGTTTTGTCTCAATGAAGTGGTGCTGAGCATTTCAATTAACTCTATCATGAAGAAAGAAGGAGAATTACAAATTTTATGTGTTTGTAAGTTTCTAATTATTTCTTTGAATATCAACAATCGAAAAATGCTAATTTACATTTCCACATATTGCTGTAATGCATTTAAGTGGAAAGATCCTTAGAGAGAGCAAAATGACATTTTGATAAACATTTAAAGAAAAGGTATGAGTTGTTGTAGGTGCATCTCTAGATCTAATAATGTTTCTCCTCATTTGAATCATTGCATTTATCTTGCACAGTGGCACACAAAGTAAGTTAACCTTTACAAATGCAATGGAGAGCTATAAGGACAGATGGACAGCAGCTGCGCTAGGGAGGGAGAAGAATATTAACCTCTCAGTGAGGATGTGTACCTTCTAAAATTAGGGTATTGATATCAGCCTGGACCTTCTGTACTCAACCTTCTTTTATAAGTTATTATTTAGCTTTTCTCAGTTTTCTTTAAAATACTGTAAGTAGTATTATGCAAGAGATCAATATGCTGGTGTCTATATAAGCACAAATAACCACTGGACTTCCTATGTGCTTTCAGCTTTAGGTCCCAAATCCGGAATTCTAGAACAAACAAGGAAGCTAGTGGTACATCTGGACATATTAACTGTATGGGCTGTGTCACCTTTCACAGAGTTTACTGAATTCGTCTATTATCTGATGTTGGTGTTTTTGTTAAAGGCCTTATGTTTGGAGAAATTACTGCATCTGATTTAATTTCCTGATACTTCAGAGATTGGAATAGGCTCAAAACAATGGAAATGGAATACATTTTCAAATGTTCTTTAATGTAATGCCTTTCCTTTGCTCATGAACACCAGGAAGCCAAAGCAACGTCCATTAGTAGGGGGCAGGAGAAATAGAACATAAGCAATTCTACTATTCAGTGCTACCTGTTTGTAACAAACATATTTAGGAAAAACATATTTTTCTTTTGGATAAAGGTTTGATTCAAAGCACATTACAAATATTAAAGGTCTTTGACTGCATACGTTATGTGTTAGATCCAGCTACAGAAAAAATATAAATCATATATAGGAAGCTTTGTTACTTGCAAAGTCCAAATACCATCTATATTTCAATTTTGCTGCAGACATTCTATGGAGAGAGGAGCAAGCACAAGATTATAGAGTACTTTACAATGTTTATCTTCTAGACTTTTCTTATACTGCTCTGCCTTATTTTTCTCATTTGAATTTGTGTTTATGCATATTCACTGTGTGGCCAGCATCACAATAATCTAAGTATTTATGAAATAATGCAGAACCCTACCAGAGAAGATGTTTGGTACAGTGTAGGATCACTACTCTGTTAAATTGGCCCATTCAAAGTGACTTTTTATTTGGTAGGCAATGTCTTCTGATCAAATTAAGAAAAAGAGAAAGCAGAAACAGCACCGTTTCTAGAGTACAGTAATCTGACTTGGGAACAGTAATAGTAAAACTAGAGATGAGTTGCTTAATGCACTACATTTGAACTGACTACATTGCACGGGACATTTATGCTGATATCTGTACTATGGTTACTTGGAGTGAGAAAGAATTTACTATATTATTGTTTAATCCCTTCCAACCTACCAAAAGAACAATATCGTCCTAAGACTACATCTCACATATATTTTGTCATCCCTGTAGCAACATGCAGGGATAAATCCTCAGCTAGTTTAAGTCATCACAGCTCCACTTAAGATAATTAGTGAAACTGATGTGACAGGATTATTAGATTCATGTTAAAAGCATTTAACTTGCCACAGCAGTAGACATGTAGCTTGCTTGTCATTTCAACTTTGGAGACCCTTAATATAATGCAATTTGATGCCATCACTATTACATCATAAAGGTGTGATGCTATACTGGTTTTGATTTTTTTTTAATTTTTTCCCTTCTGCAGAGATTTGATATCCTGACCAGATTTCAGCATTTAAAACAAGTTTCCAGTATATTGTATTAATGAACAAGCAATTAATTAAATCAGTAGGTATTACAGAATGTTATCACCAGTGTGAAACTTTTACTTATTTCATCCAATGGATCTGATCCTTTTCTTCAAAAGAAGTAACATGTACTGGTATTACTCCCAGTTCTATATCTTTTTTACATATTACAGGAACAGATATGATTCATAAATCAAGTAAAAAGTGTCATTATAATAAGACATCTATATTGCATCAGCAACACTGTGGGAATTATTAATTTAGTGACATATAGGACTAGACTGTAAACTATTTTTTCATGGACTTAATTTTCACTTTGACAAATAATTTAAAAGTCTTAGCTAGTTGGGATTGAATATACATGTTGTCTGGTTTTTCCCTTCAATACTGCCAGCAGTAACCTTGTAGGGCTGTTCAATACATTGCATCACAGACCTTGCTGTGCAGAATATTTCCAGACATTCACTTTTCATGTCAGTGTTAACAGAGCTGATATAAATCAGCATAGTGAAAAAGACACCTTTCACTAGTCCTTCATCAGGAGTAATAAATGGATTATCCATTAGGTTCAGTAACAATGCAGAAAGTCATTGTCTCTATTTTACATCTTTTAATCTTCCTGTGAAAAACAAAACTGGTTTAGTCCATTGAACTGTGTCACTAGGTCAGGTCTTTCTTGATTAATGAAACTTCATCAGTTGCACTAATGAATAGGAAATTCTTTCCTGTGCCAAATGCATCAAAGGACTTCAAGTTTACCAGCTTATGACTACTACAGTGCCAAGAACATTCTTTCAGTACAAAAATGTACACAATAGCATGATTGTGCATTGTCTCTCCTTAGAGTATTCATTAATATCTCATCCTGCACAATGTCTTAGTAACAACATATTTTCATCATCTCTAACCAAATTAGCTTTTGCCTAGGAATAGAAGTACAAAATTGGCTATTCACGGGAAAGAGCTTTGTCGTCTTATTCTGAGCGATAGACAACTGCTAGTGACTTGGGACTTTGCTGATACCCCTGGTATGATTTGAAGATATCCAGCTACGGTATGCTCTGACTTTGAAGACAATTTGAAGAAGCAAACACAGGATTGAGTTTTGACTTAATAGCAACTCTTTGTTAAATGTGCAGTTTGATGCATTTCTGGAAAACACATTACTATCAAAGGCAACAAATATTGATAAGTACTTCTATAATTACTTGTGATTTTAGCTTGAGCTAGGTCACAACCTGATTCAGAGTCAACTCTACTTTTGAAGATACTTTATGGCATTTATCTAAACTCATTTTCCTACTTTTAAAGTTATCTATTGACCAATATAGGAACGTCATTATTACAGAACATTTTACATTTAAAAAATTGAAGTTTTTTTTTTAAATTGTCTTTTTCAGAATTATTATTGTTATTGCTATTGTTATTTTGGAAGGAGACAGTCAATTTGAGCAAACTACTTCTAGAAATTACTCAGATTCACACATTTTTTGATCAGAAAGTTGCTATTATTTCTAAAAAATACCCTTGATTAACTCTAGGAATATCTTTGCAGGAGTGTTTGGTATTGAGAATGACATAAAACTCTACACAGGCTTCCAAAACTAGATTTCTCTGTTTTCACAAAATAGTTTATTTTAGATAATTGAGGCAAGTTTCTTCATGTGTTTCCTAATATGATCTCATACATTTCTATCAAAAAGCAGAGAATAAATAGATTTACCTTCAGCAAAAACATATTTTTAAATAAACCCTGCAACATTTACTCCATAATAGCATTGTCAAAACTAGGTGACTTTTTTCTGGAAGTTGAAAGTCCTTCACTGACATGTGAAAGATTTCACAGCCATTCTAACACAGCTTAATTGTATTGTAAGTGACAAACCTTATGCCATCTCCACTGTTAATTAACAGTCCACCTTGAGTTCATCTACTTTGCTTAGCTGAGATAAAGGAAACCATGTGCCTAACTCACTGAATGCCTAAAGGCATGTTGAGAGAGCTACATGCCCTGCTCTGACACCAGCACCGTGATATGCCTGATCTCTTGGACACTGGAGCCATTCAGCTGCCAGCTGCTGACAAATCAGCAGACTTCACTTGACAGCAATAATGATACTGAGTTACCCATCGTCTCTTAAAGCAATTACAACTGCTCTGAACTGATTATTCACTTCCGCCCAGCTTCAAATATTTAATTTCTATCCTAATGTCACCGTCTCCTGGCAGATTTTTGCTAGGCTAAAAGGCACACATTAGCTGTGTTGAGTTGAATGTTCATGTTGTTCAGTATATATTGTATGTAGGCTGTATTATACACAGTGTTATTTGTCACAGGGTGTGTCAAAGGGCACTCATAACTTACAAGACAAGACAAAGTAGATCTATTAGTACTGAATCCTTGACAAGACTTTAAGTATAAAGATTTCAGCAACTAAGAACACTAATATAGTTAAGAAATTAGCATTTAATACTTCAAGAGTGTTTTATGGTAATTGTGGTCTATACCTGAATAAAATACAGCCTAGATCAATTTCTGTCAATAAGAAGGTTCGTAATATATCTGAGGGAAGAAAAAAAAAAGGATTCAGTTAAGGTGGAGGTGGAAATGCTTTCATTTCCCCCTCCTGCCCTCACGATCTATGAATATAGAACAACAATAATCTATAGATTGCCTTTAAAGTATACACTTCAGACAACTTTCATTTCATTTCACTTGGGGATATTATTAAAATACAATGCTGATGCAACACAGATTTAGCTAGATGTTTGATTTATTTTCAAGATAAGATAACTAGTGCTGAGTGTGTATCTACATAAATGAAATGAAAAAGGATTTATTGAAAGATACAAATGATATCTTGTAGGCTGGTTAGAGTCAAGCAACTCAGAAGTAAGGTGAAAATTCTATCCTTATCAGGCCTCATTATGTCTAGTTATTGCATTTCTTATGGTATCTAAGAAGACCCGCTGCTCTGAGGGCCCCAGTGGAACTCTGTAACAAATGACGATATAATGCTTTGAATTGAAATTATGCTTGAATGCTGTATTCCTTCATAAGTGTATATTTGAACCAAAAAGTCAAGTTTACATTTTTTCCAGTAAGAGTGGTATTCTCTACCTGTATAAGCCTGTGGGACCAGATAGGATGGATTCCAACGTGCTGAGAGGCAAATGATGTCATTGTGACACTGCTTTTTATCACCCTTAAGAGGTTGTGGAAACCAGGAGAGGTCCCCAATAACAGAACAAAGAAAATCTTGCACCTATCTTCAAAAAAGGGCATGAAGGATGAGCAAGGATACAACAGAATGTTTAGCCAAACTTCAGTCCCTAGAAAATTCCAGTCCAGGCCATTCTAGTCACATGAAGAAGAGGTAGGTTACTGGGACCAGCCAGCAGGGATTTATCAAGAGTAAGATCATCGAGCTATCAACAGTAAGATCACAGATCTATGATAAAATTACTAAATCCGTGAATGAACAGAGACCAGTTGAAATTCTTTACCTTGACTTTAGTAAGTTGTTTGACACTGTCTCCCACGATATTCTTGTATTCAAGCAAATATCTCTAGATGGCTGGACTAGCAGGAGGGTAAAAATCTGTCTGGACTGTCAGGCTCTATGTAGTAGTTATTGTTTTGTACTATAGCTGGAAAACAGTTAACAAAGGGATTTCCCCAAGTGCCTATCCTGGTACCTGTTTCGTTTAATCTCTCTAAAGAGTGATCTGCAAGAGAAGATAAAATGCACCCTCAGCAAATCTGAAGAGTACACCAAACATGGGAAACAACACCAGTTGACGTGCTCAGGGGCTGCATTGCCATTCAGAAGAACCCAGACAAGCTGGAGGATCAGGTAGGAAATTCAACAGGGGCATGCACATAGTCCTAAAGAATAACAATACAGGCCAGGCACTCACTGGCTGGGGAGCAGCTCTGCTGAAAAGCTCCTGGTGGTTTTGGGAGATAGTAGGTTAGCCATAATTCAGCAGTATCCCCTGTTAATGGTAAAGGCAAACAGCATCCTCACTGTATCAGTGAGCAGCACAGCCAGCAGATCCAGGAAAGTGACTACCCCCTTTTGACTCAGCACTGGCTAGACCACATTAGGAACATGTCATCCAGGCTTAGGCCTCCCAGTGCTAGAAAACTGCAGATAAAAGGGATTAAGCTCAGTGAGAGGCCACCAGAGCGGTCAGAGTTGGAGCACTTGCCCTATGAGGAGAGGCTGAGGGAGCCAGACTGGTTCATCCCAGAGAAGGGCTGGCTTCAGGTGAATGAACAGCTCCTGCAAGTGCCTATGAGGAGCCAGGAAGGCAGAGCCAGGCTCTTTCCTCAGGTGCACTGTAGGTATGAGGTAGTGGTTATAAAGTAGAAAAGGCAGATTCCACAGCTGACTTGGGGAAAAATCTTTTTTCACCATGAGAACAGCCAGTGAGTTGGTCAGGCTGCACAAAGATGTTGCACAGTCACCATGCTTGGCGGTTATCAGGACCTGATTGGCTAAAGCCTTGCACACCCTGTTCCGAATTTGGTGTCACACCTACTTTCAGCAGGTGGTCGGGCTAGAGACCTCATTAGGCCACTTCCAAGCTGAACGATTTGATGATTTTTGCCCACAGTTTGCATCACATTACAAAGAAAGAGGTGTAAAAACTGATGTTTTCAGATGGTCTTTGTGGGCCACAGTTAGTACCTTCAAAAGGAATAATTCATAATGGATAAAGTGTAAGATTCACCTCGCCTAACCAAAGCCAGCTAAAAATTATATTCTCAGTTTATTTTCTAGTCTCCCTTTCTACTCAGTAGAAGGAATGAAGTACCTTTCAAGGATAATCCATCCCACTTTTAGATAAATATTTAAATTAAGTGGGGATAGATTATTCCCTGAATGTTCTGGTATGTCTTCATTTCCTGTAAAGAGAACAGGCTTAGCTAGCTTCATCGGTATGCTTCACTTAAAGATGTCTATTATTACATGCAGGAATTACTACCCTAAATTTAGTATGGTTTGTACATTAAATAGTCTGTATCAAAATACATGTAAGCTCTTACCTCAATACTTTTGAGTAACACAACTTATCAATGAAACGCAATAAAAACAGCAAGACTTATTTTACTTATTTATTTGCAGAGTAAATTCTTTAGGGAAAAAAAAGAATAGAAGCAAAAAGAAAATTTGTTTTCAGAATTAATTTACTGGAGCTGTAATTGAATACTTCAGTGTTCATAATAAACAATGATTTTTGAGACACATATTTTCCAAATTATGAACACATATTTTTCTGTGGTTTGGGAGGAATATGCTGCAAGTCTTCCTATTTTCATATTACATATTCTGGTGTCACAGATTTAAATCTGTAGTGGCTGGTAAGTACCTTGATGTTAGAAACAAAGTTGATCCCATCGCAGTTATTGCTGTTCATCTCCACATTCCTCAGCAATTGCAGCCTAACATCTAGACTTATCTGACTTGTGGTCTCTGGTGCAATGACACAAACGAGCTTGTCTGATGGAGCTTGAACCAGAGAACTGCACTAGCATGTCCGATCCTCAGATTATCACAACAGTTTCCTCATCCTGGAGTACAAAGAGTAAATGGCATTGATTGTACATTCGCAGCACAGCAATCAAGAGCAGCGCCAAGACCAAAGTTTCAACTCCTATATCCAATGAATATCAGCATAGTTGTGCAAACAAATAATTTTATTTTACCTGCAACTGGAAAAGTGACACTAAAAAATAGCATCCTGCTTTGTCTAGGAGTGAGTTCAGTCTCATAGCTCTAATAGCACAGTGTGTGATAGACCTCATCCTGCTGGATTTAGAGCCAGAATCTGCAGAGATTATTCAGTATCTGCTAGCTGTAAACCAGGATATCTTTGAGGGGAATATGTTATGGGGTATAATAGATATTGGCAGGTGTGTTGTCTCAGGGCACTTGAAAGAGTACTTTTATATCTAGATTTCCTGGAGTCATGAGCAGAAATATCTAGATAGTTAAAGACACCATGGGTGCTAAACACAGATTCTTCTTTGCCTTAAACAGTAAACATTATTAAACCATGTTCATTTTGTAACAGTTTTCTGCAGCCTTTCAATGTTCTTATGAAATACAGACATAAATTGTCATAGAGATATATATATCTCTCAACAGTCTACAAACATTTACTCTAAAAGGAAAGAATTTTACTGAGTGAATGAAACTATTCCTAAGTAAAGCCTGTAGCATAAGGATTATGCTAAGTATTACTTATCACTGTATAAAGATATCAGTATGAAAGGAGCAAAAGAATATTTAATTTGGAATTATTTACTTTAAAAAGGTGAAGTATAAACTAGATTAAGTACACAGAAATTCTTGATATAGTAACATTAAAGATTTCTTGAAGCTGACTTACTATAAGCCATTCTTAACAGTTAGAAATAGTACATTTAATGGGTAACTTAATTAGGAACCTTTACAGATTGTGTTTCAATTAATGTTCTTAACTTTGAAAAAGTGGGAGGGAGTGTATTTTAATGTTTATTCAGTACTGGCTTCCTCTTCTATCTCGGTGCAAGCAACACCAAAAAGGAAGGTATGCAGATAGATTTCTTAAGGGTTCTTTTAATTCACAAATTCTTTTTTGCATCCAATCATTTGAAGCTGTGGTTTGGAAAGTTTTCCCATTTAAATGTTCACAAGATTTCTTTAGGTTTCTTCATGTTGATATTCCAGCGAGTTATTTCCTCTTTTCAATTTCCTTTCTTCATCACTTTTCAGTCTGAGTTTCCAGAATAGCATATCAGTCCCTCCTCCTCTATCTTCTAATGAGGAAACCTGAAAAGTAATGCAGTTCATCTTCCTGTTGCATATTACCTCTTCTTTCTTTTCAAAGTCTCATACTTTTTCCCCCCACTCAGGAGCAAAAATTTAGAAAAGCAAAAAAGTAAAAGCTAATGGTAATATTTTTACCATGTACTCAACCAGCTAGTGAAGTGAAAAACAAGAGTAAAGAACGTGACAGTGCTCTCTTGCTCTCAGATCTGGAGCTCTTGACTCACCTGTACTACTTCGAGGCCTTATGTTGCATTTACTACTCAGTAACTTTACCTTGAGCACTTTCCCACATGCTAGGGCAGTAACTACAGTTTGGTCTAAGGCAGGCTGAACAGGTAGGCATGGGAGAATTGTTTCCACCGGGGTGAGAGTGAGGCATGAGTTAGCTTTCAACAAAGAAAGGAAGCAAAGAAAACACTGTCCATAAACATACTAATAAAACTGCATTTATTATTAGCATGATTGTGGAACCTGATAGAAGTCTGATATTAAACAAATACATATCAATCGGCATGATTATTACCAATGTATAACATTTTGTATTGACTTCTGAGTGATCACAAAAATACATATCTAAGGTGTGTGTCGCGGGTTCACCCTGGCCAGATGCCAGGTGCCCACCAGTGCCGCTCTATCACTCCCCTGCCTCAGCTGGACAGGGGAGAGAAAATATAATGAAAGGCTCGTGGGTTGAGATAAGGACATGGAGACATCAGTCACCAACTACCATCATGGGCAAAACAGACTTGACTTGGGGAAATTAATTTAATTTATTACCAATCAAATCAGAGTGGGATAATGAGAAATAAAATCAAATCTTAAAACACCTTCCCTCCACCCCTCTCTCTTTCCTGAATTAGCTCCACTCCTGGTTTTCCAGCAGCACAGGGGGATGGGGAATGGGGGTTGTGGTCAGTTCTCCACACGTTGCCTCTGGCGCTCCTTCCTCCTCAGGGGCAGGACTCCTCACTCTTCCTCTGCTCCAGCGTGGGGTCCCTCCCACGGGAGACAGTCCTCCATGAACTTCTCCAACGTGAGTTGTTCCCACGGGCTGCAGTCCTTCAGGAGCACACTGCTCCAGCATAGGTCCCCCACAGGCTCACAAGTCCTGCCAGAAAACCTGCTCCAGCGCGGGCTTCCCACAGGGTCACAGCCTCCTTTGGGCATCCACCTGCTCCACCATGGAGTCCTCCACGGGCTGCAGGTGGAGATCTGCTCCACCGTGGACCTCCCTGGGCTGCAGGGGGACAGCCTGCCTCACCAGGGTCTTTCCCACGGGCTGCAGGGGAATCTCTGCTCTGGTGCCTGGAGCACCTCCTCCCCCTCCTTCTTCACTGACCTGGGGGTCTGCAGGGTTGTTTCTCTCACATGGTCTCACTTCTCTCTCTAGCTGCAGTTTCTGTTGTGCAGCAACTTTTTCCCCTTCTTAAATATGTTGTCCCAGAGGCCCTACCATGACTGTCACTGATGGGCTCGGCCTTGGCCATCGGTGGGTCTGTCTTAGAGCTGGCTGGCATTGGCTCTGTCGGACATGGGGGAAGCTTTTAGCAGCTTCTCACAGAAGCCACCCCTGTAACCCTCCCACTACTGAAACCTTGCCATGCAAACCCAGTACATAAGGTAAAAATAATTGCTAAGCAATGAACTAACTGATCACCTTGAGCCTGCAAAAGCTGTCAAGATCTTTTTTTTTTTTTTTCCTCCTATAAATTACTTGAATAGTGAAGTTCTTCCCAGATAATGTGCTAAGTGCAGACACCTCCCTTTCTACGGCTCAACCAGCTGAGCTATCTTCTGTAAGGCAGAGTCATGTCAGCATGGCATTGCATTTAAGTAAATTATTTTAGGTTCTAAAGGTATCAAGAAATACAGAGCACCTCTAAAAATGTGATTTCTAGCACTGAACTTCTGAGAATATAAAACATGTACAAATTAATACCCCAGCTTAGCAAAGGACCAAGACTGTCCATTAGCAGCATTTTCTCTTTCATACACACAATAAAAAAACAGTTCTGATAGCCTCTACAATCAAAGTTCTTATATAGAAACAAACAGACTTGTATGCAGTCCAGTGTCTCCCTTGTTCACCAGAAATATTGTGCAGAACATACGAAAACCTAGTCCTAGACCTAAATAAGAAGAAAGGGTATGTCTACAGTATCTTTTGGAAGCAGATGTATATTGACACTGTACTCACAGCTAACCAAACACTGCTTCCAAAACAGATGTTCTGCAGATGTGGTTAACACAGTGCTGGGCTTGAGCCATTCAGTCTTCCTGAGCGGCAGTGTATGTTAGCCAAAGCCCAGTTCACTGCTTGTGCTTTTGGGCTGGAAACTTGTTCTTGTCTGACTGGATTGCAGTTTGGGCTGAATGAATGCATGGTGGTCTATGAAACATGGCGGTAAGCAAACACACCAGTGTCTCGTGGCTTGACATTGGAAACCCTGAACTTGTGGCTCCCACAGGAGGCACCAGAAAAGAGAATTAAAACCCTGGAGCATCTGAGAGAGGGATAAATAAGAATTAAGGAGAGGATTATATCAAATCATACTCTTTTCTGGCCTTCACACTGAGACAAGCTACATTCTAGAAAAAAATGATGCCTGTTGCGGATGGAGTAACGCACTTCATTCGTAAGAGGGAAGTAATAGTATGTTTATTGATATAAAACAGTGATTTAACAAAATTTGATAGTAAATGTGACAGAGGTTTAACAAGATTCAATGGTAAGGTTCACTTGATATCTACTGTATAGAGGACGGGGTTAGACAAAACTGTAAGGGAGACCCTCCTGTTGAGTCACAAGGTTCAGAAGGGACCCCTTTGCAATTCTAAACAACTCCTCAGAAGGCAGTTTAGGTGCGGCTGGATCCAGACTTAGTCCTAGACGTGGTCAGCGGTTTATGTCTAAAGGATTTTATGCGCACAATCAATCCTTGATATCACTTAGCTAAGATGTCAAAGTTTAGCATGCTATTAATCACTCACCGAGAACCTGTTGCAGCAAGGAATCTCTCAACCTTGAGGAGTAACCTTGAGAGGCATCCCTGCTCAAGGGAAGATCCTGGCGTGCAGCCTGCTGCCATGCAAGAAGAGCTGAGTGGGCACTGGGCTATTTATGGAGTCAGATAATTGACTCATAGTCATATTTGCATACACACCACAGATGTTAGCTTTTTCCAAATTTGCCCTGAGTCGCACATTGACCAGCACTATGGTTAGGTGGGCACATTGTTCAAATTAGCCCTTGGCTATTGTGTTATCTGTCTTCCCCAAATCCACTTTGAGGAGATGCAGTCATCCCGACCAGGCACATCCATTACAATGGCCACTGGTGGTTATCGCTTGATCAGGGTTATGGGAAGTACAGGTCTGCTGGGGGGGGGGGGGGGGCAGGAGCACACTGCCACATGTCTCAAATTTTCACTCTAACCATTACTCACATTACTTAGCACATACACTAATATTGTTAATACAACAATATTTAAGAAAGACTGTCTGATCTAGGACATGAATAACAATATCCAATTAATTAAAAAATAATAATATTTTTATTTGGAGAAATAAGACCTGTCAAAAACCTTTTACATTAACTTTATGTAGGATTCTTGAATTACAAAGTTTCTTGCAACAGCTACTTCCTTATTGCATTACAAAATGTTAATACACAAATTGGTCAGGCAATGAGAAAAAAAATGTATTCATTATCAACTAACAATTATTTTCTAGATGGAGAATCAAGATTCATAATGAATGCAATTTTACCAAATGGTTGGCTCACTCTAGTAAATGTTAAATTCATATTTTATTAATGTAGTGTATACTTATGCAGGCAACCTTTACTTCACAATTGGACAACAATTTAATTTATGAAGGCCAGTTTTGTGAAGCACTGAACATAAAAGAATTCCATAAGCTAAACTCCCATATTGATAACCTATGGATTGTACCTTCTTATAGACTATAACTCAAGTAAAAATAAACAAAAATCAGCTTGTCACAGAAAAAAACCCAAACCCTACAACAAAAAAAAAGAAAGAATACTGTGTCCATTTTAAAAAATAAATTACCTATATGTGATTTGGCTGCACTGGGCTGAGGTGGGATGGATGCCGAAGGAAAAGATGCATTTCAGGAAAATTAGTGCCTTGTGATTTTCTTACTGCTGTAGGATTTAACTTTCAAGATTTAAGTTGTACCTTATGGAGGCAGTTATAACTAGCACTCAGTTTTGCAAAAAAATGCAGATGAATTTTGCTGTCAGATTTTTGCATATGCACTAATTGCACTTACAATTCCAAACTGGATATCCTCAAAATAAACATGTTTGTTAAAAAAAAAAAAAAAAAAGGAAAAAAAAAGGTATATTTCAAAGACTGTTTTGAATAGCTATGAAGTATGAAGTCCTAATTGTTACTTATTGCATTTTGTCAGCGATATGCACCATGTTACCCAATTATTATTTATTGGTGCATTTGGCGTGCAGTATGAAGTGTTTATTTGGGTTCGGACCAGTTTTAGAAGGATTAAAGTGTAAAATAACCAAAGACACAGAAAATACAAATGCATCATCTAGTATTCTGCCACATAAGATTCATTCGAACTGCAGCACACTCCATATTATCCATCTAAATGCCACTTGACTTGCTCCTCACAAGAAGGTGTGTCTGCATTGGTTTCAGTTAGAGGTACACTTTGAAAACAGCTCTCCCCAGGGAACACATAGTACGCATCAAGCTAGGAATTTATTGTTAGCCTAACTAAAATCTTAATGTGATCAAATCTAGCAAACAGCTATCTTTAGCCCTGTTAGAATGATATCAGTAGTCCAAATATAGAAAAGCCTCATTGGTAATAACATGCTTATAAACTGTTATACATGAGAGCATACTAAGAGCTACCCTTTTTCTCTGGTGTTGTGCTTGCACTTCCAATGTCCCTCTGCTCAATCGCACCAGACTTCTTCAAGCAGAGAGATAACGGGGTGTCAACGTGGGTGAGCATCCCAAGCTCTGTGCTGGGTGGGGTATGGTGTTCAAGGTGGGAGTGGGAGCATTCCTTTCTCCTTATGCTTAGGGCTATTTTTCAAATGTTCTCTTACCTGCTTGCCTCTCACTGGCTTCCAGCTCCACCTGGATGCTGCACCACAGCCTCCCCCAGCTCTAGGAGACACCACAGGCAACTGCCTGTCCCACAGTGACTGGTTTGTCCAGCTTCATCCATCTGCAGCTGTCACAGAGGTCTGGCTCAGGTCAAGAAATGGTCCTGTGGCCACCAGATCATTGTTAGAGCAAGCTGGTGCCAGCTCAGGTCCAGGCAAGCCCTCCCGAGCACTGAGCACTGGCCAATTAGACACCTGTTGCCGTTTAATTATAATGTGGCAGAGATCCTATCCATTGGGCTACATTTGACTTCAAAAACATACATAGAAATAGTAAGCACTTTCTCTCCAGATAGTGTTACTATCTAAGTGTGCGTGTAAAAGTACGTATACATGTACACCTTTTTGCCAACTTTCTTCATAACAGAACTTTGAGTAACAGAGAAAAATTCCATGGTTTAGGTCAGCAATGAAGAAATACCAAGGTATCACAGTACAGTGCATCTTTAAGGAATATGAAAACAATAAATTCATGCATTCACATTGATGTCTAATCTCGTTTTGGAGAATAAATCTGCCAGTCATCAGGAGAGTATTGTCACTTCAAAGTATCTTGGAAAATCTTTAGCTGTGATCTTATTTTTCTTTAGCTCCAACACTCCTTTTAAGTCTTCGTATTGTATCCTTCAGTATTAGCCTGAGGTAAGCTGATGTGCACATTTCAAGATGTGCACTTTTTTTGTTTTAGAGGTATGACAGCAGGAGACACAGTATACAGCCAGAGTCCTGCTCTAGGAGGTACACACTGAACCTTTGCAGGACAGTAAGCATTTGGGGACAGAAAAAAAAAACCAATAAATTTTACAGAGAAAAGAAGAACCATTCCAGATAAAATAAAAGCTTTTACATAGCTCAAAAGAGCTGGAATTCTCCCTACAGAGTTTATCTTACTGTACTTTACTGGCACAAATGGGCACAATTTTTCAGAAGCTATTTAGAAATTAAGAGAGTGAGATCATTTCTTCAGCTGTAAAATCACTAAGCATGAGAAAGTTTCTTGAATCATACTGCAGATTTATATACTTTACAGAACTAGTTCTATTTGGCAAACCTTGAATTATATCCCACATTAGCCTAGCGTATTTTGAGTGCTTTGTCCACTTTATTTTTGAATAACCTAAACACATATTGGTGAAGTACATAGAAAGAATTGTGCCATTTTTATCCAAGAGACATCCAATGTAATGATATAAAGTATGTACTTTATTGCCATGTCATTATTATTTTCCCTTTCTCCTCCTCTCCACCCACTTCTCACAATTTTTCCTACATAATTATGCTTTAGAATGTCAATTCAGTCACAGATACTTAGGTTTTATAACCCATAATGTTTTGGAAGACAGGAACATTGTTCAAGAGTATTCAGGGAGATATATAAATCTTAATATACAATTGTGTTACTATAGAAAATAATAGAAGACCATTACACACCATGTTCCTTCCATGATTATTCCATGGTGGAGACTATATTCTTAGTTTATTGTTATTCAGCTCTCAGTTACTGCTCTCAACCATATCCAAGTATTTTTCCCTGGACTGTGGACTAATTGTGCCAGAAACAATGATGTACCAAGACTAGCTCCATGCAGAAGCAATTTGGATCCAGCATGGTTTTTTAATTAAGAAAGACAAATAACTAGTATACAAGGTTCAATTTGACCTAGAAACAAGACAGTCTCCTTTCACACAGCCTAGAATCTAAAGTTCTGTGACAAGTGAAACCAAGCTGACTTCACTAAACCTGCTTTGATGTCCACATCACTTTCCTTAATTGCAAAACTTTCCTCACTTTTTGCACTATGCATCCTTGATTTATTCCATACAGATTCAGTGGTGTTTCTTATCTCCAGCTCAAACTGGCTTTCATGTGGCAAGGCTTCATCTTGCAGAGCCATTTGGCTCTTTACGCTCTGTTCCCAGAGCTCCATGTTGTGGTAAGCATTATTAATTTTAAAATATTGTTATGAAAATATTCAGGACAAGCTCAGACTCAGCAGTGCTCCTAAACTAACGATGCCTTCCCATGACCCTTTGGGAAGTTGGTTTAAAGACACTTGTGTGGTCTCCTGCGGAGCCATCCAGATTTCAGCAAAAGAGGAATTGAGTTAATAACCCAAATTTGAAATTGTGCTGAGTTACAAAGTGGGGTGGGGGAGCCGCCTTCAGCAAATACCCAGAATGTGTGTCACTGATTTCTCCTCCACAGAGAAACTAAGACACAGAACTGTGTAATTTGAGTATGACTCAGCAGACAAACAACCCTAGGCAAATTTCTGATGTAATATTTTACTGAAATTGGGAAAAAGCTTTTTATAGTTATGTCTGTCATGAGCTTCTGAAATATATCAACTATTTGAAATTTCATAGCAAAAATAGTAAAATGGAAAAGCAGTGAACAGAAATTAAATCAATAGGGTATCATAGATAACAATATGGGGTTTTTGCAAGCATATATAAATATATTGCAAAGTAACAGTAACTTAGGGATTTTTTTGTAAAAGTAAATAAGGGAAGTAGATCATTAAAACTTGTACTTTCCACGGTGTATGCCTGGCAACTACCTCCCAGAAGAAGAATATGGATTCTACTGTTCAATGGGATTTCCTCTTATAGGAGGCTTATACTACTGCAGTTTTTTGAATTTACCTACATAAGCAAGTTTCCTCAAATTTCACAGTCCCTGAAATCCATATGAAGTAATTGTTGCAAACCATTCCAATAAATTACCTCTAATATAGAGTACAGTTGACAGCATAGAAAGCCCATGTTTAACCAAAATGCCCATGAATAATGATAAGGGACAGGTAATAGATTAAAATTTCACCTTAAAGACATATGATATTAGTCTAATGTCTAAAGGCATATGAATTCTGAGTGTTCATACACACACCAGATCTCAAAATAACGATGCTACACAGCTAAGAGCATAGTTTTATACATGGAAAACCTGTAAAACCTGTCCAGGATACCCATCAGAAAAAATATTACTAACCATAGTATTGGAAGAATACCCAGCATTATCTTCCCTTGACAATACAAGGGGAATAATATTTTACAGGTACTTAGGATAGTAAATGGATAGTAAAATCATTGCCAGATTTTCAGAGGATCTTAGGCTTATTCTTTATAGAACAGATTTTTGAAAAGCTGAGTACCCATTTAGACACCCAACAGAAAAATGTAGAAACCAAAATACAAGAAGACAAATATAAAATACAGAAAGGTCTTTTGGTATAGTATAGTCATACTTTCAAAGCAGCTGTTCTTAGGACAGCTGCTAATAATGTTTTAAACAGATATTTTAAAAAACCCTCTAGGTTTTGGCAGTGAAACAATTTATATCTCTAGAGGATCAGTTCCAAATTTTGTATATGTTGAGCTTGGATGAAACATCCATCTACACAGACTTCAAGACTGACACAAGCATACAGAGCCTAACAGATGAAAAATAGTGTACAGAGTAACCAAGGCCTTTATTTAGATATTTTAAAGAAAGATCGAAATATCTCCTAGGTGCAGTTAGACATATCATTAAATACTAACTTGAACAAGGTACCTCTAGTACCTGCCCAAGTTTCCACAAATCATAAAGCAAGTTTAAGCCTTTATACCTGAAACACAATCAAATTCAGTCATCACCAGACTATCCATCAAAACATCTACAGTTCTGAGACAGACATTCAAAATTAGACCCATTCATGATGTGAATTCTTTCTGAAGCAGGAATTCAATTGATAGCACTGCCTCTCTAGCATGTAAAAGAATAACCTTGAATTAACTTTTGATGCAATGAACTCTAGTCAAAGGCAACCTCGCCTGGTGAGACAAACTACTCAAAGTGAAAAAAGTTCAATAGCTTAATCCCAAGTCTCTCACCATAATTGTTTTTAATATTAACCTTTTCAAACAGAACTTCTATAGCAATAATCTATCTTAAAATATAGCCTTTAAGTAAGAGGCATGACTTCATGAGTTAGTTAAGCTGCTGAAGAAGGAAATTCAAATGAAAAAACTACGTACCTTTAAAAGGCATCACCAGAACTGTAACAGTTTCAGACTGCAAGATGAGACTCAGTGCAAATACATTTTATACAGGTGGTGTTGTCTTTGCATCTAGTTCTGGACTGCTTTTTTCTTATGTTACTAGCAGTATTATTGCTACTATACTACAGCACAATTCCCGGCCCTTCCTACTTTCATATTCTTTCTGATTACCAGTGTTCTTAGCTGGTGATTAGTAAGAGCTCTGAGTTGGATACCATGGATGTAGTAAAGTCTTTCATGCAGCAGATAAATTAGGAAACATTAAGTGACAGAACCTAAGAAGGAGAGATCTGAAGTTGAGTTTGTTAAGTCCAGAGCTTTACAAATTAAAAACTGACTTTGATGATATTTTCCTCAACAAATGTGTACTGTGTCCATGGTGGAAATTCTGGACGTCTCTCCCCAGAGTTAAAGGTGGTATTCCAGGTGGGACATAAAATCTGAATCCTCAGGCTAAAGTAGCAAGAATTGCCTGTTTCAAAGGAACTTTCCCTGATTACTCATTTATTTTGGGGTGATTTAATGGCTAAGCCCATAGCACACAAAAAACACTGACAGAAGAATTCGATCCAAAAACAGGACAGTTTTCCACCCAGTTCTAGGGATAAGTGCTACCAGTGTAAAAATGTCTTTAACAGAGGAAAATTGAGTGTCATAATTATATGGTCAAAAGGAGCTTCACCCGCACAGTCAATATTCTCCTTCTTCAATTATTTTTGGTCAAACGTTAATGAAGATCCCATAATATATAAACAAAGAAACGTCACTTGCACAATTATCAGCTTGGCAGACATGTAGCTGGAACTGTAATTACACAAGTGGGGCTGCATTTATAGATTAATATTGACAGCTGAAATTAAGATTCCTGCTATTAAAGAAAGAAGGCATACATTTTAAACTTTACCCTTCTTCTTAAGCATTTATAATGACAAAATTGCCAAGAAAAATGTTAAGACACTACATATTAGGTATGCAGTGTATTCTTCATAGGTGTCACCCATACTGACCCAAACAGGTATTAGGAAACGGAAAAATAGAGGGAAAGTCCCCAGATGAAAGCAAATCTATTTTTTGTAAATGATCAACAAATATTTTGTATTAATTATATCAACTTCAGGTTCTTGTCTTTTTTTAAAGTTCCCATGGCTCTTTGTAATTCTCTTTGCTGTTGTGTGCTGGTAATATTTACAAAAAACCAGCATGTAAATTTTCCTCCTTGTTTTTAACACACAAAAAAATAATCACAACATTATGAACAGGTAGTCATAAAATCTCCCTTCTATTTTTCTGAATGATTCACCAATTTTATTCTACTTTTTTTTTATTATTATTTTTTAAAGCATTGGTAATTATAAAATCGTAAAAAACATTGAAAAAATAGAAAGGCTTTGACATCTTTCTAAAAAAGAAAAACAATATGAAGATCTGCACAATTTTAGTTGCTTTTGATAGTTATGAGCATATATTGTAAATTCTGTAGGGCAGATTAAGTTTAATAATTACCACATACAGAGTTAATGTCTATTCCAGTAATGTTCACCTTCATTATAACCATCACAAATTCAGACAAGATCAGTGGTGCTGAGAGATTCTAAGCAGGATATAAAGATTTTCTAGTATGAAGAAACAAAAATAAGACATGAGATAAAAGTGACCCTGTATAAATAATTTATATGTGATATTCTGAAGGTTTTTTTTGTGAGATTCTTCATAAGATATTATTAAGGGAAATAAATAACTCTGGGTAAGAAGCAAGTAGCTCTTCTGGATTAAACATAGACACACTAATCAAAGACTTCTAATACAAAGTATTATCACATTAAGGTAAAGGGAATAATGGAAAACTGAATTCAGTGGGACAAGCAGTCTACACTTTCTGTAAAACACATAAGCTGGTTGAGACATTCCCTGAATACATCCTATAAAAGGAAAACTAGGAATGGCAGTGTCTGTGATCTCATTTCTCTGATGTCATAAATCCCTAGAGAACTGTGGGAAAAGTGAAAGACAAATAGGAATGTTGAAAACAGAGAATGAAAACATGAATTCGGGAAACTATCAGTTTTTTAAAAAGTAGAGAAATTAAATTAACTCAAATATCAAAATGATCATGTATTAAATAATTGTGGAAAACATGATTTCACATAAGATTCCAAAGAATAAACCTTGATCACTATCGCAAAATTTTGTTTTGTGTCCCAAACTCTAATAATGGAGAAAACATGAGTTTATTGTCTTTTCTAAATTAAATTCTAACCCAGATATCAATATATTTAGCCATTTTTCTTCAGTTAATGTCTTGAATTATAAATTACAGCTATTTAAATTATCTCGAGCTAGACTATCCATTATTCTATTCAGCACTGTCATAATTACTAACAATTGGAATTAAAATTCAGTGAGTAGTATTAAGCACTATTAAAAGTTTTTAATACCAAGGTATCTAGCATGTGCCTCTGAAATGTTGAGAGACTTGGAGAATTCAGTGTTCAATGTGTTTATCATGTACTTTAGTGTACTAGGTCATTCATTAAAATGTGCAAAGGCCAAAATAAGGGAGGGAAGAGGGAAATCTACACTTAACATGACCTTCTATAAAAAAAAAGTATATATTTAAGACTATATATATTTAAGAGTATATATGAGTGAATTTCCATGTATAAATCCCTGTAAACATTCACCTTTTACATGAAAGGAAAAAAGTCAAATAATTCAATGATTCACAGTGCTCCCTATAGCTGCACCAAAACCAACTGAAGGCAGAACAGGGGAACTAGAATAACTGTCCTGAGTAATGGACAGCTAAAATGGAAGGACTAGAAACACTCCCTGGTTGCCACCATGTTCACATCCTGAAAGAAATAATCGAGCCTCAAACTATCTTTCAGATGCCTGCAACGTTTGCCTTGCAGTCAATACCATTTTCCCCAAGAGCAGAAATCTTTCTTTAGAAGCAAAGTGCCTACACTGCCATGTTGTATTGGATTTGCATGGCAAGGTTTTGGTAGCAGGGGGGCTACAGGGTTGGCTTTTGTGAGAAGCTGCTAGAAGCTTCCCCCATGTCCGACAGAACCAATATCAGCTGGCTCCAAGATGGACCTGCAGCTGGTCAAGGCCGAGCCCATCAGTGATGGTGGTAGGGCCTCTGGGATAACCTATTTAAGAAGGGGAAAAAAACCTGCTGTGGAACAGCAGCTGGGAGAGAGGAGTAAGAATATGTGAGAGGAGCAGCCCTGCAGACCCCCAGGTCAGTGAAGAAGGAGGAGGAGGAGATGCTCCAGGCACCAGAGCAGAGATTCCCCTGCAGCCCGTGGGGAAGACCCTGGTGAGGCAGGCTGTCCCCCTGCAGCCCAGGGAGGTCCACAGTGGAGCAGATCTCCACCTGCAGCCCGGGGAGGACCCCATGCTGGAGCAGGTAGGTGCCCAAGGTAGGCTGTGACCCTGTGGGAAGCCCGCACTGGAGCAGGCTCCTGGCAGGACCTGTGGCTCCATGGAGAGAGGAGCCCACGCTGGAGCAGGTTTGCTGACAGAGCTGGTGACCCTGCAGGGGATCCACACTGGAGCAGTGTGCTCCTGAAGGCCTGTACCCCATGGAAGGGACCCATGCTGGAGGAGTTCATGAAGAACTGCCGCCCATGGGAAGGACCCATGTTGAATTTCGTGGAGAACTGTTTCCCATGGGAGGGACCCCACAGTGGAGCAAGGGAAGTGTGAGGAGTTATCCCCCTGAGCAGGAAGGAGAGGTAGAGACGACGTGTGAATAACTGAGCACAAGCCCCATTCCCTGTCCCCCTGCGCCCCTGCAAGGGGCTAGGTAGAGAAAATACGGAATGGATTGAACGGGGAAGAAGGGAGGGGTAGAGGGAAGGTGTTTTAAGATTTGGTTTTATTTCTCATTAGCCTACTCTGATTTGATTGGCAATAAATTAAATTAATTTTACCCAAGTCAAGTCTGTTTTGCCCATGATGATAACTGGTGAGAGATCTCTCCCTGTCCTTATCTCGAGACACAAGCCTGTCGTTATATTTTCTCTCCCCTGTCCACTTGAGGAGGGGATTGATAGAATGGCTTTGGTGGGCATCTGGCAGCCAGCCAGGGTCAACCCACCACACATGAGCAGACTGAGCAAGCAGTAAATTATTTTAGAAGTAAAGCAGAATAACATAGGCATTTATGTATTATGCATTTTAAGAACTTTGTTTCTCAGCACAGGAGTGCTGCAGACCAATGTGGTGTTGTACACATGCTGTTTGACACGGAAAGATACAAAACATCAGAGACAGTTCCTTGGCACTTCATCATCACAGCTGTGCAAGTGTACTGTGTGACAGCATACGCAGCTGTGATACTTATTGATAGCTTAATGCCTAATGCACATTTGAAAGAGATTTGTTTTACCCTGTGTGTGGTTCCATCAGACTGTATTAGCACAACAAAAGCTCCACAAAGTTACACCTAGAATCTTTGGTAAAAGCAGTCCCTAGAATGGCAACGTTATATTAAGTGCAATGCAGCCTCAGGGCTGAAGGACACATCAAGAACATTCATTGTAGCAGATCAGTGTGATTCTTAATTCCTGCTCACTGGTTCCTGGACACTGGAGAAACAGGCCACTCAGAACTGCAGTGGAGAGATATAGTCCAAATAAAAATCATCTGTAAACTCCTAATGATTTCAGTGAGCTCTAGGTCACCCTTATAGACCTTCTGTGGATGTAAAATGTTTTTCTTTCAATGTTCTTATAATTTATTTAAAGACAAATGTCAATAAGGGGGGAAAAATGCACTTTTACTTAGGACCATAAGGACACCTACAGTCACGATCATTGACTTAACAGAAATTTATGGCTATACTTAGTGGTGAAAGCTCTTACGAGTCATCATGTTACTTCATAAGTTGGAAACCTTTCTAAGATATGACATTCGTGGAATCAATAGCTAGTGATCAATGACAATTTAAGAATTTCTAAATCCACTGATGTCTTAGCTCTTGCATGATTAACCATAAGTTTGCAAGAGAAATTTTTTATGAAATCTTACTGGGGTAAACTTATCAACTACTATACCATAATTTATTTTTTTATATACTGCTTTTAAGGCATTCTAAGAGAAAGAAAATGCTCCTTTTAAATTTATGTAATAATCGTCCTTGAAAATATCTTTTTTTTTTTTTTTAATGTTAATTTAGTACATAATAAAAATGCCACATTGATGATTCTATAGACTGGAGAGTTTTTTATATGAACAGTTGGGAAGAAAATGCAGGTTCTTTCATAGAATTTTTTATTTTTTTAGTTCTGTTCACAGGAAAGCTCTCCTCTGGCAGTGTAGGTCAACTTTTTCCAATGAAATTGCTCAAGAGTTTGCTGAGCAGAAAGAAAAGAAAACAAAATTAATAGGATTATTTTAATTTTTTGAGAACATCACTTCCATCTTGGCTTTCTTTTCATTGAAAGAGGATAAAGCAAAACCAGAGTAATACAGTTTTAAAAGTCTTTGACCCAATAATGAATTTCATTACCCCTATTGTTTACATTGGTCACACTATTGATTACATGCTCCTTCTTCTATTTGATATTTTCAGGAATATACCTACTAAAATCAACAATTTGCTGTAAGGGGATGATCCCATCAGACTGAATTAGAGAGTGACATGACTAGTGCCAGACTAGGCAGATGACATTGATATATTGCTACATGATGGACTGCCTTCACTGAGACTGCTTGAGTCTTCCCATTAGTTCATTTTGAACAGCACACTCCACACAAAGACACCTGGATGCCAGGGCTTTCAAGCGATGTTAATGTAGAAAGAACTGAAACAAGTGACCTAGAGACAAAAATGTCTCAATTCATCAGTATATCATAAGCCAGCTACTTATTATTATATCTTTGTTTTGAAGATAATAAAGTCTTCAAGTTTTACAAAATATATGAACCTCAACAGAGTGCCAGTCACTAGTCATCTACTCCGTTTTTTTTTACACTTCAGCACTTCTGCATACCGCTGACTGTACTCCATATAGCATTAGTTACCTTCAGGTACAGTTTGATTATAAGCTTAAACCAGACATGAAGCCTGTGAAGCAAGTATGGTAAAAAGACATAGGAGGATGCATTTCTGCCTGACATGGTTAACCACAGGTTTTTCAAAAATGCATCCTACTCCCAATATAGTCAGTGGGCTTTTACCGCTACTTCCAATGGGAATTGGGTTTCACAGACACAAAGCTTCTTTTTAGCTTTAAAGGTCCATTCTACAAATAGACAATTAAAAAAAAACCCAAAAAAACAAACACAAAAAGTTCTGTCAGGTACAGAAAAAGGCAAAGGGGAAGAGCAAGTGTGTTCGCTGTCATACTGGATGGAGCTAATTAAATTTTTGCTGCATTGCTGGTTTCCTCTGCTGATTATTCTTGCTGAGATTAAAAAGGTTACAGGTTATTCAACAGAACCAATAATCATTATTTCCTTTATTACAAAATACGAGTGCAGATATACTTCAAATAAAAAAACAACAAAAAAACCCCAAAACAATAACAACAAAAAAAAACCAGGACAAAAGCAGCTGGACAAATATAAATTTACACTGTATTCAATTTCTGGTCTCATTTACAAAGGTAAACAAGGGTAAATAGTGACAGTGAGATGTACACAAGAATCAAGCTGAGGAAACAGCCCCAAGAGATCCATCCTTCTAAATATACTTTTCATGTCTTACTTTGTTTTTTTAATATATTTTTTCCAAACATTCCTAAATACAGTTGATTTATATTTTACAATATTCCCTAAAGACTACCCAAGTGGATATCATATTTTACTACCACATATTATACTGTTACAATGCTTATTTCAGTATTATAGATTCATGCTGTACTTACTTTCTAACCAAAGATTCTCTTTCAAGTGACACAAGTAATTCTAACCAAAAAATGATGGGGTTTTTGGGAAGTAACATCAGGTAATATAAAACTTTCTGAATTATTGTTGTGTTTGTCTTAAACTAATCATTCCAGATCCTTGTTTTTCCTGCTTGTGTTCTCACAGAACTAAAAATCTTTTTTATGAAAAACAATACTAAGTGGGTGATCTAGATTTGTGCACAACCAGATTGTGTGGATTCTTCTATTTGTCTGCCCATATACAAACACCAAGAAATGTTAAAAAAAAAAACAGCAGTCTTTAATGGCTACAGCATAGTTCTAGGTAAATATAACATTACTTTCTCAGTGTCTGTGAAGCAAAATCACTTTAGCCTACTACTTTTTATATTTATATATCTATATATCTATATATCAATTCTAACAGACAATTTACATACCATAAGGACTATAGTTCTAAAAAGCTTCTGCTTAAATACTCTGCAGAGGTGCTTCTCTGATAGTCTAAAGAACACCCTTCCTTTTTGACATTATTTCTAATAACTAGGAAGGAAAATGTTTTGTGACCTCAGAAATTGATGCTTCATTTAAAAGGTTTGCAAATTTTCTTTCTTTAAATCAAAACTGTTGTGCTCTTAAAAAATATTTTTAATGAAATCACATCAATCATGCTGAGATACACTTGAAAACTGATTGCAGTAAGCCAGAAAAATTGATATGACAATCTAAAACTTAAGTTACTTTACCCTTAAGTCTTTCATCAATATATTTTTACAATCTGCCTTGTAAATACATCATTGGAAAAACAATTAAGGAAAATGCAGCTACAATTCATGGGACCTGAAAAGTTCTCAAAATCAGCCATTTCAGTTGCTTACTTAATGATTTCTGGATCATTGGAAACAGCCTATTTATTCTCAAATGTCTAATCATATACTAAAAAATAATAATGGGGGAATAATATGAAATGTTTGAAATAATCAGTACAGAACATGTACTGTAATTATAGCAAGGAAGTATTTGCTTAAGTGAATCATATTGATAAATGAATGAACATTGCCAGGAAGTGGTCACCTTTTAGATAGAAAAAAACCCAAACTATGAGAAAGCTCTGATATACTAATGAAAGTCTCCACCCTCACAGTGAAAGCTGAACACCAGAATATCTATACACAGACTTAATTTTTATGAACCTGAGCTTTTTCAAAGACAAGTTATTTTCTACAGAGAACTGACATATGTAATAAGAAATAAGCTACACAGGTTTTTTTGTCATAATTTAAAATTGCAGATATTTCTGCAGACAAAAGAATAAAAACTAAAACAGCATTAATCGCAGTGTTATTCTTGGAACTTAAAACAAAGACAAAAATGCCAAACTGAAATATATGTTATCTGTAAATACAAAAAGTGTCATAATTCTGCAAGAAAATACACAGAAATCTGCCCTTTAACTCAACAAAAAATGTCATGATATTTGCAGGTTGGAGAAAATAACCTCTTTGACAAGAGCTGTTTGACACATTGCTAAAACATGCAGTTTTAATGTTGCTTGCAGTGCCATTTCAGTCTCAAGCCATTATTAAACTATGGACTGTGCAAGCTAAAGCACTGGCTTTCTGGGAACAATGATTCAGTGATGACAATGATGGCACAAACAGCACAATCATACTTACCTTCAGACCAGCAGTCGCCTGGTACTAGCCTTTAAAGGATTCATCTGTCTTCCAAAACCTTCAGTGCAGATCTTTTATCCTTATGTGGCATCAAATAAATCTTCAGGAAAAATTCCTTTGGCCTGAAATAAGAAGTTTTCATGAGAAAATTGTCAGTGTTTGGAGAAAAGTTATACCTCTAGTGTGATAAAAACAGTCTATAACTCCTCTTACAGTTAAAACCATGGATGGTCTACACCTACGGATAGCTGTTCTATACCTATTTCTAATTGTTCCCCACCATTTCAATCCAAAGTTATTTACATGTTGGCAGAAACCATTCTCTCACACTTACAAGTGCTGCTCTTAGATGATGTAACGTTCATTAGATTCAACTTAAGTCTGAAAAGGAGTTGTTTACAAGAATTACAAAATACTTGGGTTACTCATACATGTGAGAAGTGCAGAAGTATTAGAATTTAAGAAAGACCAAGAAGGAAAAAAAAAAAGGTAGTGTCCTGCTCTGTGATGGGTTGACCCTGGCTGGACACCAGGTGCCCACCAAAGCCATTCTATCACTCCCCCTCCTCAGCTGGACAGGTGAGAGAAAAATATAACAAAGGGCTTGTGGGTCGAGATAAGGACAGCACAGATCATTCACCAATTACCATCACGGGCAAAACAGACTCAGCTTGGGGAAAATTAACTCAATTTATTACCAATCAACCAGAGTAGGGTAATGAGAAATAAGACCAAATCTCAGAACACCTTCCCTCCACCCCTCCCTTCTTCCCAGGCACAATTTCACTCCCGGATTTATCTACCCCCCCACCCCCAGCAGCACAGGGGGACAGGGATGGGGTTTACGGTCATCACACGTTATTTTCTGCCACTTCATCCTCCTCAGGGGGCCGACTCATCATACTCTTCCCCTGCTGCAGCGTGGGGTCCCACCCACAGGAGACAGTCCTCCACAAACTTCTCCAACGTAGGTCCTTCCCACGGGTTGCAGTTCTTCACAAACTGCTCCAGCATGGGTCCTTTCCACAGTGTGCAGTCCTTCAGGACTGGTCCAGCGTGGGTCCTCCATGGGGTCACAAGTCATGCCAAAAAACCTGCTCCGTGGGCTCCTGTCTCCACAGATCCACAGGTCCTGCCAGGAGCCTGCTCCAGCGCGGACTTCCCACGGGGTCACAGCCTCCTTCGGGCACCCACCTGTTCCAGCATGGGGTCCTCCCTGGGCTGCAGGTGGAGATCTGCTCCACCGTGGACCTCCCTGGACTGCAGGGGGACAGCCTGCCTCACCAGGGTCTTCACCACGGGCTGCAGGGGAATCTTCGCTCCGGCGCCTGGAGCATCTCCTCCCCCTCCTTCTTCACTGACCTGGGGGTCTGCAGGGTTGTTTCTCTTACATGTTCTCACTCCTCTCTCCAGTGGCTGTTTCTCTCCCATCCCAACTTTTTTCCCTTCTTAAAAATGTTATCACAGAGGCGTTACCACTATCGCTGATTGGCTCGGCCTTGGCCGGTGGCAGGTCTGTCTTCAAGCCGGCTGGTATGGGCTCTCTCAAACACAGGGGAAGCTCCCAGCAGCTTCTTACAGAAGCCACCCCTGTAACCACCCCCGCTGCCAAAACCTTGCCACACAAAACTAATACATGCTCTTGGTACAGAATTGTACTTGTACTACTCCCAAAAGATGTTTAGCCAATCTGATTTCAAAGAATGCTACATCTGGAGGCCCCATGACCTCTCTCTGCATTCATTCTACTGCTTCACTGCCCTTGCCGCAAGAAAATTTCTTACATCTCTACAATATTTGTCTATTACATCCAATTGTAGTCACCAAGAATATGGAGAATATACCCTGTATGCAGAAATTTTTATATACTTGAAGACCATATTACTTCCTCTCCTCTCACACACTTATATATGATTTGTTCTATCTTTCCTCATAGACCTCATTTTTGCTACCTCTGATCATTCTTGTAAAAGTCCATTAAAATTTTTCTAACTGGTTTATGTCTTTCTTGAACTGGAGTGCCCAGAATTACAGATTCCTCTTGCTGGGATCTTACAGCTCCCAAGCTTCACTGAAGCATTATTCACAGAATTTTTTGGCATTACTTTTGCTTATACAATGTGTGTGACAGTGGCAACACAACATTGACCCCTGTTTCATTTTGTGATCCATTTCAACTCTTTTCTGTAGACCTGTTTATATGGTATATTTTTTCCCTGTATTTGTGTAACTAATTATTCTAAATATGCTACCCTGCAGTTATGTTTCTTGACTAGCATCTTTCTCATCTCTGGAGCATTTATTCAGGATTATCTAAAATCTTGGGCTTTTTGTCCTGTATCTGTAGGCCTTCCCATTTTTTTTGTTGGAAGTAAATTTTAATTTGCTAGTTATGCTGTGTCCTGTGCTATAACTGAATACTGAACAGGACTAGATCCAAGACAGATCTTTGCAGAACTCTGTTCAACATACCCTTCTCTTCTGAAGCTGTGAAGATACAATTCCTCAGTCTCATAGCTGTGAACAGTAAGATTTTAAAAAGCGAATACATACCTATCAGCTGAGTAATCTGCCTCACAGCCTCTAGAATCTGACATATTGAAAGGGTGCGAGTAATTTGAATTAGGACACACTTTGTTCCCAAAGAGACAGTGCAAATTACAGGATTTAGCAAGGCTACATCATATCTACCTACAGGCTTCAGTGAAATGCCAGATATGGTTAATACAGTGTGTCATAAACATACTGAATGCTATTCTACTTCAAACAAATAAATCATAAATCATTCCTCTGTCATTGCACATTCTTACTGCCTACAAGCTCCAAAAGCAAAACTCTGTACATGTCAAAACTGTTTTTTGGTTGGCAGTCAGGGAGCAAGAACTGCAGTGCATGAGTCTCGCTGAAGTCAGATTAGATCATGGTGTCATACCCAGAGGAGTAGTAGAGACAGGGTCTGACCACTCGAAAAGGAAAGAGTGCAGCTCAGATTTAGTGGCGTGGAATAAGGTGCCAGAGAGACAGCCTTTCCAGGCAAAGTATAACTTGAGTGTGCAGCAGGTGTAAAATGATTTCAAATCAAAATGACAGTGTTCTGCTTTTACTGATTCCTAAGTATGGCAGCTCTGTCCTGGTTATAGGCTAAGAATAATATAATAATATAAAGAGAAGAAGGAATAACTGTGGGGTAGAAAAGAAAAAAACACATTCATCTGACAGGGAGCAATGGCAAAGATGGAGATGGAAGGAGAAGAGGTGGTTGGTTATAAACAGAAGCACGTTAGGTGCAAGAAGTGCAGCTGAGGGTCAGATATGGCTATGCAGGATAGAAAAGCGAGAGGAACAAGGATGAGGATCATAAATACCTTAGTCATATCAGGGCATAATAATTTAGAAATGCTGGATATTGCAGGGAATTAGTTATATTATTGCAATTTTTCTATAAAAACTACCACTATATTGACATTAGTAGAAGCAGAAACATTTTATTTTTGAGATTAGATGTGATTTTTGCAGCAGCAATTTAACACAAACAAGAAACCCCACTTCAGGAGAAGCCTGACTGTTCCAGGTACAGAGAGAGAGACTGTACCATAGTAGGAACTCCCGAATATATCAGAAAAAAATCACAAAGGTTTTTGCTATCTGAATATTACTTTCTCCTTATTAACACGTGTCTTGACTGGAGCAAAGCAATATATGCAGCAATTTTCATGGGAGTGGACAAGTAGTCACACACAATCAATTTCATCTTCTAGAGATTATCAGTAGATCAAATGCATCTAAATATATTGCTACTGTCTAGAAATTCTAGGATTCAAGTTAATAACAACTCCTAACTGAGAATTTAGCAGTCACCAATATTACTCTAATGAAAAAACATCATGTTACCTCTGATGATCACAAGGGTTTAAAAACTCAGACCTCATTTGAAGCATGAGCCTGAGACAGGTCTGATACAGCTCACTGAAAACAGTGCTACAATTCTGCTTAAACAATACCAACATTTTATGAAGCCTACTTTGTTCCTCTGGAGCTGATATTGCAGCTTCATATATTCTGTTAAGAAAATTCAAAGTTAAGAGCTTAGTGGATTTAGTATATATTAAGTTCATTTAACTTCTTGAGGTCTTCTGCTGTTCACCCCACCAACTGCTCAAAAAGGGCAAACTGAAAGTTGACATATATCCTAATATGGTATGCCTGCTATCCTAACTTGATTAAATAAGAGTAGCAGACTCCTGTCCCTGAGAATCTATAGCATTTCTAAGACTAAGATCTATACTAGGATTATTTTTAATATCATATTTTCCCAACTGAGATACAGAGTAATCTTAACTACATTTCCTTATCCTCAAAAAAAAAAGTTATATTTCCATGAATAATTAATCCATTTGGTTTTAATGTTATACAAAGTGATTTTCTTTCTCCCTCTATTTTTATTTTAAAAACATATTCCTGAACAATCTGAACACAAATAGCTTGTTACCTGTCTACCCACCACTTCTGTCTTTGCTTCTTTCAAGGTTAATTTTTGGTCTGTATTACTCTTTTTGGTGAAGAAAAAGAGGATAAGAAGGAAGAAATAAGTAATTATATGCATAAGCAAAACAGAACTCATTTAAGTGAAAAAGAAAAAAAACAAGCACCAAGGGAGAAAAGAGTGAATGTAGGCATTCCACTGAAAAAAAAGGAATTTAGCTGCCTAGAACTGGTAGAAAGTCTACAAAAGTCAGATCCTCATACGCAGCCATGTGCAACTTCCTTAAAGAAGTATTCCTATTTTGTTACCTTTTCATTACTTGACCCCCTTAAAAGAACAAAGTTGTTACTTTCTGGTTTGTTGGTAGAGAAAGGAAGAGAGAAAAAATATCAAAGTAATAAACAACATTCTCAAATTTTCATATGCAAACCCTTTGTTTTCTCCTTGGTTTCCATGAATCCAAGGGAGTTCACTTTGAAGACCTAATAATGCTTCTGTGTTAACACGAGGTACTGAAAACTATAGGAAAGTAAGTAGGAATAAAATTAACACCACACAAACTTCTCAGAAAGAAGGTTAATATATTCCAAATCTCCCAAAACACTAAAATCAGTCTCATTTTCCCTTGCCAGCTAAACACCAAAAGTACTCAACCATTTGTAATTGAACTGTCAGCGTCACTGAACTGATCATCTTTTAAAAAGGTAAGCAGTATGCCAAGAAAATTGTTTACAAGATTTTAGATTCAGAAAGGATATTTTTTATGAATGTCTCCTCTACACCAAAATAAGGAATAGAAGCTCCATCCATGTGAAACATTATTCAAAATGTAGAATTAGTGATCTGAAAAGTTAATAGGATGGAATATCTATCCCTATTTGTTTGCAACCTTGATGACACAAAAATTAAAGGAGTTCATTAGAGCAGCTTTCCACATGTATTTGAATACTTCAGGAGATATTACCAATCTCTACATGTGTGACAGACCTTAAATTAATTGCATACCTTAAAATGCCTTGCTCTGTAGCACCGCAACATAGGACAATCCCAACCCTCAGTCACATTGTGTAGCAGCTACCTACAATGTAGTAAACTTCTTTGAGTCAAAGGTTCACATTTGCTGCTCCTTTGAATTTTCTGTTCCTTCTGTCACTCTCTCCCTTGGGGTTTAGATAGATCCTAGGGCAGTAACCAGTAGGCACTTTTGCTTCCTTTTATATACCTCTCTCAAAAGAAAAATAAACTTTGGTATTCAAAAGAAAAAACAACTCTGTCCTCCCTGAGGTTGTCCATACCTGAAAGCTACTTAGTCCCTCTTGGGCAGCCTTATTATATTCCACTTTTCTTTCTCCTGCAAGAAAGCAGTGGGGACAGGTTACCAATCAGCTGCTGTCTTACTGAACAAGCACCAGCTCGTTGAACCACAAGAAAAACACAATCAATCTATTCCAACAAGAAGTGTATCTCTTTAGATTGTTGTCTTGAAGTGTGCATAATCTATAGGAATTGTGTGGGAAATGGTCAAGCCCTGCAACTTTTCAACAACTTTCTACAAGCTTTTTCTACTTTTAGATCTAAATGGTTTTTTTTTCTATACAACGCTGTATTTCTGCTGTGTAATGTACTCAAGCTGCTTTCAAACTAGCTTTTCAGCAGAGTAAATGTCCATAAACTGCTGATAGCAGATAGTAGTCTGAGAGCAGCACACAGTACTGACACCCTGAGAAAAATTTCTTTTTAGAAACTTCTGTTTTTCTAAAATCCAAGTACGTATTTGTATTGTTTTGAAACCTACTGAGTGCAGGGGAAAACAGTTACTCTATGATGTGATCCAAATTTAGAGGAGTTTTAGCCACAATTACAATTTGTAGAAAGATGAAGCCCTATGAAGAATAGCAAACCCCAGTATTTCAATAGTCTTTAGTCTTCTTATCTAAAACCTGCAATTTATATTACTTACGAAATAATCAGTAACTTTGTTTTTGGAAGCTATTTTTGGCTATGCTGGCTACTGCCATTTTTGAGAAACCGCTGCTTAAGACGTTGTTAAAGGAAGACTTTAAATCTCTAGAGTATTAAGTGCCAGTCACATATCAAAGAGAATCAACAAACCCTTAATTTGATGGAGGACCCCAGCAGGCACTGTGAGCCTACACTATAGATCCAGCATTTTTTAAAAGTACCTGACCTCTTCTGTTCTCTGTACATGTGCTGGTTTTGGCTGGGATAGTGTTAATTTTTCTTCACAGTAGCTGGTATGGGGCTATGTCTTAAATTTGTGCTGAAAACAGTGTTGATTGATAACACAGGGATGTTTTGGTTACTGCTGAGCAGTGCTTGCACAGAGCCAAGGTCTTTTCTGCTCCTCACCCCACCCCACCAGTGAGGAGGCTGGGGGGGCACAAGGAGTTGGGAGGGGACACAGCTGGGACAGCTGACCCCAACTGACCCCAGGGGTATTCCAGACCACAGGACATCATGCTCAGCCTGTAAAGCTGAGGGAAGAAGAAGGAAGGGGGGAATTTCAGAGTAATGGCATTTGTCTTCCCAAGTAACCATTAGGCGTGATGAAGCCCTGCTTTCCTGGAGATGGCTGAACACCTGCCTGCCCGTGGGAAGTAGTGAATGAATTCCTTGTTTTGCTTTTCTTCGCCCACAGCTTTTGCTTTGTCTATTAAACTGTCTTTATCTCAACACATGAGTTTTCTCAGTTTTACTCTTCCAATTCTCTCCCCCATCCCACCGGGGGTGAGTAAGCAAGCAGCTGTGTGGTGCTTAGTTGCTGCCTGGGGTTAAACCACGACAGCACACATTCCAAATATTTCAGATTTACTCTACCTGCTTAGACCAACTATATACTATGCTTTGCTATCCATGCACAAAATAACAAGTTTATGTCCAGAAAAACAAACAATTGACCTGATTAAAGAATTCTCTGCCTGAAAGCTAGTGTATTCTACTCTGTTGAAGTTATATATATTCTTTTTTTTTTTTTTCCTCTCTATCTAATCTTGCCTGTGCCTTCAGAAGATCAAGGCTATGACATTTTTACTATCGGCAATGTTCAGATGATTGTACATGGTGTTTATATGTAGTGTCTCCATTATATGGAGATATAGTGCTCATTTTAATTGCCCACATGTAGTGTCTAGTGCCATTTGAGTTAGCTGGGTATCTTGCCTGTCTCCAGCTGTCTCTCCATAGGGGCGTTGATGTCTTAAGCCATGTGTCATTTTATTCAGTCCTCTGAAAATGACACAGATAACCTAAGGTACCTCCTATAACCCTGGGAGACTATATGTATGGAACTGAAACCTGCCTCTAGGTCAATACACCCAACACTATTCAGCTGATCAACTAGCAGATGCCTGCATTCAGAGGAACCCAACTCCAGGCTCCACTGTCCTTCAACAGTAACTCATGGCTCTACATTAACTAACTTCCCAGTGACTTTAGTAAGAGCTTAGATATCTAGCCCATGTGTAGACTCTGTCTTCTCATAGTAGCTCTTTGTGTAAGAAACCACCTTCAAGAGTTATGCAATAGCAAACACTCTTTCAGGACTTTCAGTCTCTGATAACATCTGAATATTTTTGTCCACCAGATGTGTTTTTGACGCATTCCAAAATTCCAAGCTCCTAAGCTAACTATAAAGATAAATACAACAATAAACTTCTTATCAATAACTCATTTTGACCTGAGTTTAAAAGAATTCTCTGTTTTCATTTAGCTGTTAAATTTCAGAGTCAAGTGAAACATCAAGAAAGTTTTCACTGCTGCCAGACAGTGATCCTTGCCAATTTATTTTTTTTCAAAGAACACCATCTAATAAAACCCCTTACTTACCAAGGCAAATAAAAAAACATACACCATCCATATATCCTCTCTTCTTCAGACAACTCCCGAGGATGAACATTCATGAACACTACATCACATTCTTTCTTTTTTTCTTTTTCTTTTCTAAAATCTGAATTCAACACATGGCAACACAAGACATCACTGAATATATTAATTCTGAGTCAGAAAGATGTCTATTACTGCTTTTACTGAAAATTTTGTTTCACATGGCCCAACAGCTGACTTTATAAAAAAGGCCTTCATGAATATCTTGTATACAGCAATTTTTCAGATAACTGTAAGATTCAGTGGAGCATGAATTAAGTATACAAGCATGGAAGTATAACTTCAGGATGTTTTGACTCTAGGACTACTGTTCAAATGTATTATCTCACAAATGGTACAAAAGTTGGTTTATAATTAATAAAAACTGTAAAAATCCCCACTTAGAACTATTCTGGCATACATAGTCACATTCTGAAGTTAAAATCTCTGCACTTTTTGATAATATGCATTATTCTTAAAAAAAAAACCAACCAAAAAAACCCCACAAAAACAAAAAAACAAAACAAACAAACAAACAAAACAAAACAAAACAAACAAACAAAACAAAACAAAACAAACAACAACAACAACAAAAAAAACAAAATCACAAAACCCACAAAAAAAAACCACAAAACCAAAATCCCTCAAATCAGTAGTTCCTATAGATTTTTAATCCACTCTCTGAAATAAAGTAGTAAATATTTCTGACTTTGATACAGGTGAGGGGGTTTTTATCCACATTGACAATATGTCTGATATACCAGCATGAACTTCTCCCACCAGAAGCAGTTAGGCCTCTTAGTCTCTTACTGCATTCTTACTGCTTTAATGAACAATGTTTGTTGTGACTTTGATATTAACTGATTGATATTAAAAGAAGAATACAAAGTGGATATGTGTTGATTTATTTGCATGTTTCTTAATATAATTTTAGGAAAATGCTTTTTATTTTAAACAAATAGTGATTTTAAGAACTTTTAAAGCTTTGGTGTTAACTCTCTTATGAAAAATTCCTGATAAAAGAAGATAAAATTATTATAGGTTTCAACTTAAATTCTAACCTACTTACACATGATTCCTATAGATCTCGCCACAAAATTTTCATAGAGCTTCACTCAACAGTTTCATCCCAATTAGCATCCAAGCATTTCTTGGCTCGTCTCCCATGCAAATGCCCTGCTAACCAGTGCAAGGCAGAACATAAATGCTCTCCACCTGCTTGGATAAAAAATTTGATCAAACGTCAAGTAATCTCAAATGGATAAACTCAGAGGAAATACCAACATCTAAGCAGGAACAAAAGGCTTTAACAGCTGAACTACCCTTTTACACGTAGACTCTCATTATGGCCAAAAAGAGAACACACATTACATATTAAGCCAAGAGTTTAACATTTGACTAATTAAGTTCTTCACAGGCTAATCAAAATGCAAAGAACAGTTATTATTTGTCCAGTGACGGTGGCAGCACAGCCCAAATTATATAATTATTAAAAAAAAACCCAAAAAAACCCCAACAAACAAACAAAAAACAATGCTTAATTAATAATGTAGTTAAATTGTTATATATAAATCTACTCATATCCACCTCTTTTATTATACTCACTTTTCCAATGCCCCTCTGGGTGCCCAGGCTGAAGTTGGTGTCCCTGAAGAAGGGGCTGCAATGAAATATCAGCATTCAGAGTTCTTTGCTGAGATAAGCATGATATCGATGAGGTGGGGAGGCTTCTTTCATTAGTTTTGGGTCCCCTTGGTATTATTTTCTTATAGTTTTAAACTTTTTGAACACTGGAATTTTTACAGTTATCTGTTTCGATTATAGCTCATATTTTCTTGTTATATCATTAATCTGAAAGATTTTTCAAATTTGACAATTTTGGATGAAGGAAAAGAGGGAGGGGAGACAATGGAGCAACTCTCCTTAGTAGTTGACTGTGGTAGTCCTTTAGAGAAGAGAAAGTTTGGAATCCCTACTCAGCATCCTGCATAACAGCAGTCTGAACCTGAGTCTGCGTTTTCTTAATCAGTGCCATAAGACCTGACCAATTTGAGAACATTGCCTCTTCATTCTCCTCCATACAATATTGGGACAATCCTTTTTTTTTTTTTTATTTCATTATTGATTCAGATTTGATTAGTGACAGAAATAATTACAGCTCATTAAAAGTACACCACCACAAGAACAAAATATGTTCTTGTAAATTGTAAATAAAAAAGGTTTCCTCGATTAATTGCAAAAGTCAATGTATCAGACCAACAGATGGGACTTTAACACAGGAAAGAGTACTTCTAAAGTGGGTGGGTTTTTACAGTGATACTGCAAATGACACTAAAGATGACACAATGACACAAATTACCTAAGTGACTACAAAGTGCTAGGAGCGATGAAGCTTAGGAAATTTAGAACAGCACAAATAATTAGGTTCCATGTTATATTTCTGTACTGCTCCCTTCCCAGAACTGGGCTTCCATTGTCCTAATGAAACCTTTATATTAAAACTTTTACAAAGAAATTACTATCATTTATCACCCCGATATAAAAACAGAAGTAAAACCGCAGTTTTAGAGATTAATATCACTGCCTTCCATTTTTTGAATACTTATTAAAATAACTCATTTTTGGAATTCATACTTTATTTCTCGACAATATTTCCTTTATGTTGTCCTCTTCTATGGGAGAATTAGGTATTTCCTAATCTGTAAAAGCACTGTTCCAACTTTAAGTAGTAAAAAATAAGAGTGTAGTAGTAAATTCTGATACAAAATTAAAGAAGACATCAGTTCCTACTACAGGTAATAACATAACTTTAAAATTACTGTATTTTAACAATGGTCTAACATTACTTTGAAAACAGTGGTGTTCATTTTAGTGATGAATTAGCACTCAGTAACTTCACTAGGCTATAAGAGTGTAATCTGATGATAAAACTAAATAATTAATATTTTCTTTCTTACTCATATGTAAGACGGAACAACTTTTCTGCAGCACAAAATGCTCAGGTAGCTTAAAAAATAAAACTGATTTAACCTTGATTACAGGGAAATGCAAAACATCTGCAATATTTTCCAAATTGAGCATGTTCCTTTTTATGTGAAACCATTTAATATACACTTTATCTACTACAGTGAGTGTTAATGGTACTTGGAAAGTAGGAATTCAAATAACTGGTATTATAACACATAAAATGCATAGGAAATAGAGAATATTAAAGTGCTGTTTCACCTGGTATGAAACCAAATGAAAGCATTCAAATACATTGTTTCTTAAGAATTCCACTGTATTAGAATCACAATAAAATGTTCAAGAATCTAGATTCTTCTGTATCTTTCTTTAGGTATTGCTACTCATTTTGGGCCTATCTTTTGAAATATTCACCATATTTACAGAGCATAAGGAAAAAGCAGGACAAATTTCAGACACCATCTGTCAAGGCATAATGTTCGGGTCTAGTGTATTAAAAGACCATATTAAGATATTTATGAAATTGAATATGATTACATTGAAAGTCGAGTAGATGACATACAAGCATATGTCACTTGAAACTGTTATTTAATGACCTTATAATTAACTTGAAATGAAAATAAATATGTATTATTGCTAAATGCCGCACATACGCATATGATTATTGTTTCTGCATGAAGCTTAAATCTTAATACTTATTAAAAGGTGAAAAAACCCCGAACCTGAAAATTGCTTTTTTAAAAATGTTAGATGAAACATACTAGCCTGTACTCTAGTAAAAGTACTTTACCCTGTAAAAGCAGAGGGTAGCCTAAGAAATAAAAAGTGGATAAGGTCTATACTAATAGATACCCAAAAAAGACACTTGATCACTAGTTATTGAAAGACACTTAGGTAGAAGAAATGCTGCTTGCAAGCTAGCCTTAAAAAATAAGTACATTTCTACTGGTTATACCATCACTAATTGTGGCCTTTCAATATATGAAGGGGGCTTGTAGAGAAAGATGGGGACAAACATTTTGCCAAGGCCTGTAATAACAGGACAAGGGGTAATGGTTTTAAACTGAAAGAGGATAGATTTAGATTGGACATAAGTAAGACATTTTTTACAACGTGGGTGGTGAGACACTGAAACGGATTGCCCAGAGAGGTTGTGGATGCCCCATCCCTGGAAGTGTTCAAAGTCAGGCTGGATGGAGCTTATGGAGCTTTGAGCAACCTGGTCTAGTGGAAGGTGTCCCTGCCCATGGCAGGGGGGCTGGAACTAGGTGATCTTTAAGGTCCCTTCCAACCCAAATCATTCCTCGATTCTATGGTTCTGTAAGTCTGTGATACTATGGTTGTACTTTGCAATTTTTAGTTCCCTTTCAGAATTTTTTCATACTTGTTCAGACCAGTATTTCCAAAGGAATCCAAGGATGTTGTGCATATTGAAATAAATTAATTTTGTTAATCCATATTAACAATATGATTGTATTTCACCTATTTCTAATAACAAGTAATAACTGCTTTAAACTGTATTATTAAGCCCTTCCGCAATCCTTGGGGAAAAAAAAAATAAACATTGAAAATCTATTATTCCCTTGTTTATTTTAAAATAATAGTAACAGGAAAGAAACATGGGAGACTGTCAAACTTAATCGACAGTTGTTGTGGTTTAAGACCAGCCAGCAACAAAGCACCACGAAGCTGCTTGCTCACTCCTGCCCCCTTGGCCCTGGGTGGGATGAGGAGAAAATATAAGAAAAAGCTTGTGGGTCAAGACAAGGACAGGGAGGGATCACTCACCACTTATGGTCATGGGAAAAAACACAGACTCAACTGGGGTGAAAAAACAAAATCAATTTAATTTACTACAAATCAAACCAAACCAAGGATAATGAGAAGTAAAAACAAACCTTAAAACACCTTCCCCCCTCCCTCCCTCCCTCCGGCCTCACCCCCACTCCCGGTTCTCTCTCCCTCCTCCCCCCAGCAACACAGGGGAACAGGGGGTGGGGGTTGGGGTCAGTTTTCCACAAGTTGTCTCCACCGCTCCTTCCTCCTCAGGGGGAGGACTCCTCGCTTATCCCCTGCTCCAGCGTGGGGTCCCTCCCACAGGAGACAGTCCTTCACCAACTCCTCCAATGTGAGTCCTTCCCACGGGCTGCAGTTCTTCACAAACATCCCTGGCGTGGGTCCCTTCCACAGGCTGCAGTCCTTCAGTCACAGCCTGCTCCAGCACAGGCTTTCACATGGAGTCCCGGCCATCTTGGGGGGCATCCATCCCCCTGCTCCGGCGTGGGCTCCTCTCTCCCCGGGCTGCAGGTGGGCATCTGCTCCCCCGCTCCCCTCCCTGGGCTGGGGGGGCACAGCCTGCCGCCTCACCACGGGCTGGGGGGGCATCCCCTCCTCCCCCGCTCCTCCTCCTCCTCTCCTTCCTCACCGACCTTGCTGTCTGCAGAGGGGTTCCCCTCACGTTCCACTCCCCTCTCTGCTGCAGGTTCCCCTTCTTAAACCTGTTCTCCCAGAGGCGCCACCACCGACGCCGATGGGCTCGGCCTGGGCCAGAGGTGGGTCCGACTTGGAGCTGGGGAAGCTTCCAGCAGCTTCTCACAGGAGCCAGCCCTGCAGCTTCTCTCCCACTACCAACACCCCACCACCACACAAACCTAAACCAACAGGTTTTAGAATTTATGGAGATAACTGGATGCCAAATATCCATATTTCCTTAGATATAACAATGAAGAATTACAGCATCTTAACATTCTGTTTGATTTTTCAGTGCATCTTTTAGAAATGTTATATATCTTTTTTTTTTCCTTTTTTTTTTTAAACAAACTGTTACGTAAAAATAGGCTGTCATGATTCTTTCTGTAATTTATCATTTGGACTTCTTTTGTTTCACGAGGTAAATGGCCATTATTTTTTAAAAAAAATCTTAAAATTTTATTGCATTAAAAAATAATCTCAAATTGATTACTCATACTTGAGACATCAAGAAAACACTGAGATCATTGAGGAAAACTGAAAGTGAAGTTTCTGAAAAAAAAAAAAAAAGCACTATTTTTCCCCTTTAGTCTTTATCACTCTTACTTGTTTGTCTCTTGTTTAAATTATTATTATTTATCAATATTAAAAAAAAAGAATAACCATGAAACAAATATTTTTGAAAGAAATTCCAATTCATAATAAAAGCTTTTTATTAAGAAATATAAATAATTACATAAATGGATGTTCTTAGAGCTTTTAAGCTCACTTCTATGAAGCTGAAAGTCTTAGCTCCCAGTCTTCAGTCTCCTATTTGGTGGGAAGGAGCACAGAAACCTGGTGTCATAGAATGACAATAATAATGAATAGACAGTAATAATCATAGAATGACAGTAATAATCACAGGACTACAGTCCTTCCTAGGAAAAACTAACAGTCCCCAAGAAACAAATACAGCAAATGAATTACGTTGGCAGTTAACACGTCCTTCTAGTTGGAATGTAAAAAAATCATTTGATTAATCTATACCACAAACTTAAAATGATGTGCTAGCTTAGAAGGAATATCAAAGAAAACAGGGTTAATAGATTTATGGTGTTTTCTATGCTTTCATTTTTATTTTTTTAATTATTATTTTGCATAACTATTCACCAGCTATATGGATTCTTACATTTACATCAAAGACAAAGCATTCCAAGCATGTGTATTCACTACTACATTTCTTTGTCACTCAAATACACAGATAAGACACTTATGTTCACTTTCCCTATCATACCTTTCCTTTACCTCCAGCTACACTGCAGAAATGTAAATACGTCTCCTGAACAGTTCAGCACAAGACAGCAAATGATACTAAGAACACAAGAAAAAACAGTAAAGTCTGTTGTTACTTCATGAAAGACTTAAGGGTCTTTCATGAATTATTAAGGCAAAGCAGGTGCCACTCCAGAACACTATGCAGCTGAACACAGGCAGTCAGAATGCTGACCTGGGGTTCTGTAGTTGTGGAGAACAGATACTCTTGAGCTGCTCTATTACATCGAAAAATGCACTTGCGCTGGAGCATGTACATTCAGCTTAAGTCAAACATGAATTTTTGACACAATGGACTTTAGAAACAGTTTGCTTGGTGTAGGTTTAAAACTGCCTTTCAAATATTCTGTTTCAAACAGCATGTAAATACAGCAGGAAATCACATAAAAAAAAAAAAAAAAAAAGGCAGCAAAGTAAAGAGGGCATTCTAGGAATTCCATGATGTCCAACAATACTTAAATATGTTCAGAAAACTCATCTCAGCCATTATAACTTCAGTGCAAGAACAAAAGATCAGTGTAGTGACCGACTCATGCCTACAGTACTAGGCAGATCAGGGAACAAGTTTCCTAGCTGACAGTGTCCTGGAAATGACTAAGTGCAGTAGAACCAGATAATAAAAACTGTGTCTAACAAACACTACTGCCACAACTGCTCCTTCTCCCAGGATCTGCTCTGCTTCAATATTGTTCAGTGATCATTTCCCTTCCACCTTAAACCTTAATCTAGAATTAATATTCCTGCTCCAACTGTAAGAATCCATATAGTTAATTTGGAAACACACCCCTGCTACTGGACATCCCTGTAAAATGCAAAAGGACCTCACATACTTTGAGGACCTGCTACCAGTCTTAAAAAAAAGAAAATTAAATTAAATTTAAAAACAAACAAACAAACAAACAAACCTTAAAATCAAATGTTTGGGTGCTTACAGTTAGCTTAATCTGATGGGTATGTGAATCTTGGACAGCTATGGAGATCATCTATTCCTATATGTCACAGATAACAATGAGCAATGTGACTAAATGGTAACACATGCTGCCGTAATGCCATGCATAAACTGGGTTATCTCTATTTCTAGTTACAGGACTGTAAATTAAGAGTAGTTTAATTTAAATCAGTTTAAACCCAATCCAGTTCCACATTAATTTCCAATTATAATTGGGGAAAAAATTGTTTATTATCTAATAGCTGTTTCTGTAAGGAAAAGTAATTGTAACTTTCCTATCTGATTTCATAGCCAAAGGTTTTTAAAAAGAGAAAAGTTACCTAAACACTATAGATACTCTTCTTTTCTTTCTTTTTTTTTTTTCTTCTGACCTGCTACCCACAAATGAAGAGTAAAAATTTAATATTTTATATACACAGTACACTTTCCACTCTAGTAGGGCACAAAACATAATTATGAAGACATATTTTAATATTTAATTTTAGCTGAAAGTAAACATAAGAATATAATGAAGTTACCTGGAAAAAATCATGCCCGAACACCGACTTTATTGCCTCAGAGTTACATCACCTTCCCACACAGAAACTGCATAGACTTCTGTGTCCATCCTTCTTCTTGTCTTAAACCAGGCCAACAAAAATTCAGTGGAACTAATCTAGAACATAAAGAAGTAATAAACCCCCAAAGAATGCAATGTGTAAACATGTTAGATATACCCCTCAGTAACTAAACTAGTGGCTTCTCAGACATTGGCTGCTGTGCTCTTTCTGCTAAACTTAGGATATACTGTCGCAACTACTATGCCTCATCCTTTCCCTTCTGATAGGAGACAACACATTTCCTGAATTCAGGGTAGTTTAGAAGGTGCACTCCAACAACTGATACGCATTCTTCATCAGTCTATAAAATGATTTGTTGCTCTAAATTACTCCCATTCTTTCCTTACCTAGAAGCTTCAATTGGAAGATTGCTGAAACAGACTGAATTTAATGCAACTGAGGTTTGAGCAGACAGCGCGCTCTGTTTTCATAATACCATGACACATCAGTACAGTGGAAAAAAGGACAGAGAAAGTCACATAACAAACCTTAACACCATGAAATAAGTGAGTATGTCAGGAGGTAAAGGGATATGGGTAGGAGGGATGAAAAATGAGTTAACATTAAGCATGACTCAGATGCACAGTGATCTGTATTCAGCCCTGAAGAGAAGGCAGAATATCAATTTTTAGCACTCCTCAGATAAGACAATGAAAAATCAGCTTTTTTAATGCATCCTTCTATCATACATGGTTGTATGTGATACAGCTGGCTGACACCATACTCTCCAGGCAGTTCAAAAGTGCAATTATACTGCTGTATTCTGCACTTGATAATATATTTCACTGCTAGCAGATAGACATCTCAGAAGACTAGACAAGATGCTAAGCTTTTCCCAAAAAGGGTACTGGCCACTAAAATCTTTGTCACAAAATCTTTTAATTCAGTACACTATAGTTCCAAATATTCCTAGGAAATCACTTCCAAATAAGATACTTCTAAAAAAGCATCACAGAATCACTGTAGCAAGGGAAGATTTACGGTCCCAAAAAGATTGGTAATCTTGTTCAGTTTCACATCTTATCAACTTTGTCTGGGACTTCTGGGACGTTAAGCAAAAAAATAACAGTGAGAAAACAGTTATACTCTTGGGCAAAGGAATAGATGACATAAAAAAGAAAAAAAAACTATAAATAGAAGTAGAATTCTTGCTAAGAACATTCTTCCTTCAGTAAAGACAAATTTAATAAAGTATAATCTTACCTCACACTTGGTCAAGGGATATTGTGTCTTTCCAAATTAAAGAAGTGTAGTAGATAAGATCCTCTCTCCAGCTACCTTAACACTTCAGGATGAAAAGAGGAAAATAAGTCTTTAATAAGTCTTGTAAAACTTTAAGTTATAATTTAAGGACAAATTATTTGCTTTATTTCTTGAAAAGGAAGCATAATACCAACTGATCAGAACATCATCACAAATGTATCCTTAGCACATACAATACCTCATCACTTTGAATGTATTTGCTTTTAGAATTTAAACTGCAAGTTAAAGAACATTAAACATGATTGCTTAGAACTTACAGAGCTTTACAGAGACCCCACTTCCTACTTTCTAGTAAGATATACCAAGGACACACATGCCTCAAGAAACTAAGCATGGCAGACTGGCTGAGTTTCTTCCTAAAAAATTACTGAAACAGAGTTGGGATTTTACTGAATCACTGGTTATACATAAAACTCCAGATAGCGTTAAAACATGGGTATTATTGAATAAAGTAGTAGTTGAATACAATGTCTTCATCCCTCCCAGAATTACGGGTTTTGTAACTACAAACTACAACTGCTATAAAGAAACTTCCAGAAAGGGAACAACATTTTTCTTGTAGACATACCACTAACATGTTTGCCAACTGACATCACACTCCTCATAATTAAAATCAAGGGCTTCTATACATTTTAACTTCTTTTGGTGAAAGAAATTAACTGCATTTTAACTGCGTTCATGTTACATACCACAGTTACAAGACTGGGAACCTTTGTCAGATCATAGTGCAAATCATTTTCTGGTTTTGATTAACCAAGAAAAGCCTCAGGAGCAACGTTTATTGTTGTAAAGTGTATGCTAAGCAAAGTTTTTAGGGTGAGCTAATACCTTCTTTTCAGGCAATAAGTAGAACTAGAAAAAATATGCTAATTTAAATGCATACAGCTTTTCAGACTGAAAAATAAACAGCAACTTTCAGACCTGAAAAGCAGTACTATGGTTGGATAGCATCTCAGTAACACCACGTGCAACAAATGGAGAAGAACAAAATCACACATAAGAAAATTCAGAAAAAAAAAAAAAAAAAAGAATAGGAAAGAATGTATTAACAATTATTATAATACTTTCTAAAATATTGTTTGCTTTTTGAAATTAAAAAAAAAAACAAAACAGGAACATATCAGTTTCTCTCTCTCTTTGCTGTTTCACCTATGGTTAATGTGAATATTGTGGATCTTAATAGTAGTATTTATTCTTCAGCAGTGCTGGAGGTTTATTGGGTTATGTGACACTACGAAAACCATCCCAGAAGTCTTCAGCCTCTTGGAATAAAAAGTGTCAAAATAAAATCTTAAGAATCTTTGATTTTTTACAGATTTTTGTGCTTTAGAATAAGACCACAGAGGCATTAGATTTAGACCATTATAATGCATAGCACATATTTTGTAAGCGGCCATTTCTTTTTCTGAGGCTAAGAATTTCCAAGAAGATATTCTACTGGCAAATTATTCAAATAATAAAAATCATGTTTTAGACAAGTTTTGTCTTGCAGACTGAAAGCTCCCTTAGTTTTGTGCTAAAGAAAAATTGCTACATGATGACACTATGATTTTTTTCTCTAAGAAGTCATATTCTACCTTGCAGCTGGATGTATATTCTGAAGTGATAGTCCCGAAGGCGTTCACTTTCCTTAGAGGAAGAGAGATGTGTATAAGAAATCTTTCTACAGGCAATATTTTATTTTATTTTATTTTTTAAAAACAAAGAACAAAGACTAGAATTTACTTCTGGAAGCTAAATCACAGGAAAATGATGAGGAATTTTCTATCATGAATGCAGTTCTAAACTCAGCATCTGAAAGTCTACTGTAATGCACAATAGCTATAAGAAAAGCACAGTTCTTTTACAAAAGAGTAACTATTCATATACATTTTAAAGCTGGGCACATTTGTAATTTTCATACTGAAATGAATGGAGAAGTGTTTTTAATGATATTTGTAGCATATTAATTATTTTCCAAAATGTTTTTACATTGAGAAAACTACATAATTCATAATTTTACTCTAGATATGAAGGGTAAGAACCCTAGAGATTTTTGTACCTACAATAAGAATTAGATTAAGGAAGTACCTTTTTTGGGGTGGCACGACTATGTAATGTTAGGTTAGGAATTCTATTCAATAGATAATTATATTAGCAATATGATGAGCAGCATCACTGAAAGAAGCTCTGTTTGGAAAACCATATCACATCCATGCATTTCTATGAATACTGCCCTGAAGTCCATCCTATATCATCATAACGGTGAAACTGCAGCCCTAGAGGTACAAATGCATCACTGTGATAGTGTCAGCTTTATTTTGGAGGCAGTTCTACTGAGTGTTCTTGCCTGTTACCTCATATACAGCTCACGGTTTCTCTTGCCTAGCTCCAATAATAGCAAAATTTAAATTCACTTACAGAGTTTCTCCTTTATTCATATGGACATGTAGTTATAACACTGATTAATCACTGATATTGTAAACAATATTTATCAGAAGGGCACATTAAAAAAATATGTGAAATATGTTCAACTTCACAGCTAAGCATTAATTATTATTATAGATTTTGATACCTCAGTAGGTCATTTGGGGAAAAGTTATTAAATCTTTCCTAGCTTATCTTGGAGTTATCAAAAGAATGGCATTAATTATTAACAGGATTTATTAAAGAAAACTGTGAAGACATCCAGGTAAAGATTAATATTGCTGCTTAAATGGCAACACTAAAGTCCTCAGCTGAACGTTGATACAAAATTTGGTACAGTACCAAGTCAGCATGGTTTCCCATACATGCTGGGCTATGACATAATTGTAGAGCAATAGAATAGAATGTCAAGGGTCAACAGACAGAGACTACTCTTATTCCTGCACCAAACATCATCTGTATTACAAACTAAACAAATGATGCATCCACATCTAGCTTAACTGCTGAGGACTGGAGAACTTATAAGAAGCCCAGTGACAAACTTCTGAAGGTGAATTATACCCCAGAGTACTTTCAAGATTGAACAAAGGAAATTTGTTAGGAGATGTCTACTGAAATTGCCCATCTGAAGAGGAAGGGCAGTAAGTCCTTGTATTCATGAAGTCATAGTAGACAGCTAATGTGTAAGAAATGTTCTACAAGCCAAGAGAAAGGGCACTTCTTCCTGTAGTCCGACAAAGCTATCTGTACCACAGCTTGAAGCACAAGTCCCAGACACATCACCCTGGGGTGGTTCCAGAACAGTGACAACTGTGAAGGCTGCAACACATTTTATGATTGTAAGGTGGTTGTAGAAATGAAGCAGGTGGCCATACAGGATGAGCTATTTATAGTTATACAAGCCTCCTCTCGCACCGGTGGCATCCACACAAAGAAAACCATCTGCATTGCACTAATAAGCATCTCTATTCAGGAATTTGCTTCTTTACAGTTGCAAGCAATGTCTCAGCATATACTCTATTTCTATCACCTATGTCTATTCTAAATAATAAGTGGACCATAAGAAGCCAATTAAAGATGTTGCTTTCATGTTATCAGTATTCTGATGTACTTCAGTCCATGTCACTCCCTTTACTTGTCTAAGACTGTTAAAGAAACAGATTGGAAGCCTGGGAAGTTCTGAAAGAGGGAAGTCAAAGTCCTCTCTTCTCATCCACAGAGGAGTTTATCAGATTCAAGAGCACTTATCCTGTCTCACTAGAGATTTCAGTCTTAATAAGAAACACTTGAACACTACTCTATCCATTTTTACTGAAAGCTTTCTACTAAATAAATAAATAGGAGAGAGTACCTTACCCAGTTTCAACACAAGGGCCTCACAGAAAGCTTCAATAAAAAATTAAAAATAGGATACTGATTTTCCAAAGTTGAAAATTAAAAATAGGTGGTTAATTTTTATATTTCCTATCCAAAATTGGTAATCGGGTATCTAAACACAATCCAAGTTTCAAAATCCTTAATAATTAACAAATCATGCTTTGCATTGTATAGCTTACCAAAGGAGATAAAAAGAATAAGTTACAACCAAGTAGAAATATGTTCAGTCTTTGTATTGTCCTGACCCCTATTCTGTTCAAGTACATTGGAAAACATCATTATGTTTCTTGGAAAGTGAGTGAGCACAACAGTAAGCAATCTAGAATACACAATGTTTTAAGATAATGAAACATAACCAAGAATTTAAAGCTAGAGAAAGTAAAATTATTTTTCTATTAATCTTTTCCTCAATAACCAAACCTTTCTCTGAGTATAAAGTGTGTAGTATAACAAGGAAAAGGGTCAGGAGTCAGTAATTACCACATCTTTTACACATTTCTAGACATTCATGAAAAGTGTAAAGGCAGATATGTTCTTATCCTAACACTGTAAATCAGAATCATTACTCCGTTTAAGTAAATGAAGCTATTTGAAAATAAACCCAATTTAACTGTCTTATTCAATAGGAATTCTGAACTTATAAAAAAATTACATAACACAAAGAAAGAATCAAGCCAAAGAGTTAAGTTGTATTTGTCTGCTAGCTTTTTCTTTATCTTCTTCACGCATTATACCATTCAAAGACATCAACAACTTAGTGCATATTTTTGCATCTCTTCACAAAAGTTGCTGATAATTAATCCAAATTCCTTTAACTCTGTGTCCTGGTTTCACCTGGGATAGAGTTAATTGTCTTCCTAGTAGCTGGTATAGTGCTATGTTTTTGAGCTAGTTATGAAAAGAATGTTGATAACACACTGAAATTTTCAGTTGTTGCTAAGTAATGTTTAGTCTAAAGTCAACGATTTTTCAGCTTTCTTTTTTTCAGCATGTTTTTTGCAACAAGGACTGATAAAGTTCACATGCTTGTGAGTGCACAAACCTGAATCACCATGAAAGAATGAACTTATACCAAATTTCTATTTCTTCTACAAGAATTATAATGGATCCATTTAATTGTATGCCTTTCAGAGTTATTTTTGAAAGGTCAGGTAATCAGCTTAGGTTAATGATGACATTAGTGGATCTCTCCTAATAGCAAGTGGCAAGCAAAATCTTAATTTTGCCATTCCATTTCGTAAGGTGAAGTTGAAAGTTTATAGGACATGACAAAGTTTGTAAGACACAGTGGAAAAAGTTTTACTAAAAGTAGAGAGGGCACACTTCAGTTCTTTATTTACAAAATAAAATATTCAAAAGTCAGGAAATGCATATCTTAAAACCAGATGGGCTGGCCTGTTTCTGCCCCACTGTGAAACCCTTTCCATTTGGTCTTTCTCTCCTATGAACTAAAACACATAAATATACCTCTTTGTATATTCTATATTGGTGTAAAACATATGTGAATGCTCTTACATCTTGGATTTTACTTCTTAGTAAACTTAGGCCAGAATTTTCAGAACTAAATTGCAATTCGGCTTTCTTGATTAGAAAGAAGCAGGTGTCTGCTCTACCATATGTTCAACTGCGAACATGACTGAAAGAGAGATTCACATTAAGTAACAATAGGTAACTACTTGGGAAGGTAGTCATTTTAACGTTCTTATGTAGTCAAGGAATAGATTCAGGCTCTTCCAGAAAATTAGTCAGACTAGAAGTCTAACATAGGCAGATCATGTTCTAGAAGAAATTCTCTTTTTCTAGTAATCTTTTGAGTTACTCAGATTGTAAGTTAGGTACCAAAGTTAAATATTTCAATTTATAAAGAAATTGTGAAGTTTGCCAAGTGCCTAAATGATCTGTTTACAAATTTGTTCAGTATAAAATCAGTTGCAATGTCAAATAGCAATTTCCAAACATTATTTGTTTGGATTTGGTGAACTGTTCAGAGGCTACAAAGTATTCTCCTTCAAAAAGAAAACATGTTCTTAATCTCTTCTCTTCATTGAAATATTACTGAAATGTGTCCTCAAAAATTACAAGAAAATGTTAAATTCAGAAATGCTTAGAAAATTTGCTTTAGAAATTAGGAAATAGTAAAAAAACAATTAAGATTTAAACAATCTGAAGTGTGTCCCAAGGTACAATCTATAGCCAAGCCTGAAATCTGCAACAATAAAGAGCTAGACAATACAAGCAAATCTGAGACCAAATTTATTTTTCTGTGGTAGGAAGAAAATAAACCCAAAGTCCAGGCACAGAAAGAGTTCATTCTTGTACTCAGACAACAAACGGATGTATCAGGAGACTGGCTTAGCTAAGAAGGGAATTTGTGATGGTATACAGGGCCTGGAAGCAGTGACAGGCTACAGAGGAGGAATTTAGAAGCATTGTCCAAGCATGTAGGGATGGTGTCAGGAAAGCCAGAACTCAGCTAGAGTTAAGACCTCCAAGGGATATCAAGGGCAACAGGACAACCTTCTACCACTGCATTAGTTGAGTGTGGGTTAAGTTCTTACAACTACTTGTAAGCACAGGTCCAGAAGGGCTGCTTCCAAGGGTGCTCGGAGAGCTGGCTGATGTGCTTGCAAGACCATTCTCTCATCTTTGGAAAGTTATGGAGATCAGGGTAAATTCCTAATGATTAGAAAAAAGTAAATGTTGTACCCATCTTCATAAGAGGCCAAAAGGTCATCCCAAGAAGGTACAGACTGGTCAGCCGTACTTCAGTCCTTGGGAAAGGTATTGAGCAAGTTCTCTTGGCAGCCATTTCTGGATGCATGAATGAGAAGATGGAGATTTTGAACAGTGACCTGGCTGCTTTATATGATAAAATCTCTGGATTTGTAGACAAGGAGAGTAGAGGACATAATTTTCCTTAACTTCATCAAGGCTTTGGACAATGTCTCCTGCAGTATTCTTGTATTCAATTTGGGACATTACAATTTGGATGTGTGGGCTACTAGATAGGTAAAAATCTGATCATGTCAGAACCTACGTGGAGGCTGGTAACAAGTAAAATAGTGCAGGAGTCTCTCCTGGGACTTGTCCCATTCAACTTTGCCAATGACTGGTCATGAAGTGCACTCTTCTCAAGTTTGCAGATTCCGTTAAACTGGGAGGACCTGTCAATATGCTTGAAGGCAGCCCTGCCATTCAGAGGGATCTTGACAGGCTGGAGGAGTGGGCCAACAGGAACCCTGTGAAACTTAACAAGAGAAAATACAAAATCCTGCAGCTGGGAAGGAAGAGTCCCTGGCAGCAATACAGGCTGGGGATTGACTGGCTGAGGAGCAGCTCGGCAGAAAAGACCCTGGGGTCCCTGGTAAACAGCAAGATGAACATAAGCCAGCAGTGTGCCCTGACAGCAAACAAGGTCAACGACACCCTGGGCTATATGAACAGGACACAGACAGCAGATTGACAGATGCATTACTAAGCACTTGCCAGACCTCATCTAGAATAGTTTATGCAGTTTCGGGCCCCACAATGCCAGGAAGACATTGATCAGCTGAAGCAAGTTCAGCGGAGAGCCACCAATAGGGCTGGGGGCTGGAGCACTTATCCTGTGAACAGATGCTGAAGAAAGAGGGTTTGTTTAGCCTGGAGAAGAGACAACTTCAGAGTCACTTAATAGCACCTTCCAGTATCTCTAAGGAGGTTACTGAGAAGGTGGAGCCAGGCTCTTCACAGTGGTGCCTGGTGGAAGGAAGAAAGACAATAGGTAAAACTTGAAACAAGAAAGGTTTAGGCTGAGTATAAAGAAAGTATTTTTTCAGCATGAGGGCAGTCAAGCATTGGAACGGGTTGCCCAGAGAAGTTGTGCTGTCTCCATCTTTGGATAAAGCCTCGAGAAATCTGATCTGATCTTATAGCTGACCTGCCTTGAGTAGGAGGTTGGACACAGAACCTCCTGGGGTCCCTTCCAGCCTGAACTATCCTATGATCCTGTGATACTAAACTTTCCTGAAGTATCCAGAATCAGTAGAAAGGAAGGCAAAGAATATTTTTGTTGCACATTTCTATATAAGCCTTGTAAAAATTCAGGATACTAAGCAAATATAAATATGCAGACAGAGAAAAAGGAAAGGAGATTGACTGAGCACTTAATGACAATAGTGATTAAGTCACTAGAGTCATAGTATATCTTGAGAAGTATGTTAGGAAATCAGTTGCTTTGCTTTATATTTATGAAGATAAGTTTAGAATATGCTAGAACAAATTGTTCCCCATTGGAAAGCAAAGAAAACACACATTGTTAAAAAACACATGGATCTCCAGCAGTCAATGTACATGTCCCTGCATAAAAAGGAGTGTTTGATAAAGAAGATTATGTGTTAAGTTTACTTAACATAATGCACACTACATGTTCAACTGAGTATTATACCACTTTCTCTAAACTTCAAAATCCAATGTACTTAGAAGGTAATTCAGTATTCACTTTGCTTAGCACAGACTAATCTCAAACAAACACTGCAGATTTCCAACTGACATTCTGAACGTGCACTTGACAAATGGGAAAGGAAAAAATTAAATGAGAAGAGGAAAAAGAAAAAAAAAAGAGCAATGTATGACTACCTCAGTCAGAAAGAAAAAGACCCTTTCTGTCTTACTTTCCCCAACTTAACCACATGCTTTTAAGATGTCTAAGAATCCATAATAGAGTTTGACTGTGTTTCTCTCTTCATGGTTATTTTTAACTTCCAGATACTGTAAAATAACTATTTTCTACTGTATTCTAGGGGGGATTGTCAATTAAATTAAACCTCAGTAAACTTCCTCTAACCTAGATATAACTGCTTTAGATTAATAAATGTAGGGTTTAGAACTAGGGGTGACTGTAGTCCAGGAATAGGTTAAATGCTGTATGACACACAAATATTAATAAAAACAATATTATCACTATGAGATGTTTGTCCTAGAGAAGGTGATTCATAGGAAGTACGAAATACTTCATGAAGTGAGAGATCTGGGGTTTGATTAACATTATTACATCAATTCTATGGTACTATTTTTTTATCATCAATCTTTGCAATAACTTCACACTATTAAAAAGAAACACTTCTAGCATAAAACAGTGTTTGTTTTACAATGAACACCTATACTGCCTATGTTTTTTCACTATATTAATGCAATTTCAAGACTGTATTGGCTTTGTGTGGCAAGGTTTTGGTAGCAGAGGGGCTACAGGGGTGGCTTCTGTGAGAAGCTGCTGGAAGCTTCCCCTGTGTCTGACAGAGCCAATACCAGGTGGCTTTAAGATGGACCCGCTGCCGGCCAAGGCCGAGCCAATCAGCAATAGTGGTAGTGCCTCTGTGATAACATATTTAAGAAGGAAAAAAAAATGATGGGACACACGGAAACAGCAGCCAGAGAGAGGAGTGAGAACATGTGAGAGAAACAACCCTGCAGACCCCCAAGTCAGTGAAGAAGGAGGAGGAGGAGATGCTCCAGGCACCGGAGCAGAGATTCCCCTGCAGCCCATGAGGAAGACCATGGTGAGGCAGGCTGTCCCACTGCAGTCCAGGGAGGTCCACGGTGGAGCAGATCTCCACCTGCAGCCTGTGGAGGACCCCGCGCGGGAGCAGGTGAGTGCCCAAAGGAGTCTGTGACCCCGAGGGAAGCCCATGCTGGATCAGGCTCCTGGCAGGACCTGTGGACCCATGGAGAGAGGAGCCCACGAAGCAGGTTTTCTGGCAGGACTTGTGACCCCGTGGGGAACCCATGCTGGAGCAGTGTGCTGACCCACGCTGGAGCAGTTTGTGAAGAACTGCAGCCTGTGGGAAAGATCCACGTCGGAGAAGTTAGTGGAGGACTCTCCCATGGGGGGAACCCCACGCTGGAGCAGGGGAAGAGTGTGATGAGTCCTGCCTCTGAGGAGGATGAAGCGGCAGAAAATAATGTGTGATGAACTGACCATAAACCCCCTTCCCTGTCCCCCTGCACCACTGGGGTGGGGTAGGTGGAGAATCTGTGAGTGAAGTTGTGCCCTGGAAGAAGGGAGGTGTAAGAGACTGTGTTGGCTGGTTGTCTCGACATTGCTGCTGCAAAGAGCCTCAACATCCTGTTGTTGTAAGGGAGTACGCACAACATGTCCCTGAAGAAACCACCATATCCGTGCCTACCGAGCTGTGCTTGCCCACGAGCAAGGTGAAGAAACCACCATGAACATCTGGGCATGTGCCCTTGGAGGGACACAGGGCGACACGTATGGTAATGAGTTCTGTGGAAATGGGTGGACTTTTTGGAGAAATGGTGGGGACTGGGACAATAAAACAACTACATACTCCCCTCTCAAAAACCTGAAAACCTGAACCTGGAAGACATCTAGAAAACTGTAACACCTGAACTTGAAGGAAAGACACCTGGCTGGCAGAAGAAGAAGAACTCGCAGTGCTTGGGACTGAGACTTTGACTGGACCCTCCATCACCTGCATTGGGACCGACTCAACAGGACATCGCTGGCTTCGTGGTGTTGGTAACTAGTCTTGCTATCTCTCTTCCGTTTTCTTACTTAGGTCTGCCTCTTTTTCCTTTCTTCTTCCCTCTGTCCTATCACAGTTATCAGTTGTTATAGGAAATAAAGCTTGGAAGGTTGTACTGCATCTGACCTCGTTTACGACTTAGTCTTGCTCTTGGGATCATTTAAGAACCCTCCCTGATATTGGATCGGGACAGCAGGAGTGGGGGGAAGGTGTTTTGAGATTTGGTTTTATTTCTCATTACCTTATTCTGGTTGATTGTTAATAAATTGAGTTAATTTTTCCCAAGTTGAGTCTGTTTTGCCCATGATGGTAGTTAGTGAGTGATCTCTCCTGCCCTTATCTTGACCCATGAGCCCTTTGTTATATTTTTTCTCTCCCCTGTCCAGCTGAGGAGTGGGAGTAATAGAATGGCTCTGGTGGACACCTGGCATTCAGCTAGGGTCAGCCCGCCACAAAGACATAAACCATGAAATATATAAGACTGCAATACGATAAGAGTGCAATTATAAATATATGTCTTCCCCCCATAATCACTTTTTTTAGCAATATTTTGTCCTTGCTTAGCCAAAAGTTCCAAATTTCAGTTCAACAGACAACACAAATTGTGATATTTTATTCAACCACAAAAAACCCCCTTAATTTTCAACAGAATTCTACCTGATCCCCTGCATAAATCTTATTTTCTAGAAATTTGGCTCAATTATTCCTATGCAACATAGGGAAATTAATGTAATTACACTGATTCCAATGAGAACATAGTTCATACATCCACATAAAGGATGTATCATAGGGGGGGGTTAGGTTTAAGCTACACTTTTTGAAAACATAAAAATTACAAATCATTTGCACAAAAATGCAATTGTAAAATAGAACTGAAGCTTTAGGCTGAACAGAAGAGATTTGCAATTTGTTTGACCACATAAAATAACCAATGCAAGAGAAAAATGAAGAAGAAAAGAAGAAAGTAAAGCTTCGGTTGTTGAAAGCATAGCATAGCAAGTAAGACAATTTCTGGAGAGAAGTTTCAAGGCTCAGAAATGTAAGCATATTTGAGTTTTGCATTTGCTATTTAATAATATAATTCTTTGAAATATCATTTTCCACAGGTACCCCATGAAAAAAAAAAAAAACCCAAAAAAAAAACCCAAAAAACTTTGTATCTTGAAGTTGAAATATTCTACCCTTTACTAATAAATTTCCATTGATGTAAAAGACTAAAGATTTTTTAGATTCAAAAGGCAACATAAGGGCTCAAAGAATTTCTCACAGTTCTGGTTTCTCTTAAAAGGCCTATAAAAAATGTTGTCATGCAGGGGGAATAAGACACAGCCAGGCCTTTTTATATTTCTACACATACACATGACCCATTCAGTGCATAGTACAAGTTGCGGTATGCTATGACAGGACAAAAAAAGAGCTCTCTCATTGTTCTTTTAGTTTCAATTGACTGGTATGTTGGTTGTTCATGATGATGCATAAAATATTTGATTATGTTCCTCCTATAGTTATTCAAAGTAATGTAAAACTCTTGTTTCATTTTGTGGGATTTTTCTTTCTTTATTATTATCCCATGAAAATGCTGAGTTTGGGATTATTAAGAAAAAGAAAATTATTCTTAAAATAGACATAAGAATTGGGTTCCTTTAAAAATACAATATAATAGTATGAACCATAAAATGAGGAAATAGATTTGTTTCCATGATATTTGTCTTCAGCTAACCAAAACAAACTTTGAATGCTTGTACATCTTTCCCACAACAGAGTAAAATCCACTGTTACACAGTAAATGTACAGTAACTCCACTAGTATCAATGTTGCTATACAGTAAAGTGAAAATAGCTACAATCTATCAAAAAAAAACCATTCACATCAAAGACTGGAATAAATTTGGACTTCTCTTCTTAAACTTGCTGAACAAACACACATGATTTTATTTATTTTCCCCAGTCAAATTTCACCAGCAAATTGCTTTAATTAGTTGCAGTCCTGGGAGTTTCAGGGATGCCAAAGAAATGAGTTATAAACCTTTGAAATCTATCAATAAATGTTTAGCTGAAACTCTGACAGTTTCTTATCACTGATTCAGGACACCTGTTAGATGTCACCAAAATAATTTAACAACAGATGTCTTAACAGCATGACTTTCCTGATGTTGTCCATCCATCTTCTATGCTAATATGCAGCTCAAATCAAAGGCCTTTCAGTGTTCCAGATTGTAAGCATTCACATCACAAGGAAGGCAAGGCCATAAGGAACATGTATCATTGCAGAGGAATCCATTAAACAGAGTGGTAAATCTTCTTCTTCTGAAATTTGTAGTTAAGTCCCTCTGACTCTCACAACAGAATTTAAACTCTATTTATGTATTAAAATTGATTCATAAATTTCAACCAAAAAAAAAAGGTTTCCTTTTGATCTGATATTAAGACAACACAAGGCTATCTGATATTTTGACTATCTCATTAATTGCTTAACTTCTGCAGTACAAGAAGCTAAGTACAATACACCAGAGAAGTAAAGGTTTTTCTCTTACCTTCAAAATCTTTAATTATAATGTTAACATCACAGAAGAATGCACTAGCATAAAAAGACCCAAAGTCTCTCATCCATAACTTATAGGAATTATGAACAGGTGAAAAGATGAAGGAGAAAAAAGTTGGTGACTTTTAAAGTTTTAGGTGTAGCTCAGCATCTTCAGATGTGCAATCTGAAGCAGAAGAGCCTCAGAGATGGTGTAACTGTTCCTCCAATACAGGTCCTTAATGCACAACGGATTTCACACTGATATTGACTGTCCACACACCTGTGTACACATCTGGTAATATTTATTTTAGAATATATTTTATAACTAGTACTTGACTTTAAAGGTAAATGAGCTTTTTTTTCAGTGAATCAATAATTATTTAAAAAATGTAATTTTGGATAAACTAAATACAATTTGAATTGATGAGTAGTTTTCACTGAAATGAAAATCATAAAATTTCAAAAAATATCCAACTATTTTTTCTGACATGTTCAGAACTCCGTGCTGTTGGTGACAATGAACAGTTAGTTTTATGGAATTTAGAAAGAAACAGGGGGGGGGGGGGGGGAAATGGCTTTGTTTATTTTCCCCTAAATAGAAATATTCTTTTCTGGAGGGGTGATTATTTATCTAACCTGTGCAATGCAGAACACAGTCAATGTAAAAAAATGGGAGCTAGTTTCTGACTTTTCTCATAAGCACCTTGAGTTCCCTCAAGTTACAGGTACTCCATGTTCTCATCCTTGCAGCAAACAAGGAGCATCAAAAAAGGTTTCATTTATCTGGCAACAGTGACCCAAACTCATAGCTATTGAATTAATGAATTTCAATCCAATCTCTTTTGCAAATTCAGAGATGGTCCTCTAGCCCTTCATTCTTTTTAGATGTATTTCAATAAAAAAATGAAGAATTTACTATGAAAAGTAACACACACAAAAAAAAGGGGAGTAATCTAACTCTGTGTTTGAGCTTCCCTGTTCTTTTATGAGTCACAAAATAAAATTATTATTATTATTTATATATAATTTTTCATCTTTATTAATCTCTGCTTCTAATGCAGTATCTTAAGAGTTTATTGTCTATTACTGTGCAACTACAACCCATTATAGTAAGTGCTGACCCTGTAACAATTTTTTGGTCAGATATTAATTACAATTTACAGCATTTTCAATGAAAACTTTTTGATACCCCTGAATTGAAACATTTCATTTTGTGCAGTGGAAGTGAGGTACTTAGCTTTGATGTAATATGAAAAACTGTCAGGAAACTGTTACCCTGAGCCAGTAGCTCAGCAGATCAGTATACAAGATGTCTAAAATTTTAGGCTCTTCTTAGGCCAGGAACCACCACCCCCTTTTTGCCGATCATCCCCCTTGAAAGACTGGATTCATGGGTTCACTGGGGTATAATATCTCCATAAAACATCCCTTAGACAGGAGTGATAAAATGAAGCACCTCAGCTGTAAATCTTATTCTTAATTACTAAATTAATGAAAATTTATGCATAGAAAGTTTGGAGTTTGAACAACAGTTTTCCTATTTAGTGCATTCACTTTTTTAATAACTGCAACAATAAAATTGTGATTCCTTCTGAAGTTCAGAAATTTTCTCTTAGAGAAGTCTAGAATTAGAAAATGCAAATATGGAAATGGAAATAATAAATGGAAAACAGTATTAAAAAAAAAAAAAAAGGAGAAAAATAATCTAGCAAAACAGGTCACTTATTTTTAAAAATATTGTGAAAAGGTTGGGGGAGGTTTATTCTAAGATGTTTGTCTTGTTTCACACAGGCCTCACTTTATATATTCCATAAGAGCTCTGTTGCCCAGGGAAAAGGTACTAGTCAGGACATCTTGTGACAAGAATCATACAACTCACAACCATATAATGTGGTTAGAAGTTTTCCTCGGACCAAAATACCATCTGGTCATAAATGCTACCCTCTAGACTTTAACTCTAGGTACCCTAGAGAAAAAATTCTCTTGAGATATGCACAATAATTGAGGGTAGCTTAGCAAACCAGAGTACGAAGAGTAAAGACCTGTAGCTTGCTACATTGTAGGCTATAGTGATTATGGGTTGCCATCATTCAAGCAGTCCTCAAACCCTACAGAGCAGTTTAAGTTAGGAGAGTAAGGGCACTGAAAACTTTTAAGCTTAATACATTTACAGGCTTGATATTGTCTAGCATAAAAATATTCCTGTATGAAAAAGTTTCTACCATGAACTAGTTACTCCACTGAGGTAATAAAATGGGCTTCACTAGATGATGTCCTTTAGGCAAAGGGATGAAGAAATGCATCATCCTTTAAGCAAGCTCTGTTCTCTCTCTCTCCTATTACTTGGTGAACAGTGATCAATAAACTACCTTGACTGACTATGGAAAGTAAGATTTCTTGTGCACTGCAGAAACTGCATACTAATGATCTTCACTGAGGTCAGTAAATAAATTAATAAATGTTTTTGCTCTACTACAGTGATGTGTGAAGTCATGTACTTTAAAAAAGTATAGTGATAAGGTATTCCAGTGAACCCTCTCAGGTTGGCTACTTCTCTCAGGTTTCATCTGGTAAAAGAGTTCCCATTAGATGTTCACTGATCATTGTAAGCCTTGATATATGATACTGCACTGCACTCATTTTCTAATGCCTAGCGCTATTCCAGAATATTTTGTTGATTAATACTGGTTCTTGGCACATAGCTCCACGTGTTCCTGATTAATTCAGTCTAAGGTTGCTCCCCTCTTTCTTTTATATTACTAATTAGTGGGCAAAGCAAAAATTTGCACTCCCACAATATGCTCTCCCAGCTATGATATACACTTGGCAGCTGGCTTTATGTTGTTAATGCACTTTGGACAACCATTTATTGAATATTAGATAAAACATTTTAACTGTTCTAATTACAAGTTGGTGTTCCTTTCCAGTGTCTCATGTACTATTTCTCAGTCATTACAGCAGCTTTTATACATTTTCATATCTTATAATCTTTGCTTTTGTTGTGTGCTGTAGCACTCTTGACAAAATCTCAGAAATGTTGATAGTAAATCAGACATTTTAATAGACATACTGGTCAAACTTAAATAAATTCATTAAATTTCCAAGCAGGGATTAGGTAGATTTGAGGTCCTTAAACTAATTAATTCAATATCAAAGGCTCCTGCTTAGCTGCTTCGTATAGTACAGAACGTATCTAAGTAGATGGATGGCTTCCTGCTTGAAGTTATTGCTCCCAGGAGTTTTAACTATGTATGACTCAGAATTACTGCAGCCTGGGGATTATCTCCTTTCTAAACTTCAATGGATTCAGAAGAACCCAAGCATTTCTCAGAACATGCTCAAAACACACGTACACTCACATACAAATGTAGAAAAATTATATCTTTCATAAAGTATAATTATGACTACTGTCTGCTTTTAAATGACTGGAGGGAGAGCAGCTGCCATTCATCTTTCTGAAGTGGTAACCTAGTGATTATAAGACTTTCCTATGAAATACCACAGTGATTTGCAAAACTTCCTACACCTATATTTCGAAAACACATATTTTCCAAAAAACTGGGAGTGAGGAAACAGATTAAGGAAGGGAAAAGCAACTTAGAAGGTTAATGCCCTCATGAAGCCTAGGTGACATGAAGAAGAGGGAGAAGAGAAAGACAACCCGCTTCCCTGCACTATTTCTGCATGTCATCTAGATACTATACAATGTAACTAGAGAATTCATCCTAGGAGCTGTCAACAATGAATGTCTGAAACACTAGAATAAAGAGCCAATTGGTTCTACCAACTTATGCTTGCCCTGTAAAGCTTGACTTCTTTTCTGCAAAACTCAGACACAAAAGCAGAATGCAACCCCAGCATAGTTTAAAGCCTTTGAGATTGAGGCTTGCATCTTGTTGGCAATATATGTGGATTTTAACTCCCTTATGCCGAATGAAACTCTTCTCCCTGCAGAGGGTTCATACCAGTAGACCATTACATAAAAAGTAACAACTTTACTGCCTGTTTTAAAATAAAAGATTCCTGCTTTGAAATACACATCTCAGGAGAAGCTTCTGGCGTCTCAGTGTCAAAGATATAGAGCCCTCCAGCATGTGACCGTGTTCTTGAGAGAGGTGGCGCTTCAACACAGTATGGCAGACAAGTGTTGTTTGTGGGATTTTTAGAACACAATGGAAATGTAGTGCACTGTCCCCCCCAAAAATGCATTATCTTATTGAAAAAAAGCAGACAGTGATTTGTGATAAACAGTAGGAAAGAAATCTACTAGAGGAAAGGAACACATGACGTTTTTTTACCTCCAGCAATTAAACTGCATCAGGAGTCATTATATTTGCATATAAAATAATGGTACAGTAATATTTAATGTACTTAAAGTAGAAGATCATGGGAGTGAACTGTTAGGTTGTGGGCACCATAATCTGACCACTGACCAGGTGCTGGGTGAGGTTAAGCTGACTCAGCAAGAAATAGAAAACAGTTGGACATGACAGGTAACAGTCACAGACAGCGCGGCGAAGGACGTCTGGATCTCACGGGTGTGCAAGGGGAGTTACATGGGAAAGGGCTGATCCTCACAGACCCCTCGAGGGAACCCTGGGGCCCCACAGGGAGTACAATCGCCCACGGCCAGCAGCAGTGGGGTAACAGGGCCTCTAGTGCCAGGTACCGCCAAGGTCAGTCAGGTAGCAGTGTCAGAAAAATCAAATTTGGGTACGGATGCAGCAAAGCTGGGAACAAAGGGGAAAGAGTAAATAGGAGCAGTTTGTATGCTCATGGGACAGAGAGGGACTGATACAAGTGTGGTAAAAAAATGTTAAGGAACAAGAAAGGGGATAATAAGGCAGGCAAATTATGTAATCATTTGCTGGCCATTGGGGATAACTGATGTGCTTGATCACTGCAGCCTGAGCCGGACAAGAAATAAAACCATTTGTCCTGATCACACCACACAAGTCAAACCCACCCTTCATTCAGGGGGATGGGGCAGGAGAGGTGCCTGAGACAAGTACAAAGGTGACAGACCAAACATCCAGGTATCACCATGCCTGCAGTTGCCCCAGGTCCGATGGCATCATCATCTTCCTGACCCCTTCCTACCATAGGTTTAGAAATTGCACAAAAGCAACTGCCAAGCTACATCCTGGTCTTATCAATAAGTGCATCACCAGGAGGATATTCAAATGCTCCCAGGTGATATGCTACCAGCCTGTCAGCAGCACCCTGCAGCTAGGTTCATCAGTATCAATTTAATTAACCTTATGCAGGCATGCAAGCAAAAAGGCATGAATTAAATCTATGATAAGATTTAATTTAACCATCATGAGCAGTTAGGTGGTTGTTGACTTAGTCTTTCACAACTATGACTAATAACAATTTCATAAACATCACTGTAACAATATCAAAACTTGCATAACAGAAAGGCAAACACTGTAAATATTATGATCAAATAGAAATCTAAGTCATTGAATTGTCTACTGTGGAAAGTTACCTTTTCACAGTCCTGAAACTTTTTCAAAGATAATGAATGAAAAATGTCAATTTCCACAGCTATCTTATGTGTTCAAATTGCTCTTTACCCTACTTTTGAAAAGTACCTTACAAGATTTACACCCTTTGTCCAATAGAAGTTCTAGGTCTATCATTGCAGAAAACTTTGTAATCCATTGACATCAGAAAATGCTTATTGAAAGTTAACCATAAAGTCATTAGATGGTGTGATTACAGATGGTTCCACGAGTGGTTCCACATTGGGGAAAACAACAACAAAAAAAAAAACAAACAAAAAAACCAAAACAAAAACAAAACAAAAACAAAAACAAAAAAACAAAACAAAACCCCAATGCACATAGACACTATTTACTGGAATCTCCCTGAAATAATTTTCTGGGAGCATAATCTTATAATTTCTTTAGGATAAAAGCTGTATTTTTCAGGTTCTTTTTTGTTTCCTTGGTTTAATTTTAGAAATCTTAATCACTATTGCCCTTCTGAAAAGTTTTCTTAGTGGTCAAATATTAAGAGGCTTACACTAAAGTATAAATATTTTAGCAATGGTGTTTAACATCTTTTCATGAATCAAATTGCAGCTTCTGTTCTATTCATATTTTTAATTACTTTTTGAAATTCCTATGTTGGAGCCTGTTGGCTCACTAAGTAAACAACGTGTGGAAGTTAGTGAAATCAGAGATCTAAACCCCTCAGAGAGGTCTGGGTTCCATTCATGTTATGTAGGTGCTTTTTTGCTAGGAAACTTTCAGAACCAAAGATATTCTGACCAGATTTTATGAACACTGACAACACATACCATTTTTCTACTTCAATGTGTTAGCTCAAATTTGGTTTTCACATGTATCACCACATTAATTTTATTACCCATAAGAGAATGTAGGAAGAGTAAATTAAGGTTTTTGCTATAATATTTGCCAGAAGTATACATGCTTAAAGTGAACATAATTTAAGCAAATTTAACTATCTAAATATTTTGCACTATAGTAGGGTGACTATTTGCTCAGATGATTTTAAAATATGTATCTTTTGTTACAAGCTTACATTGGATATTGCATTTTCCTTGCTAAATACAGTGCAAAGTATAAAAATAGAAGCCAGCAGTTGTAATTCAACAATATAAAATTTAAAATCTTTTTAATAGAACAATTTATTGCAAAGAGAGACACTTAGTGGCATGTATAAAAATATATACATTTCTAAAAGACCATTACTGTTGCTGTCACAGTGAAATAGCACAAAATGTGTAAAGTCTTGAGAGGTATTTGCAAGCATATTTATGTTTTTACTGAGTCTTGTCTCACATTCATGAAGGATTGAAACCACATACACGTAACATGAAAAGGATCACATGTATCTATTCATCTATTGTTTCCAAATAGGTGCTAATTAGGAACAGAACCTAATTGTGGATCTGGTTGTGGTATATTACAGTTTTTAATCGTATTACAAACATAGCAGTTGATGCATGTACAATAAAAAGAAAGCTATCTCTAGAAATTATAACCGAAAAATCACTCAACATGTGAAATTTATTTCTGTAGTATGTGTGACATCTGAAAAACCCAATGAAGTGAAATACAACAACAAAGCCCAAGATCTCGGAAAAGGATTTAATTCAGCACTTGCCTTGCCCAGAAAACAATACTGCTAGCTGTCTGAGTCTTCCTTCACTGAGTTTAAATCTGCTATATGGATGATGGAGAAGTTGTTAGTGAAAATTGGCTTTTACATGATAAGTGTGAAAAGAGCCTTGGGGGATGGGGCTTATTATGGGATGCTGGGAAAAGCATTCTGGGATTATGCAAGAATGTTACGGAATGCTTAAAGAAGGAACCAAAAGTGGGGAAAAGGAAGGATCAAGGTGCTTTGAGGAGGAACAAGCATGATGAGATAGAGGGAAAGTGGGATAAAAGGGACATAGGTAAGCACACTTGTCTGGCCATGCTGCAGTCTGTCTTGCCTTCTTATTAAACTCCATTTCTAACTGGCTGAGGACTCTATTCTCTGCACATGTGTATGTTTGGGGTCTGAGTGGAGCCACTGGAGTCAGACCATGAGGCAGAACCAATGTGTCTGTGGTGCACCAGCTGCAGAGACTGGAGTGTGTTCGTAGTGTGCGTGTACTTCACTCATTAGTAAGCATCAGGTCAGACTAGCCAGAGAGTGAAATAAGAAGTTTGGGAGCCAGGTATCAAAGTGGCCATAGGTCTCTGAAGAAACCAGAGAAGTTGGCTTCTGGAGGGACCATGGTGCAAGCAGGTTACCACAGAAGCCAGGTGTCATGGTTTAACCCCAGCTAGCAGCTAAGCACCATGCAGCTGCTCACTCACTTCCCACCCACCCATGGGATGGGAGAGAAAAATGGGAAAAGAAGTGAAACTCATGGGTTGAGATAAGAATGGCTTAATAGAACAGAAAAGAAGAAATTAATAATGATAATGATAACACTAATAAAATGACAATAGTAACAAGGATTAGATATACAAATGATGCATAAAGCAATTGCTCACTACCCATCGATCGACGCCCAGCGAGCGGCAATTCCCCCTGCCCCCACTCCCCCCAGTTTATATACTAGATGTGATGGCACATGGTATGGAATACCCCGTTGGCCAGTTTGGGTCAGCTGCCCTGGCTGTGTCCCCTCCCAGCTTCTTGTGCCCCTGGAGCTTTGTTGTTGGCTGGGCATGAGAAGCTGAAAAGTCCTTGACTTTGGACTAAACATTACTTAGCAACAACTGAAAACATCAGTGTGTTATCAACATTCTTCTCATACTTAACTCAAAAACATAGCACTGTGCCAGCTACTAGGAATACAATTAACTCTATCCCAGGTGAAATCAGGACACCAGGATTCTGGCAGTCAGCTTTTGGTGGGTCCATAGGTCTGCACCAGCTACTGGAAAGACCCACTTGCAGGAGACAACTGGGGAGACCTGGCAGATCCAGGCACCAGCTGCTGGGCAAAAGTCTAAGGCCAGCTACTGGAGGAAATCATATTATCTATATGTATATATTTTCCATTATTGATTTTTATCTTGATTAGCCAGAGAGGAGAACAGGATCAGGCCATTTTTGCTGATTTTGTTTTGACTGTGTTGCTCTATGTGGCCATCCGTGTGCATACGTATACGTGCATTGTGTGTCTGCGTGCAGGTGTGCCTATTGGGAAAACACACTTATCCTCACTGCCAGCTGGACCTGGAGACTCAGAGCTGTGGCAGCCTCATCTCTGATGGACTACCAGATTTGGCAACTCTTAACAATCCCTTCTCACAAGACTACCACGCTTTTCCCCACCATGTATTCAAAGTTAAGATTTACAGGATTTAACATTTATTTGGATAGAAAAGAGAAGCATTTTGAAGAGCTAGAAACAGATGTTACCGATATGTTAAGGACAAACAACTGTTATTTGGATGGCTCAGAACAAAGCCTGTGTTATAGATACAAAGGGGAGTGCAATGTAAAATGAAAAAAAAAAAAAAATGCAATGAGAGCTTTGCAGAAGTTGAACTGCAATAGAAAAAAGAAAGGGATTTGTATTGAGCAGTAAAATATAAATAGTGCAGTAGGATGGCCTTAATTACAAAGAGAAGCTGGCAAGCTAAGGGTAAGAAGTGGACAGTGAAGAGATGGGAAATAGCTGTGATATGGTAGTGTAATGGAAAAGGACTTCACTGCAAGGTTCAAGCAAATGATTTATTTGAACTTCACTTGCAGACTTGACATGCCAACATGCCACTATTGCAGGTTTTACAGATAGAATGGAGGAATGCACTATTGCAATTTTTTTAAGGGAAGAGTAGTACATGAGTACAACCACAAACAATTCACAGACAACCACAAGCAACATGTGCTTTCAAACTTAAAGCGTAAACAATATTCACTTACCCCTCCAGGTAAGGGCTCTCAATCCCAGGGAAGCTAACTCGACCCGCGTCCCGACCAAGGGGGGGAAGGGTTTCCTTCACAAGCCAAGTGTATAGTTGGAGAAGTGACTCCCCTGTTTCCAACCTGAATCTTAGAGTTTTTATCCCCTGACTTGTGGAATGCTGTGTACGAGTATATCTGAATGGATTATGATATATGCCTAAATGGATTATGTATATCTGAATGGAGTTTCCCCTTCTCTTTCCTTTGCTGGTCTCTCATTGTTTGAATACACAAGGTTGTCATTTGAAACTGAAGCTGAAACCCTCCAGGTTTGGGTTTTTTTTTACCTTGCTTCCTCAGGCAACTGAATAGTGGTTGGATTGACACTCAGGGCATACTATTTGTTAAGGGATTTCAAGGCTCAGTTCAGGTTTTGGTTCTTTGAATGGCACAGCCACTGCCCTGATTAGTTTAGGGTTTATCAGACAAAACAGGGCTAAGCTGTCTACACAGCTCCCCATGAGTCACCTGTGTGCACTAGACATGGTGAAACTCTTTTGTGAACTATGAGCCGGACAATCCACACAGATAGTGGGACTAGAAAGGAGTAAGACATGACAATAAAGTGAGATATTGTCAGAAATGTGGTATTTTAATATTGCAATGGAATTCAATTAATTAGCTAACGAAGAATAAAATTAGGAGAGTATTAGCCTGCACATCTGAATTTCTAATTAATAAAGTAAAAGCATTATCTTAAGCAATGGAGTTTCACAGAGGTGAATTTATTTCCTAACTCTTAAATTAATAAATAGAGACAAACTATTCATGATCACTTGAGGCGGGGGGGCGGGGAATAATCAAAATCCTTCCAAAAATATCTGTTGAAATGATAATTTGTTGCAATATCAAAAGAGTTAATTCCTTCAAACACCCAGTAAAATAATGTATCAGAAGTCCTAAAGAGTATTCATTGCTCAAACTCTTCTTTGATGTATTGTGGATTATCTGGTTTAACATCTCTTTTACTTGTAACAAGACTAATTTAGTATTAAAAGGTCATTTACAAATATACTTAAAAGTACTGGTTATACTACCCCAATAATAATAAAAATATAATATCATGGGTTCTGAAGGACTTAACCATACAATTTCCATCTGAATTCTCCAAACCCACAGTTAAAATCTGCCAAATAGAACAAGTAAACAACTGATCAATAGGCTGGACTACAAAACAATTTAAGGGAATAACATGGAAAATCACCAGCTGTTTCTAAGGAGATGTTAAATACTTTTCTTTATTTCAATAAAATAATGGGGCCCAAGAAAACCTTGTATTTAATGACCAAACAATTCTCATATAAGATATTGTTTGGGTGTACTTTTATGATTTACAAAGCATAGATGATAATTCCACACTTTGGAAGTATGAAAAGATCCAGGGGCTTCTGGGACTTTCAGAGATGTATAATGAATTTTTGTGAAGAAGGGAAGAAGTTTTTGTTGAGGCTGTAACTGGCAGAGTTGTGCTAGCAGATACTTTGGCTCGAAATTCATTCTACTGGGTTTTGCATAGTCTGCTCTGTTTCTACAACATTGCTTGTGTCTGTTAATCACACATCCAGAAAGAGACAGCAATTGCCAGTGATGGATGATGACTGAAAATATCTCAAGACATCCCAAAGGAAAGAAGCAGCAGAAAGAAACAGACTGTAATATATTACTCTTATGCTGGAAAACTTGGGGCTAATTGCCCCTTTGACAGATACTGCATCCAGCCTTTTTATCCTGGAGACCTTGGTATAAGACAGGACAACAAAGAACTTTTTGTTGATGCAATGCTAATATTTGCACACTAATAGGTTTCCTTGCAACTCATGTATAACTCAGTGCTGGATTTCTCTTCAAGAAAAACAGATTAGTATAGGTAAATTTATAGCTCCAGGACAAATTTTACAATAAAACTGGAGCAGTAATGTACATAAGATACCAAGCTACATCTAAGTCCCTATTTTAAAAGGTTAGGAAGTCTATTAGGTTGCACACATAAATATGTAAGGCAATTGATGCTTTCAAATTATATAGAGTCAATTGCTAAAGGAAGCAAAATCTGTGGCTTACTTGTACATTTATAAACATTTAGTCTTTCCTAAAGTGCAAAATGAAGCTGTTCACAAAGTAAATAAAAACACATCAACAAACCCCATAAAACACTAGTCAAACTTCTACAGTCCCCCAAACTACTACATGCAGAGACAATATCTATTTTTGGTCCTTAAAAGTGAGGAATAACAAATGAAATTATATACATTCTAGAAAGACTGATTAACTTTGAGGTCATAGAGCTTTTAAAATTTTAAATTAGTTCTACTTTCTATTTGTATACTTGGCAGAATGCCAAAGCTGTTTCTCTCTCTCGTATTATATTTTTAGTATGGCATCTTCAGTGCAGTAATAATAATTCACATAAACAAAAATTTTGTACACATACTGAGAAGCTGAAGCAGTACTTGACAGTGTGCTAGAGTTAATGAAAATTCTGTCTTTCCCAATACCAAAGATTACTGCAAAAGTTATCAAATTTAAAGGAAATTACTGTACAAGTGAAAGTTTACATACAGTACGTGTCTTACTGTGATGGTAGACTAAAATGGCTTTAAACAGAATGAACATAAGGAAACAATAGCACATTTCACTGTAAATGTCAAGTAGTGTTATTCTGAAAAATGTCATAGAGATAATTAGATGAAAATAGCTCCAACTAGTATGTGCCATGTGGTCACTTTCAGTGCATCAATCAAGAGAAGTTGATAACTTACAGAGTAATGACTCTTCTAAAGGAAATTTATGTAGTTATAAAATAGCGAAATATTAAAATTTTATTTGTAGGATCTGAACTAAAATGAAATTTCTTTTATGTTAACTTTAAAATTAAAAAACACGTTTGTACTTGGGAACTCAAGGCTGCTGGGTCAGTGGCTTGAGCTCCCTATTATTGAAGGCAGACATATTATATAAGCCTTTTGGTACATTTCTTAATCTCCATCCTAGAAGGTGGTTGGATTTTTGTCCTTCACTACTCTGAATAAAAAGTTGTCCCAATACTTGACTGTTCTGATGGTTAGAAATTACTAATTAGCAACATAAATTTATTCATGCTCACATTATACTTTTTTCTTTTTTTTGCCAACTTTATCCTTTAGCTTTGATAGGTTTCCTCTTACCTGAAGTTTCATTATCTAAACAAACAGTATTGATATTCCCTCTCCTCTTTCTTCTACCTAAGTAAGCCAAGGCTTTTTTTTTTTTTTTTTTTTTAATAGCAGTTCTACATTTTTATTATCATTTTAGTTGTCTTTCCCTATATCTGCCAGTAAATTTTATCTGTGCAATATCCCGACAAGATTTCAGCTCAGTCCTGTGCAATAACATTCTCATCTCTCCTGGAAATGCCTCATGTGTTAAAATCTTAAATCTCATTTACCTTTTCCTGGCTGCAGTCACACACTGGAGAAGCTCATAGACATCCTAGGGTAAGTAAAACACCCAGGTTTTAAGGGGCTGTTTTCAGCTCATCAGCTGAAAGCTTGTCAGTACTCAGGATAACTCTTTTTTTCCCAAATTGCAAGGTTAACCAAGATTTTCTGTATCATAGTCTGACTCCTTTGTATCAACTGTACTTTCCTTTGATATCTAATCCAGCAGTCTTCCAGGTTAGCACACAGTTACTTTTAAACTGATATGACTAAAATTAAGGAGGAGATGATAAAAAGCAAGCAGGCAAAAATCCCTTGAACATGACTTTAAAAAGTCAGGCGCAACTTCCTAAAAAAATATGAGTATGTGCAGAAGCTCTTTTATATTTACCTGGCTTGTCATCCTGTGCCACAAAAGAATTGTTGCTTCTCCAAAACAATATAATCTGTAAATATGAGTCTAAACTAAATAAGTTCCTAAAAAAGGATTAGTACAAATAAAAGCTTTTTTAAAACCTGGCTGAACTCTCACAGATTACTGTAGGAGAAGTATTTTTACTTTAAAAAAAAAAAAAAAAAAAGAAAGAAAGAAAGAAAGAAAGAAAGAAAAAGAGATAGAAGGGGAGAGTGAAGGGAAGAGAGTATGAAGACCAACAAAACAAGTAAATAAATACATTTTTTTATGTGATATGGGCTGATGAAGCTGCATAAAATTAAAATATAAAGGTAGAAAAACAGACATTTACCTATCCATAGTCAACCCCCAAAATATTGGGATATTATGTTGGAAATATATACAGTCAATATGAGACTAGAATTTGAGCCTTGGAGAAGTAATTCTGTATTTCACTGTAAGAAGAGTATGTAGGTAATTTTAACTTTCTAAATAGAAGTGATCCCAAGAATACCTTTATCAGTAGTGCTTGCAGCTGAAAGAAATGTAACCGTGCAGGCAAGATTTAAATATGGGCCTGGGAGTAGACTGAACATTGTAAGCGTTAGTCACAGCATCAGCTTAACCATAGAGCAGTTTGGAACACAATTTTACGCACCAAAAACCCTCTGCAGTGCAAGGGAGAAGTAGCACCTTGCAGTAAGATCTACAAGACAGCAACGTGGCTAAAGGCAATTGATAAAAGACACTGAGGATAGTGACTGGTCTTTGAGGTGAAAAGAGCTTTTCAAGGCTAAATACAATACTTCTATCCACAGTCTAAAATTGTCTTGGAAGTAAGCTTTTACAACTCTTTCTTTTTTTCTAAGCACCTGAGAAAAACTCATTTATTTCTTTTGAAATACAGCATGATAGATAATAGACCTATGGATTTTACTTCCAGTTTCTGGATAAATACTGGGTAACGTGTTAAAAAAGGTTGAGGAACGTTTGTGAAAGGAGTTTTTTGCAGTAGCTGAGCATGCATGGAGAAGGTTTACTATAATCTACAGCATCTATGAAGACTAAGAAATAATTCATGTTAAAGTCTTAGACACACAATGGGGGTGGGGGGAGGAGCTTTTTCAGGAATCTGGAAAGGATTTTATAGAGTTTCCAGGGGGGGTCAGGGAGTCATTTCAGTCACTCTTCACCAGAGGGAAGGGCTGAGCATGTAGGGATGCAAGAAGTAGAACAGTGTACTGGTTTTACTTGCAGATTCTTTTCTCCATTTAAATATTTGTGCAGTTCTAGTTTAAAGTGAAACATTACAACTTGGAGACATTTTGGGGATCCTTTCCTTTCAGGAAAAGGCATGACAATTCCACCAGGTGATTGTGACAATCTTGGAGTCCTGCAACAGCAATATGAAAATGGCATGCTGATCCATGAGTAGCTCCACCTTGATGCTCTAGGTGACTTTGTCTTTCATTTGACACTTTGCACCCTTCTTTCTGCAACCTGAGCCCTAGGTTCCCCCACAGCTCTTGAGAGGCTTAGTTCCCTGTGCTCTGAGGATTCCAGGTCCAGCTCTGTGAGGATTCAAGGCCAAGATGTGCAATGTTAGCTCAGACTTATGAGAAAACTTCTAAAATATGAGAAAGGTAAATGTACAGTCAGAGTTAGGAATTTTGAGACAGGGGTCATTAGTCGATAGACAAGTATGAGCCTCTAAAGGAAGAAAACAAGGAAGCTAGTCATGATCATTCTATTATACATATATAAGAATATTATAAGGCTAAAGTTAACTCCACATTTTCAAAAGACACATGGCACTGCATGTTGTGAGAAATTGAACTTTGAATTAAAGTATCCTCTGAGATGCCTATCAGCTCAAGCTCCACAAGGAGGAATTATGAATCCCAGTGAAGCTGAAGTGTTAATTAAACACTGGACCTTTCAAAGCTGGGATGTTTCTAGTGATGTGCTGAGGCACAGTTATAGGTATCTAAGATTAAAATAAAGAAACTAATTAGAGTTGAGACATCTGTAGGCCTGAATAACCACGTAAAAAGGAATATTTTGGATTAGAATTGTCTGTGTCATAGGTCATGTTCCTAGACATAATATTAATTCCAGGGTAAGATGGGCTGACAGAAATGTTAAACAGTTATATTTGTACCAGCTGATACCACTTAAATGCAGATGAACATACTCAAAGTAGACTAAGCTAGTGAACTAAGGTATTATACCAAGCAACAAAGAGGAATTTGGCAATACTGGTACTACAATGTCTATTTTGTTTGCAGTATTGATCATTTAGGGTGAGGTTTCATAAAAGTTTAAACCAATCTGTATCTGGGCCTATGCAATTTCACTTCACCACATCCAATTTGTGCTAGCATGCATGTGAATGTGCAGTCAGTCAGTTCAGGGAGATGATCTGGCTAAAAAGTGATCACTATGTGTAGGGAGGGAGATGAGAAGAGGCAGAAGGAGTTAGTCTCTTGCTGAATCAATTGGTGGAGGGGGGAGGAAGAAGTAGTTGACCAGTAGAGCTATGTCTTGATAATCCATTAAACTATAATCAGTGTAACAAAGCCTTATTCATAAATTAATGATAATTAATCTGTTCATTAATAGTTTTTTTTAAAAATAATTTATTATGCTCATGAATAAATGTGAAATGGCTGTAGTAAATCAAAATATATGTGCAGGTTATCTATTCTTTTTTATCCATTTAAAAATAGCAAAATAACCAAAGCATAAATGTTTACTAGTAAGATACTCTGGCTTTAAGATTATGGTCTTATCTACCAAGACCTTCCATTTTTTTCCCACTAAAAAACATAGATTGTTTCCTTAAATGAGTCTTCCTATTTTTTTTCTGTTCTATATTCACAAGTATGTTTTCAGGGCCATAAACACAAAAGTCTACTGCAGCACTGTTCTTACCAATAGGAATTATGAGATCAAATTACAGAGTGTAAGAAGTAAACTTAAAACAATCGGAATATATACTGCAGTTGTGTTGAGAAAACATGCCTGTTCTGATTACCACTAGTGATTAACCATCAGTGGCAAAAAGCTGCCACTTTATGTTTCCCTTCTGTGACTGTGAAGTTTCTCTGTTGTAATCTTTTTCCTTTTTCCTGTAAAACTGGGGAGCCTGGTTATGCTATTTCTAGAATATTGTCCTTGTCTAGAGTAAGAATACTTTTTTATTATTATTTCTTAAGGGCAGCAAGTTATGTGGCTGTCTGTGGGTGATTTTTTTTATTTAAGTTGGTTGGTTGTTATTTTGCATAAACGCTTTCTTACCTCTTGTTCAGCTGTTTCCCTCCCCAATGATTCATTTGTTATTTCCATGTTTATTTTGTTATCAGATAGATAGGCATGTTTTCCTGGGTACTTGCAGCAGTAGCAACATCATGCATTAGTTGTCTTACTTATCATAATATTTTTCCATTTTTTTATATCTGTATTTTGTTCTTCATATAAATCATTCCACTATTTCTCCCTTTTGTTCTCTTAAATATAAATATTAATGTAAACCTTCTACTGATGAAAAAGACTTCTGTGTCAGAGATCTCTATTAAAACTATTTACCAATATGAATGAGCATCAGAAAAGAAGATTGCTCATTTGGGGATTTTACATGGTATTGCTGTGCCTCCAGATTTTTTTGGTGTTGCTGTTATTCATTGAAATGAACAGAAAAGCACAAACACTTGCAAGTAACAAAAGTTTCTTCTGTATGATACTACTTTTTGGCAGTACTGCCATAGGGAATCCTGCAGAGATTGACTCTTTTCCCCACAAGCCAGCTGGTGCCAGCTAACATTGGACTGCCATCATGCCTCAGAGTCCCAGAAGCAAACGATGGCTCACCAAGCATCCTGTCAACCTTCAGACACATTGTGGTGGGTTGACCTTTGCTCATCACCAGGTGCCCACCAAGCTGCTTTCTCACTCCTCTTTCGTCAACAGGACAGGAGCAGAAAGTAAGATGGAAAAACTCATGGGTGAAGATGAGGACAGAGAGATCACTCAGCAATTACCTTCACTGGCAAAACAGACTTGACTTGGGGAAATTAATTTAATTTATTGCCAATTAATAACAGAGTAGGATAGTGATAAATAAGAACAAAACTGAAAACATCTTCCCCCCACTCCACCTTCTTCCGAGGCTGAACTGCACTCATGTACTCCCCTGTACATGAAAATCACAGACATACTGGAGTGAGTCCAGTGGAGGTCTACCAACATGGTCAGGAGCTGGACCTGGATTTCACTTAGCCTGAAGAAGAGAAGGCTCAGAATAGATGATAATGCTGACTTCCAACTACCTAGGGGAATGTTGTAGACAAGATGGATCTAGAGTTTTCTAGGAGATGCAGAGTAATACAAGAAGAGGTGATGAACAAAATTTGCAACAAGGGAAATTCCAATTAAATATTGGGGAAAAAATATCACCGAAAGGAAAGTTAGAATAGAGAAGCTGTAGAATTCTGGTTGTTGGAGCTTTAAACCTAGGCTGAACAAGAACCTGAGCTGCCTGGTGCAACTGAACTTGCTTTGAGAAGAAGATTGGAATAAGTCCCTTCCAACCTAAATTATTCTATGATTTTATGACTCAAATTCAAGGAGTGTTCTGATGGCCAATGAACAATTAACAGAGGTAGTTTTCAAACAGGTATGAGGCTTCCTCCTTACAAAAGTAAAAACATAGATTTACTTTCTTTTCTGTATGTCAAGCACAAAGTCTGTGAAAAATGTGTTTTCAGTTTTCAATCTGCTGCACTCAAACACAGTACATGCAAAAGGGAAATTGTTATATATATGGAGACAAAAAGTTTTTGTTAGCCTAATTAAAATTGGTTTCATCATTAGTTGTTCTGCTTCTGAAGGGAGACCTAGGGTGAACTGAATAAACTGCAGGAAGTTGGGCACCAGAATCTGGGAGAAAACCAGCTTGTCATTGAAAACTATTTCATGATTAGATACACCAAGTAAACTATTCAGTAGGCTGAGCTATTCAGCAAATGCATTTAATTGACATGAACATCTAGGTCCTGATCTAGTTACTTCTGTGCTGAATCATTCATTACCTTGACACCACATATTGAAACAGAGTTTTATTATGATTTTTTTTTTTTTTTTTTTACGTGAAACAGAGCTTATCCCTGTTTGAATTTTTTATCATATGGAGACAGGGATAAAATAAACCTGTGTAAAATTACATCTCTAAATAGTTCCTGTATACTCCTTTTTCAGTATTATTTGGCAATGTAAGTCCCAAATCAGCTCCCAGGTGTTTGGTTTTGGTTTTGTTTCCTTTTCTTTTAATATAGAATATGGGACCATAACAATACTCCCACAACAATCTCATGCATCACAAAATTGGGAAAAATTGTCTTTAGTCAGTTTCTTTCTGTCCTGATTTCTTTTCTATAGCTGTTATTGCTCTCCTAGTCACTCGGGGTTTTGCATTTGTTTTTATTCTAATTCTTAGTAGGCCTCTCTTGCCTTTGTTTCTGCTGGTCTTTGCCAACTAAATGCAAGCTTATATTCTCTAAGGGCTAGAGCGAAAGGATGTAGTTCTTCTAAACTATCTGAACAGAAAATACATAGATTCAAAAAAAGGACCAATTTACCCATTAAAAATCAATTCATTTCATATCATGGATAGTAAATTTCTGATCATTTGAACACTGACTATACATTGGTGTAATGTGACACTTGTCATCAACACACCATAAATCTCTTTACAAAGGGGAGTAGCAAAATTACCATAATTTTTAATGGCTCCAACCAGCAAATTTGACAAGTGGTAGCACAGCCTTCTTTTATGTCTAATTCATGATTATTTAAAGACACAATCTTGCAAAAGCAGCCTTTAGTTCAACAATGGCCGATTATGCTGAGTTGTCTGGTAGATGCAATATGTTTTAGAAAAAATAACCACATAAGTGCTCACCAAAATGCCAGCAGCTTTCTTACACTTCATCAATCTTGCAATATGATTACATTTCCTTTTGGTTATTTGATCTTTGTAGTCTCAGACCTAGTTACTACTTTGCATACCACTCAAGTTCTTGATTTCTGAATGCCTTCTCTATGAGGTAAGCAAACAGTTTGATTTGATTTTGGTGCTGTTTCTTTCTATATTGTCAGAATAATTTTTCTGTCATTACCATCAACAAACTTTCTATACTATTAGAATAACACAGCACCTTCTGTAGCCCACTATGTTCCATGGCCCATCATGTTCTGTGAAGGCAATCTTCATAAAAAAACTTTATGTGAACCTGAAATTACACTAAGTTTCATAAAATTATATTGGGTGCAGAATTGGATCACACTAGAGGTAAAAATTCATTGCCTGGTTTTGAGATATGCAGTAAGTAGTTCTCAGTTTGGGCATAATTCATCCAGAAATTGTTTTGTATATAAGATGACTTCTGCCTTACAGACAAGCTCTAAAATCTTCTATGAAAGCATATACTCAAATGGTGACTGGCATGTTGGTGTCAGAGAGTCTAAGCACTGATACCTCACAGAGTAGTGCTTCAGTGTCATGTCACGAACATTGCCAAGTAATGTTCTTATGTAGCAGTTGTCTCAGTGGATCAGTCAAAGATGTTTCAAAAAGCACATGCTGTGCACAAAATTTAATCTTATCCTGATCCTTCTTTAATGCTTCTTGTTCTGTGGAGGTTACACTGATGATGGAGACTTCAGTTTTCTGTCATCTGGCTTGAATCCATCAAATGAGTATATATGCTACATATTTTTTTTTCATCATGAATCAGATTGTATCTGGACTGATTTTGATATTTTCTCTTGAGTAATGCTGTCACTTTCTTTAGTGCTGTTCATATTCTTTCTGAAATGATGTTATTCTTTCAGGTCTTCAGATGTTACAGGAGTACACACTAAATTCCACAGATTCCACTGTTATACTGCAATTCTTTCTTTTCTGACCTCGTGCAAAAACGGAGACAGATTATTACACTTTTAATTTGCCTTACAGTGTCTTGAAATTTCATGTTCAAATGGCTTCTCACCAACTCTGGTTTCTCAGTGTTGTTCTTTCTTATCTAGAATAATGTAGCAATGAATTGATGCTGTCCTAATAATCTACTAAACTCTCTATGAATCAGAGAAATCTAAATTTCACTTCCATCTCTGTTAATCCACAGAGAGGGCAAATTCACTTTAGGTCAATCCTTTCTTTTTATCTGGGTAAAACTCTGAATCTATCACTGAAGACTACATATCCATTCATCATGCTGCCATGCTGGTGTGGAGCTTTCCCTTCAAACTTCCCTGAATTGCTTCTAGGTATTGTTTAATCAACTTTTTATGTAGAGCTGGGAGCCTTGATGATCACCATACTTGTTTGGTTCTCTGTTTATCTGCTTACAGCAGACTCCACTGCTTATCTGCTTACCAGTTATTAATTGTGCTAATGGCAAAGAACTGGATAGTAATTCTTGTCTTTTATGTATAATAGGTGAGTTTGGTCTTTGAAAATGACATCTGCTAGACATACAGTACCACACTCCTTTATTCGGATGCGATCAGATGTCAGGTTCAAAATTTGATTCTAGCTCAGTACTAAGTCTGACAGCCTATATACCCATATGTAATATTAAGGTTCTACTAGACTGCAGATTATAACTTATTTTACTTCCTGATACTGCCTATGTGTGCATTGAGTTGATCATATTCAAGTTCAGCAAGAAATTTGTGACATTGTCCTTAGTAAATTTCTCTCAGTACAATTCTGCATGTACTGTTTGCTTAGACAGACCATATTTACTATAGTTTTCTTGTTAATAGCCATTATCTCCTGTGTCAGGCACTTGGGATAAGACTGGGATCGTATGAAAGGTGTTTTGTGACTTATATATGACTAACTGCATTGACAGTTCAACATACTTCCCTGGGAGTTGCTCATCACACGGAACAGTGCAATTAGAGAGCTGTTGAACACTTGCCTCCAGTACTGCCCAAAGCCCAAGGCAGGAAAACAAGGATCAGCACTGATGGCACATTCCTCTTAATCTATGTCAATATTTTTGTCAAGTATTCATGTTCCTCTGAAACACAGAATATTGTCAGATCGGGAGCTTTTAACAGAAAGGTTTTTCAGTGGAAGACTTTCAGCCACTTCTACTTCACACCTATTTGATGGTGTAACGAGAGGGTGCTCAAGCGATCATCTTTTTTTGCACAGATGGCAGCCCCACAGGCTGCTCTGGGACTTGTGAAGGGAGTAGACAGCTGATTAGTTATTTTCTTCATTCCCAGCATCTGAAAAAGTTTCCAACAGTGAGGGCAAAGATCTGGCAGCTTCTTTGACCTCATCCAGTCCTCTGTGCTTCTTTCATTCTCCTTACTGTTTCACATACTCCTCCTCTAACCTTGTAAACTAATCAGGGTTGGAGAGTTCTGAATCTTTTCTCCTGCTGTAACAGCTCTTCCAAGAGGGCTTGGGTGTCCGTGCACCTTCAGTCATTTCCTGAGCAGAACTGTTATGTCTGTATGTACAACTTTAAAGAACAAACGCCTCTCATTAATGTCAGATCGTTAGTTTGTATCTTCTGATATTGTCATGCTGTTCCATGAAGCACTTCTCAAGTCCAGTATTTATACAAGTCAAGGCCAAAAAATGCCAAAGGACTTCCAAGCCCTTGTAGCTTTGGTAGCTAAAAAACTAAGAAGTCAGATGTCTTGCATCAACTCTGTTGGATTTTTTATTTATTTATTTAAGTTTTTACAGTTTATTTCCATGGGTTTTTTTGAGAGGCTATAGGTCAGTGGCTAGAACACAACATTTTGTTATATTACTAATCTGCATTCTTCAATGATGACCTCTTAGTTTCTCTATAGAGTTCAGGAGACACAATGAGTTACATGCCATCTTGTAACTTTAATCTCTGGTTCTGGAAAGAGTAGTATGTTTTAAAGATACTGGTGCTCAGTGAAGAGTTATGGTTTAGGTGTCTCCAAGATACATTTCAATTTCCTTTTGAATGTGATCCAGGAAGATGTAATGTCATTCCTAAATTCCTGGCCTAAGAGCTGGGGTAATTTATGTGGGAAACACCACTGCTACTTACAGGGAAACAGTGGAAGAGATTTTTTTTGAATGACAACACTTTTATTTCAGGGAAAGGGTATGATTTTCAACTAAAAGCTTGGATTAGGCAGGCCAAGCATATCTACAAAGTCGTATGGCTGTGCTGTAGATGCTGGAGCAGGATTATAAATCTGGACTTGTGATCAAGGGCTATCTTTGTAATGGCAGTTCTCAGGAGGTGAACTGATAGATCTGTGGAGCCTTAGGAAAAGGGGGAAGACATCTTCCATCAGGTGAATTATTTTTTTGTTTCAACTCACCACATGGTAGAACTAGACCAATGATTTGATATCACACACAGGGGGACACAGAGCAGTACATTGCACCCATTGAGTGAAGGCAGGAATTATAAAACTGCTTTTCAATATCACAGTAACATCCATGTCAATATCATTTAGACAGAGGATATACACATCATGTGTGCATGAAAAACTTTACTGGAAGGTAATAGTCTTCTTGAAGTTACCATTTCATGACAGAGACATTACCAGAAAGTAAGCAAAATGTGTTCTGTCTCCAGTACACAGCACTACAATATACAGGAAAGAGGGAAAAAAACAAGCATGAAAAGCTACCAAATCCTATCAGCCCTCTTATTTCTATCTGAAGTGTGAACTTACTTAGGTTTTAGTGTATTATTCAATCACTTGAAAAGTTTCAATGACTCTATTTCTTTATGTAAAGTGGCCCAAGTTTCCAAATCATCTCTTGTATTTTGGTTTGCTTTTCATGCCGTTTCATTACTATGTTCTATACATTAACAATATGCTGCTGCTTTTTCTCTCTGAACTTGTGAAATCCCTCTTGATGTTGATGCTCCTGGCAATTTTTTTGTAGCTTTTAGTTCACCATGAGGAAGCATATGTGATAAGAAAATGCTGCTGATATTAACTGCAGCAGTGGCTGGTTATTCTTAGTAAAGTTTCCATTATGGTCTATTATGATCTTTTTGATTGGCAAGGAGATTCACAATGAGTGTTATCATGAACAGGGAAAAACTGCATCAATTAACACAAATTAGCATCCCTGATGGAAGTTTGGAAAAGAACAAGCATGAATGGGAAGGAACATAACATATTTTTCCCTGTTCGAACTGAGTCCTCAAACTTCATTTCACTTTGTACTGATAAAATTAAAGCCTTACATAGCCTAGAAATTTGTACCAAGGTCAGCTGCTGCACAGATTTCACCTTAGATTTAGCAACAGATAAACAAGAAATAGCTCTAATTTCTAAACTAAGGATGCAAAGATCTATATCTTGCCTGCACAAAGCCCTGCATGGTCCCTTGCTTTTACATATTTTTCTGAGTTCTGGGATGAAACCACAGAGGAGAGGAGCAGAAAATTCATTACACACTGAATTCCAATTATTTTCTCCAGCTAATGGGTTTGTCCAGAGGAACACCCCTATAGGTTTTCTGCTGCCTTTTTCTGTATAAGTCTTTATTTTCTCCTATAACTCCCAATGCAAATGCTCTTCAATACTAATTTCCTCTATTCTAAAAAATCAGGCCACATTTTCCCACAAAAAACACTGTATGAATTAATCTGTCAGAGATAAGTTTACTGATTGCACTGCTACTTCTTAAAGTTCTATTTTGTGCTAAACTCCACTTCTTCCCAGGATTACTGCTTCCCTCCTGACAATGGATGTCATAAGAAGCAGGCATAGCTAAGAGTCTGTCACATGAAGAGAAGACAAGAAGTTTCTCTATTTTTTTTTTTTCCAAATGTGGTTTAGGGAAAAAAACCACTGTATTTAGAATTTGGAGCCTGAAAGAAGAAAGAAAGCAGATTCTTTCAGAGAAGATAGGAAGTCTCAGCCTAAGCCCTGTACTGAGGGTGTACTTCAATACACAGAATTGATCTCTTGGTTGCTTTATTGATGAAATGGATGGATAACAAACACAGCCTAGGATACTGTGAGTACTAGATATAAGGGTCAGAGTCAAGGCACACTAGGAGATGCCTTGCACTTAGCTCCCTCTATAGATATCACAGAGGGTCATACAGTAATTTAAATCTTGGAGGAACAGTGGCAGCAATAAAGCAACAATGCAGCAGAGGCTATAATTTGTCAAATAAGCTATGAAACAAAAATTCCTCTTTCTACAGAGCTGGGTTATACTTCTTTCTCATATTAGTCTTTTCAAGTATCTATAAGGAGTTCCTGTACCCATTTATCCGTCATTAAATAAAGCACCATACAACACTAATTTAATCCTGTGTTTTAAAAGGCTCGCTGTATTTATTTATTAGTCTTTATATGTGAATTCTTTACATGTTCACTGAAAGCTGTCTAAAAAAATGTCAGTCTTCTCTCTGCTCTTTTCATAGCATACAGATTTGCTTCTTTTCTAGTCACTAGTATATATAGGCTCTACTTGAATTTTCATCTCTATTTCATAAGCTTCTGTCATGGTTTAACCCCAGCCAGCAACTAAGCACCACGCAGCCACTCACTCACTTCCCCCACACCCAGTGGGATGGGGGAGGGAATCAGGAAATAAAAAATAAAACTTGTGGGTTGAGATAAGAACAGTTTAATAGGACAGAAAGGGAGAAACTAATAATGATAATAATAACCATAATAAAATGTCAATAGTAATAATAAAAGGATCGGAACATGCAACTGATGCACAATGCAAGTATCTAACTGGGCCCCATAGAGGCCCAGTTAGTCCCCGAGTGGTGATCCCCCTGTCCCCACCACCACCCCCCAGTTTATATACTAGACATGACATCACACAGTATGGAATATCCTGTTGGCCAGTTTGGGTCAGGTGCCCTGGCTGTGTCCCCTCCCAACTTCTTGTGCCCCTCCAGCCTTCTTGCTGTCTGGGCACAAGAAGCTGAAAAATCCTTGACTTTAGACTAAATATTACTTAGCAACAACTGAAAACATTAGTGTTATCAATGTTCTCCTCCTACCTAACTCAAAAACATAGCACTATACCAGCTACTAGGAAGACAATTAACTCTATCCCAGCTGAAACCAGGACAGCTTCTCACTAGTTTCTATATAGACTATTGTCCATACAAGAAGTATTCTTACAGAAAATGGAGCCAGTTGTGCAAGCTGTTTTAATTCTACGTAATAAAATTGTGAAGACCACTAGAATATGTAAATCAAGAGGAGTCCAATTCTTGAATACTGTCTACTCATATGGTCCCCTTATCAGAAATAATATAATCAAATTAGAAAAATAGAAGGACAGTCAGGATGGTCAAATATAGAGCTGCTTCTCAGAAACAGCTAAGTAAACTATGACTCTCTGGCATCACAAAGTAACATAAGGAGAGAGAAATTGTTGCTGATACACGTAACACATAGTGTGACACGGAGACACAAAACAGTTAGTGAGCAATCAAATAACACTAGGAGGTGATAAGTTCAAAGAAAGTAAAATGAAATATTTCTTTGCGTACTGGCAATTATGCCAAAGAAGTCTGTGAATCTTTAAAGTTTATCAGCTCTTCAAAAGCAATCAGAAAAATTTATGGAAGAAGAATTCGTCAAGGGCTATTTATCCCAAAGCTACCATCTCTGGATGAAGAAGGATGCTGATCCGGGGAGTTTCAAGTTTCTTTCTTTGAATGTTGTGAGAATTTATGGAAAGGGGAAAATTTCCAGCATATCCGAAAATAGGTACACAGTTAGGAGGCAATACTAAAACTGTTAAGTTGTTTTATTTATTTCTCCTTGCATTCTCTGGAGTTTGCTAACAAACCATACTCATCAAAGCCATTTTCTTTAAGCTGTCAGCCGAAATATAGGGTAGCATCTGATTTCTCAAAGGACTGAGAGGCAGTGAGTGCTCTTCAACCAACTGAGCAAAAAGGCTGTTCATGAGGGATGAACTACACTGCATCGGCCAACCCTTCCAAATTTTGCCAACCAATGTGCTACAGCTGGTAGATTAACCCTGCTTCTCAGTTCCTCACAGGAGAAAAAATAAGTCACCCTACTTTTGTTTCACAAAACAGTGGAAGGAAATTGCATCTGTGCATTTACCAGGCACATTTATTATTCGTTTCTTTGTTGAGGAAGGAAAGCACAAGGCAGGGAATTTTGCAAGTGGGAAGAGAAATATTGCTGTACAAAGGAGAAGGACAGGAAGAAACATACTCTTGAGGGGTTAAAGTAGAAAGATTGATTGAGGGACTGTTATCATAGGATAAGGAATATGTTTCCACGTGATACTAATTTTGACTTTTTTATGTTTTGTTACTTTTTTGAATTACAGAGCCCTAATAGAAATAATTTCTAATCACTGAAAAATGAAAATCTTCAGAAAAAGCAAGCAGATTCAACATAGAATTTAAACAATTTCACTGGGGAGTAGAAGAGCCCTTTTTTGTGTGTGTGTGTATTTTTGGAGTTTCTTTTTAATTAAAATTATTATAGGAGTAAAAACTTCCTCACAAACATTTCAATGAACTAGGTGGCCTTTTATGTCAACAGTTATTCTTTTCTATCAATAATTTATGAGACCTAAGTCTTGTTTTAAATTATGTTCATAGAAAATGAGTTTTAGGCTATTAGTACTTCTAAATTTTTTTCCTGAAACAAGGTTAGTTGATTAAATTATATTTCAGCAGTGAAATTGTATGTAAGTAAGGTCATCCTGTCAACCAATAGCTAATATGACTTAGATAACCACTGACTACATGAATAGTAGGTTTTGGCAGCAAGCAACAGATTGCCTTTTTCCTGCAATGAGTTTGCAGACATGTAATTATTACAATGAATATGTTCATAGAAAAGGTCTAAGGAAAGTTTGAGTAGAAAAAAATGGTGAATGGCATAATCTGTTCAAAAGCAGTTAATGAATTGTAAATGGGAATATTAACTTAGAATAGTTCATCTTCTTGGTGGAATCTCAGTCTCTTTCTTTGTTGTACTGGTCTTCTTTTTGCAAATAAGTGGTACATATTCACATATAAAAAATGACAATGGCAAAATATTGTAAAAGCAGAAGTTATTGTTAAACTTGCTATCTAGCATTATTTGTGTCAGCCAGAATAATTAGATGCTTTTGACAATATACAGTGTTGAAACAAATATACAAATAAATACTTTAAAGACTTTAAATGTGAAGACTGCTAATAAATAATTCTTCATAGTGCATCATGTAGCAGTGATTTCCTAGAAAATCAGAGCTCCACATTTTGTCCTTGTTTCTAAAAGTACTTAGCCCTTTTGAAGTCAAGAGTCAAATTTTATCCATGAATCTATGTGCGCTAGTAAAATCTTATGTAAAACTTACATGCATTAAAAAGAAATGTTCATACAGTCACAACAAATACTAATTTGCAGTGTTGATCATACAGGGAGTGGGGTCAGTGCTTAAAATGATTAATTTGTTGAAGTGATGTAATGAAACCTATCCTCCCTTTTTTAAGGATTTATGCTTATTCTTTGAAAATGTCATGTGAAAAAATATGCTTTGAAAAAGTATAGTAATATTAATGTAAAAATTAAAGGGTCAGAGAACATTAAGAAAATAAATTGAGCAAATGTTATTATCTGGAAAATACAATATAATTATCCCAGAAAGAAAACATATACTCTCTGTAACTATACATCTATAAATATGTATATGCATATAAAGTATATTGAAAACAAAGATGTATTGTCATTAGAAATGGTAAAGATATCATGAGAACATTTAAAGAACAGGAATGATAAAAGAATCTGAAATTTCATATTTACAAGCAAAATAGCAATAGTTGAAATATCTAGTGGCTGGGCCAAGCTAGCGTACCTCAAATGCTAGGTATATGAATTTGTACCATCATCTTTTCTAAAATCTTCCTTTGCATATATATACTTTGAATGGATCTTTTCATAGAAATTCCATGGCAAATTCCAACACATGACAATTATTGCTAGCTATTTGCGCTTAAATTATAGGTTCATGATTGGGATAGTTAAGCTATTTGTTCAGTTGTTTCATAGAAGGCATGGAGGATGGTGGAGCTGGAACCCTCTAGGCTGAACAACTGCCTCACTGAGACAGGATTGCATGAAGAAGCATTTCTTTGTTATGAAGGAAGCTGACAACCACCCCTGCATTTCTGTTGCTTAATATTTTTCATTATGATAAATGCTTTTGCCCTTCTGCTTGAAGCAGACCTCTGGTATCTGGAAAAGGAGTGTCTTACAGACAATATTTTTTTTTCTTGTAATATAAAAAGCTAATCTATGAGAATTACCATTTCTTTATCACCACTTATATTTCCTGTGAAAAGTGTAATAGACATTGTAGGAATCCTAGTACACTGAGGTCCAGCTCACATCACTATCACAATATTGTTAACTGATTGTACCAGAATTTACCAGTGCTAAGTGTTATGGTGAGAGTAGGGACAATAATTATGGAATTGAGTTCAGTTACATAATTGTATACTGCTTTTGCCCACAACTCTTAGCCATCTTCTGTTCACAGATGAAACAGAAAAGAAGACAGAGCTTTATAACATAAAGAGGTACATCCTTATCCCATGGACTAAAAGGACAGAAGGGTGCTGTGTTATTATTATGAACACACTCATAGCACAGAGTTAACACCTCCCTAAAAGTAATTATAACATGAATTATAGAAGGCTTCTTAAAGAAAAGAAAAAAACAAAACACCACAATTAATTCTTGCTGGTCAGGGAGAAGCTCCTTGGTGCCTGGCATAAAGCAAAAGCCCCTTCCATTTATGATTTGTATTTACCATTACTGCTTTGTTAAAAACAACCTGAATCACTGTCTCATAGACCTCGACAATGGTCTTTTTATGCCAACATTAACAACTAATTGTGTTGGTGCTTCAGAGGGGAATTGTCAACTGGGACAGTTCCAAAGGCACCTTCTCTCTCGCTCCTTTGTGCATTTTTCATTTCCAAAGGACAGCAGGGCCCCTTTGAACTTTTTTATTTGGGTGGTTGATACTTAAAGTCAGTTCAAAGGCACATAATAAAAGCAAATTGCCAACACTGTTGCTACATGATTCTTGTAGGAAGGAGAGTCAAAACACAGGTTCAGCCCAATCTATTTGTGTAAATTTATGAAGGAACAGGATATTTGATTTTCTAGAAAGGGTATGTCTCCTGAATCCAGACAAGACTGGTTCAATTCTCAGATGTTCCACTAGGTTGTGTGGAGAATTAGTTGGTCCCTGGATATCAGTTTCATCATCTATACAAAAGGGACACTATACTTACTGCCTTTTTTTCTGAATATTCTGAATGAAAACTGCTATCATTCTTAAATTGTACAAGAAAACACAATCGCTAGACAGAAACTAAACAGGCTGATTTCTGAACCTGTTGACTTCTTATATGTGAGTAGCACTTTTGGAAGGAACTGCCTAATCAGTATGCGTCCTCCAGTATCTTTTTCTCAAGAATAGAAAAGAAGCCAAAACTCATGCTTGCACCGAAACTAAAACATATCTGTTTCAGCTGCTTTCTTGTGTTTGGTATGAGATGTCTGTTACAATATGTTGGATTTATATATACTTTTAATTTTTCTTCAGTCACCGATATAGTGTTCAGCCAGGAGCAAGAAGTTGAGATAATATTAATTTTGCAACATACACCCCCTGATACTGAAGAATGAAGGAGGGTGAAAATGTTGGGTTAGTGCGGCAGAGCATATACTCACACAGGACTGATATTGGACCCTGAAACAGGTTTCTTTCTTTAAACATTGTATTTAGCCAACAGACTCAGGAGAGAGTATGAGAAACAATACATATCTGGATAATATTTTAGGAAAGCAGCTAAAATAACTATTAGTAGGATCTTATTAGCCTTTTCCAGAAAGATTTTAAAATTTTGTGTCATATTCTGCTTAAATATGAAATCTGCTAGAATTAGGTGTTTAAAACATCTGAAAGGATCTAGATCCAAAGTTTTATTTTCTTGCTTTTTCCTTTCATCGTTCCCCTCCAACTTGATTTTTCTCTCTGGTACCAACTAAATGTTCACCTGAAAATGTGCTTGTGTAGATCTTTAACCCCAAAGCACCTGCAAAGCACTGATGAGTCAGAAAACCACAGCAAATATTTCTGCAAAAGCCTACTGACAATGATATTTCCAGGATACTTATCTAATGAGAAGAGTTCAAGAAATCTTGAAGGTTGATGCTTTGTTAGTCCACATAAGTTTGAGAACTATTGGACCACGTGGCTACATTCACTGTTAGGAAGCTGTGATGCGAAATAGTATGCACATAAATGAAGTAGGAGTGATCCTAAGGTGCTCAAAAACCAGACACAGAAATCAGTGTAAATTCTTGATGTAGAGAAAACAGCTAAGTAAATGCAGGAATTGAAGCAAACAAGGCTTAGTTTTATTTTTTCCAATTAGGCTTAAGCATACTTCTTGCTAGAAAAGCACAGATAAAAAGATTTTTCTCGGTTAGTGTAGACAAATTCTAACACTTTTCCATGGGCTACGAATCCACCTCTCAAAACTGTTGTTCTTCTTGAAGGACAGATAGCACATTGTGACAAAACTGTTTCAGGTCTTAACACAGGCAGATTTGAATGATTCCAGATAACTAGGGTTGCTGAAATGTGTTCCAAGTTAATTGGAGAAGGATTGTACCTCAAATTTATTTTCCTTTGTATCCAAGTGCAAATATGATTTTTTTCTGGTTGTTTCTTATCTTTACATAAATATAATAAAAGCTGGTTTTACTTGTTGCTGCAAGAAGCTGTCTAATTCTCTCTCAACTTTCCTAGTGTTGTGCATAAAAACCAACTGAATAGAGAGTGCTCCTGGCACTTCTAATTATAGGCTAATTTGAATGTCATTGAAGAGAAAAGGAATGTCCAAATAGTGACTGACAAAACAGAACAAGAAAGGTAGACAACTGACCTTGATTACAACCTAGAGTTGTCACTAAACATTACACAAATCCTTAGGAGCTGTTGTTTCATAAATTATTTGTGACATTTACAATAAATATTGAATTAGGTCTCCTGTGGTGTACTTAAAGCAAAATGAAAGTGTCTTTAAAATAACAAGATAAAATGGTACTCATTATGGCCCTAATAAACCCTCATGTAGCTTTAATACGATACCTTACCTCTATACAGAATTCCCATAGGCTCGTGTACTTGTGCAGACTTCTATTCACTTAACCAGGGTTTTGCTTGTTCTTTGGGACTACCTCTAATATGCCAGTTTGTAAACTTTGAGCCTTCATGAGTTTCTCTTGAGTCTTACCTATTCTCAGATGTTCATAGCTTCACTCATGCTATTAGTTTAATCAATTTTTTTGTTCAATACCTGCCATAAAATCAGTCAAAATCAGTAATGTGCTTTTTACGTAGCTCCAGAAATAATTTCATAGTTAACATATTGCTACCATGTTGGCCTGAATTACTAGACAACATGCGTTTTTCCTAATGTTGTTCCATCTGGGAGAAGAAATTGACAACAGAAACTTGGTATCCCTAGTTCAGTTCTGTTCCTTTCTAAGAATAAACAAATATGGTAGGATGTGTATGCAGATTCTAAGAATATAGTTGTTTCCTTGGGAACAAGAGATTTTTTTTTCCTTCCTGGTCATAGCTCTAAACTTCTTCCTTCTACAGTCCTGACCTGAAAGGTTCCTTTTTAGGTTTTCCCAGAATCCCTGCTGTGTTGGAGACTGCCCACACAGTTAAACACTGTTCTCTAATAAAGTACAATTAAAAACTGAGAAAAGGTTTTAACTGTCAGTTTACCAGTAGAAGTCCTCTAACAGTGCAGTAGGAGTAAAACAAAAACCAAAAAATTTCGGCTCACCCTTAAGATGAGGGTTATTGTGGAAGGGAATATATGACAGGATTTCAGCATAATAAAAACCTGAGCTATTGCTTCTAGAACTTGAAAATTATAATCTGTCCAACACAAAGATTGCTTCATCTAAGGTTTAAAAGTAACATTTGTACAGTGGCAGTCCAACACTCTTAAAAGAATTGTTCATCTTCCTAAATTAACTGGTTTACTTGCCATATTAAGAAGTAGATGCCTCTGAAGACATCAGAGTTATCCAAAGTGGTTACACAGATATCTTATTTTCTTCCCAGAATGTCTCAAAAGTACATGCTAAATATCCTACTTTGTTTACAGAACCTCAGCTTTTTTGGGGGGGGGGGGGGGAATTGTTACTCTCTTTCACAGCTCATTTTAGATCTCATGACTGTTGCTTTTGTGTATGTCTTGATATTGTCTTTCAGAATGACGTATAGAATCATTTAGGGATTAATTGGTATGTGCACTGAAATTTCTTAATGCTAAGGTGTGCCTAGAACTCAAGTCTTCTATTTCCAAGATAAATGCTCTATTCTCAAAGCTGTTATGCAAAGATGAAGCACGACAAGCAGGAGTGTTAGGGTGGCTGTCTGCAGTGGAACCGGCTACAAGATAATCCTGTCTTTTGAGATCAGGCTGCCAGCCTTGCCTGGATACCTGTAGCTTGAGGAACTATCAAGTCTCTTACAAATTATTACTTCATAAGTCTAGACACTATCAGCATTAGGCTATGTCGGAAAGTAGTAGTTCTAGATAACTAGCTGGGACTTGTGTGGGTTTAGGAGTTCTTTAAACTTAAAAGGAGCATACCCCACATAAAATGCATAATGTTGCACAAGGGTGACCTTAACCAAGTGACCTTTTAATTTTGCCAAGTGACATTTTCAAGTCCTGTACAATATTTCCTGCATGGATGACAATTTTGGATAGAGTCAGTTTTTCCACAGGATCAGCATTTAATAGAACAGTTTCCCGTAACTTTATACAGCATTAGCAATTTCTGTCACCCCACACAATAAATGTATCACCTATTCAGAGTGTTACTCAGCATTTCACCACTTCTCAATTAGACACAGAAGGGAATTACTATAAATCTCATTGTGATTAGTTTCTTCTCTCCTCTAGTGAGTGAAATCTTCATCTTTTAAGGAGAGTCTTCATGGAAAATCCATCGTCCCATGGTAAATTTAGGGTTTGGACACCCAATAATACCCCCCGCTACAGGTCCACTGTTAGTTTGACCAGGGGAAACAAGACAAATTCTCTTTTTCTTTGTCTTTGTTATGTTCTATTCATCTGACTAATAATAAGCTTCTAAAGGCATGCACAAGGACTGTCCAAGTCTTGTAAAAAACCATATTTTTGGAGAATATATTTCATAGAATTGTCACGCATGGACAATTCTGATAAATTATTAAGATTCCAATTTCTAATCTATTCTTCACCATGATTATTAAATTCCACTGGGATTAGCGACCTTATATTCATTTAAAGTTCTTTTAATCTTTGGCATAGGTCATCTCTGTTAGAAGGCAGATTGAGTGAAGTTTCCCATGTCTCTTACTGGTTTTGTGGAAAAACCTGTGGTTTAAGTCAGCCTTTCATCTCTTTGACATCTTTCACTGTGAGAGGAGTTCACAAAATAGCTCTGTAAAATTAACATTTTGTAGCCATTGGTCCAACAAAGATATAACTGATCATATCCAGCTTTTGGTCCTTTCCAGGAAACTTCCAGTTGTTGTCATAGGCTTTGTTCCAGTAACACCTATAAAGTAATGAGATTTTCTGTTGCACTTTATTTTTTAATATTTTTTTTTTTGTCAGACTATGAAATTTCTGGTGTCCTTCCAAACCTTCTCCCACCATCTTTCAATGACAACATAAACTCAGATTTTCTCCATTGGAGCCTGTGCCTAAAACATGGGCTTGCAATTGCTACTAAAATTTTGAGTGCAAAAGCCTATTGGGTTACTTTTGGTTTTGCTTATTCTCACTTAAAAAAAACAAAACCAAAACCAAAACCAAACCAAAAAACCCAACAACAACAACAACAAACAAAACAAAACAAAACAAAACAAAACAAAATACACAACAAATTTTGTCAGAATCCTGTTTTCTTGGTCACAAAATTCAGACAGTAGAGACTTTCACTTTATAGTAACTTTACATCTCTTTCAGTCATCATGTTGAACCTAGAGCATTATTCTGTCTTTTCTGCTTGTTTAAGTTTCCTTGAGGTTGTCTCTCATCTCCACCTTTCTTCACTAAATGCCTTCTTTTTAAAACAAAGGATGACACAGCCTCCTTGTTCACCCTTACCTCCAAAGACTGGGAGAGATCTCTGTCACTATAAGATGGTAATTTCTTTCTGAATTTAGTGGAAGTCCCTTTAACTATGAGTGCCCCTCTCCAGGACACTCTTTCTGCACATTGCACAGATGGGATGTGAGGATGTAAATGTACAGAAAAAACAAAATACTGTGGTTCATACAGTTGCCAGGAACATGGCATGAGTTGGGTTGTTTGTTTTACTAGCTGCTGTACATTGGAAAGTGTCTGGGCAGCAGACACAGCAGGTGTGGTGTTGGCCAGTGGCAAATTTTGGACTCCAGCTGAATCATTAAAGCAAATCAGAAATACTGAACAGATATTTTCCATGTAATCAAACAGGCAGAAATATTCAGGTATTGCATTATTCACTGCTGACTTGAACTGTTTGAGCATAATTGAAATGATTTATTTTCCTACTGCTGTTCTGCAGCTGCCTGGTCTCAAAGATATGTTTTAAATTGTTTGACAGGAAGGATTGTTTGACAGGATGGACTGTATTATTTTGAATTTTAACTCTGAAGAGATGGAAAAGCACTGGGCTAGAAATAGCTAGCAGGTTCTTCAACAAATGAGTAGCAGTACAAATCTCCCCTACATCTTCACACAAAATCAGAACACGTTCCCATTGTGTCAGTTGCAAAAATTATGAGTGATCCAGAAAAAAAAAAGGCCTCTCTTGAGTAAGTGAAATAAGTAAACATCAGAATGTCAGATCAGTTGCCACTTATGTAAATTTTGATATTTATAAGCTAGGCTAGACCTTATTGAAACAAAGAGACTTTGACCTCCATTCATCATTGAACAGACAGAAATTTACTGCTGGATTTCAGACATTGGCAGAAGGGCAAAAACTCCTCTCCTGGAAGATGGACAAGCTGTATTCAGCAGTCAAATGCCAGAGTTGCTCCCTGCCTTATCCACCCTCTGTACCCAATGGGATGTGGGAAACAGATGCTTCTCATCATCTGAAGCCCCACACTGGGAACCTTTCCCCCACCTCATAAGAATGGGCAGAGAAGCAATAACAGCACCATGACCCATGGGACCTTCTTTTTCTTTTGCATTTAAGATCACTATAATTCCTGAAGAATGAAGAATAAAACAAAACTGCTAAACACTGTGAATGCTGTGGGGCAGTGGACTTCCACTGTGTACTGCTGAAGAGTGCTGGGGAAGGTGTGTATGAGGAGAAGGAAATACATGCATGAAAGCTTCAGAAGAATTAGACAAAATCAGTTGTAAAGTGTAGATTTTGTCTTTAAAAGACAAGGCTGTAAGTAGGAAAATGTTCTTAATCCCCTTCTGCTTAAGAAAATCATTTGTACAAAACCACTGTTAAAGCTATGGTCCCATCAATAAATTTCTTTTTGGAGCTGACGTGATGTACAAAGTCCCCACATTTTGTTTAGCAACTGGATCAAATGGGATAATTGAAAACTATGGATCATTACAAATGCCTTCTTATATATGATATTTAAAGGCTCTAGCCTTTAAACAAAAATAGTCATTCTGTTATTACTTGTGTATAGGGGTTTTATATGTTCTTTTTTAAATATCTGCCTTAAAATATCCATGTGTGAAAACAGTGTGAGACAGCAATAGTGCTCTTGAGTCTCTTATTTCTCTGCTTTGTTCTGCTCTCCCCACTTGTAATTAAGAAAGGGGAAAAAACGGAATTTTTCTACTTAAAATGTACTCTCAACACAGTCAGAACTTTCAAAAATATAATGGCTTTCTCTTAATGTTTCAATCTAGAAAGGGATAAGAATGCATGTTCAGGATATTATTAAAACACCAAAGCAGAAGAGAATGAAAGATATTAGTATCAACAGTTCTCATAAATTTGAGATTTTTTATTATATGTATTCTCCACTTCCTTAGGCTGGGAGAAGAGAGACATCTTCAGCTGAGCCAGAGGTAGAGTAAAATGTTAGCACCACCAAAATGAAGGAAATTTGGGAGGGTATGCCCTTCCTTTTGTCCTTGCCTAATGGCTCAATTAGAAATGTGACCACTAGATTTCTTTTAACTGAAGGAACTCAGATTGGTATTTGAAAATCCAAGCAGTGGTCCAGTTGTTTTGCTTCTCAACCAAAATAATGATATAAAAATTGGGACATGGCTCAAATTTTGTTAATGATTCATGAGAACAGGTAAAATACTCTATGTGCTTCTCCAGTTACACTAACTCCTCACTGATGGCAACAAGGGAGAGGAGGCTTAAAAACAGAAACAGAAAACATCTCTGCCTTTCCATTTTCTTAGTAAACTGACTGAAGAAAGACATGAGATGAATCTACAGCAAAAAAAAACCCTTTTCCTCAGTGTTTTTTAAACCTTGCATTTGTTTTTCTTTCTCTGTAAATTTTTGGTACTATTTAAGTAATGCTCAAGAGAAAGAGCTAGATATGTCTTTTGACTTATATCACCAGTATGAAGGAATGTTCTTGAAGTTCACAATTCTTGGAAATGTGAAATAAAGATTCAGGCTCCGTTTCTAATAATTTGCATAGAACTCTTTAAAAGCTTATTTTCCTGTGAATGGTTCCTTTTCCACTTTAGGTTATTGTCTTTGAATACAATGAACATGTCTTTTTTAATAAAAACTTTTCAGACGTATTGTCTGTGATCTTTCTCATACATTATTTCAGATATAATAGAGATATTAGTTTCCCATAGAAAACCTGCTTATAATATTTTCCAGTTTTACATTGTTAATTATGTATTTTCCTAGCTAATGTATTTGTTCTGCAGAATATATTTCTAAGATCTGGTATACAAGTTTGGCTTTTCTTTGTTTGTTTGTTCATCTGCATTCAGGTAATGTAACACATTGTTCACATACTTAGCAGTTATTACATTCTTACATATCTACAGGGACTGAGTAGTGTTTAGAGCCCTGGCTGAATAAAGAAATGTCTTGGTATGTAGACAAAACAGTCTTTGTTAATTCTCTTGTCATCTTTCTTAAATATATTCTTGTATTTGACATACGTTTCTTTTAATATGTTTATATTCAAAGAATAGCTATTGACTCTGAAAGGCCCTGTACTGGTTATTTGATTTTTGTGCTTTTTATTGGCAGTGTTTTAAGAACAGCATTAAACACACTGTGTACATAGATCCTCTCTTTGTGTTGGAATTTTTCATGTGCTATAAGATGAATAGCACTCAGGTTGCCTTCACTAATCTCCCCCCAAACCTCCAGCTCTCCATTTAGGTCTCATGTCTTATTTTCCTGGACTAGAAATCTTCTTCCCTGTCCTAGAAATCAGTTCTCCTACTAAGATCTCATTCACTATCCTTTTTTTTTTTTTTTTTTTTTTTGGGGGGGGGGGGGGGCGGGGGGGGTGTCGGTTCTTTCTGTCACTTCCAGTTACATGTCAGCTAGATGTAGGGTGGGAAACAGACTGCCCTTCAGACATTTAGATAAGGTGGTTTCTCAGAACACCTTCATTAAAGATACTTGTATAATTAACCACAGAAGTGTATCACTGCAGAAAATTACCTGTGAAAATTGGGAGGGAGAGGAATTTGTGTAGCAGTTAAAACAATAAATCTAATGGCACTTCTCATGAGGAGTAGGGAGCAAGAGCTATGCCACCACTACCCTAAAAAGAGAAAATTTGGCCATTCAATTAGGATGTAGAAGAACTTAATCTGTAATTGCCCAGTATGTTACTAAATATTCAATTTGTAATACATTAAGATGAAAGAAAGAAAATTCAGCTGGTATCTATGTTAAGAGGGCTTACAGTTTTGATTTTAATTTAAGGTGGATATAGGCAGTTAATTTTGAGGTTTTGGCCTTGAGGACTTAAATAATTCTTGGCTATTTCTATCATAAAAGAGTTTTTTCTGTGATTCCAAATGTATTCCTAAACCATTTTCCAATAGAATCAGTGTTTCTCATCTAGCCTCATATTCTGTCATACAGTGGTAAAATAGAGATATACATAAATTTGGTGGAAAAAAAATCCTAATGCCTTCTTTTTTCTCAAACAGCCAATTGAAAAGGTAGAAGCAGAAGAAAAAAACTATTTGTAGTGAGTGGAAGATCAGCCTTCTGACTGATGCTAATGCTTACTTTTACAGTGGTCTTTGTCTTCTGGCATTTCCTCTACATTTGATTGCTGTGGTGTGACAGCAGTGAATCTTTTGGTTCAAATAGCTTTGTCATACCCTTTGACCATACCCAACAGAGGTCTAGGTATCCAAAATAAGGACCTATTTTTTACAGAAGGAGGTGACCATGTGGAAATATGTATATACAATCTCAAACAAGCCCCCATATGCCACTGGGCTACTGTGGATCAAAAAACTGTTTTTCAGTTTAAATCTGTGTGAAATTGTCCATGCAACAATAATCTGCACAAAACAGAGTTGTTTAAAAAAAAAAAAAGAAAAAGAGAAAATAGATTTCAAACAGTGTTAACGTAACATACATAGAGATTTCTATTTATTTTCCCTAAACTCACTAAGGTTATTTTAGTTCACAGAGGAAAATAGATGTCAATATCTAATACCCTTTGAAAGCACTTCCCCACTGCTCATGGCTATATACTCTCTCCTACTCTCCCCACAATTCCCATTTCTCTCTTCTAGAAAGCTATTCTTCTCTTTTTCATCTCCTGTCCTGATTACATGTCCTTATATAGTTATTTAATGGGGTTTTTTTAAATTTCTCAAATTTTTCCTGACTGCAGTTTATTTTTTAGGCCTTTCACAGACCACTTTATCCAATTCTTTAAGTTCAGTGTACTCATAACTCCATTAAATTATTATTTTGCATATAAAGGACATGAAATCTGACTCTGAGTTATAGAATCATAGGCTATATTTTACTAATTTCAGCTGAGATGGAATTTTAATCATGTAAACATCCATTTCTATAAAGAGAGGGCATAGTATATTTATATAAGCATTTGAACAAAACAAGGTATTTTGACCATTCTGTTCTTCAGTTGGAATACAATACTTAGCTTCCTCTCCAAATTGTTTGAACTTAAGGGTTATGGTTTCCATGGAAACACATGACAGCCTGTTTGAGTATCAAATATTTTCCTTGTTGTAGAAGTTAGCTCAGCAAAATATACAGTGGCCCTGGATAAATGGAAAATCCAGTCTGCTGAAGCACATATTTTAAGGGGAACAATTGCTTATTTTTGCCCAGCAAACATCTTTGCAATAACATTGCCTTTAGAGTAAAGGAGAAAGTTTTAAGTAATTGTGTAGTCTGTGCTACAGACTACTGTCTGTAGCCACAAAAAATAAAACAAACCCCATAATTTTCAGTAATGGTCTTACCTTAGATGTGTGATCATCAACATGATCTACTATGACTTTCAGTCAAATACAAAGAGGAAGGTAATGTAAACATTTTAGTCATAATGCATTATTAAAACTTCAGAAGTATCTGAAAGAATGGGGTGATAGCACTTCTCTGTAATTCATCAAGTATTGAATTCAGTCTGACCTCCAATGCAAAGTACCTGTCTCTCATAAAGTTGGAGAGGCACTTCTCCCTCATAAAAACAAGACTTCCTTTCATCCAAGTTTTCTCTTTCCTGCAAACTGCATCTACATCTCTGTTAACAAAAGGGGCGAGGCAACCTACAACAGCATAACACACTGGATATGATATTGTATTCCTTCCAGATAAAATTCCCACTGAAGTCAGGAATTCCTTAGTCCCTAGAAGTCCATAATACCACCTAATGACATGCAAACCCCCAGAAAATGCAGCCTCCTCAAACCTTTTTCTGCTTTAGCATGGAGTGCTGTATCTCCAACAGCAGGTGTAAATGACAAAACATGACATAAGACATGGGTACTGTTTCAGTTACAGGTGCTTGTTAGGAAACATTAGAGGAAACAGTAAATAGATTTTTAAATTAATGTTTTACACAAGTATAAAATTATATTGACTGATAGGGTGCAAGAAAATGCCCTGAGTTTTTTGGCTAAATAATCCAGCGTCCTCAGCAGCTGCCAGTTATCTTGTCTAGCTAAATAGTCAAGATTTAAAAGTAGATTCTTTCTCTCAGGGGGAAACTAAAAAATTTGTGGTTGTATAGGTTTGTATGTGTATATGCATTTATATAAACTAGGTATTGTGTAATAATTTTTTAATGGAATTTGTATTCATAACATTCTTTTAAAAAATGTTTCCACAAACTGAAATTAAAAAAATTTGGGAAATGTTAACATTTTAAAATGTTGGTATTTAAACTGTATTTGAAAGTCCTTACTTTCTTAAAGTCTTTACCAATACAGTCAGATCAATCCACAATCTGTACAGCTAGACAGTCATGTTACTGTGTTTATAGAGAAATGCATGATTTGGATATACTGTCTGTTCAATTGCTAATAATGAGGAAGGGGAATGAGAAGACTGTGAGCTCTTACTAAAAATTTTTCTAAGCTGAAATAAATATTTCAAATAGATATATTCAGAGTATCCAAGAAAGCAGAAGAAATGCTTGCCAAAAACTCTCAAGAGTTTTATTCAATGTTCAAAGCTGTGAAGCTATATACAGCAGTAAAAATCAACAGTGTTCTAGACAGGTATACCCTACTAAGTTCAATTTTTTATTTTTTTTTTTGAGGATGAATATGATTTTTAAAATTGAATGTGTGCTTTCTTATAAACTGAATTTACCAAAAAGTAAAGAGGTAGTTCTAGGACCTTTCTGATATTAATATATCCTGCTGGGCCTGTCCAGGATAATCCTGAATAGAGTAGAAATCATCTCTTAGTTGTATAAGGGACACTCACTCCAGCTACATTAGCACAAGATGACCCAAATGGGAGAAACTATGAATTTCATAATCAAATACCTCAGAGCCAGGCTTCTGTTTTAAATCTAAAATATCTGTTTCCACTTAGGTCTATAATTCTATTAGAGTAGGAATATAAATTTGAAAGTGGTCTTCAGATGACTATGGATTCCACAAATAGTTAAGAGATTTAGTGTCATGGTTTTGTTTGGTTTTTTTTTACATTGGTGTGTGTGAACAGGGGCTGCCACTTCTTAAAGCACTGATAGTACTGAAGGTTAGAATGAAATGCAGGGAAAGGCTGTTAATTATACAATCTGGTACAAGCTGCTGAAGCAGAGTTAGAAGCATACCTCTAAAAGGAGAAATAATATATTTGACATAGAATACCTTGATAAAGTCTGATTTACATTTGAAAGCCAGCTGAATACTGCCAGAAGGATTATTTTCTACAAAAAAGAATAAACAAGAATGACATTATAAGTATTAGAACTTTAAGCCATGCAGAAAGAGGCATATCAGAGGAGGAATTACTTTTAACACAATTATTTTAATTTCTTTCTAAGCCTACTGCAGCCACAGACTTGATACTGTTGTGCAGCTATGTTTATTTTTTAACTCAAATTACCTTGTACTACCAGTCTGTCCATGAGTGAAAAAGCAATTTTATTTTCTCTGTGAGGTGGAGAGTTTATTTTGGGGGGCTCATTTTTATTAATGAGTGATTTACTTATCCTCATAGGTTCATGATATATATTTCCTTTCCCCACAAGACAACAAGGAGTTCTCTTGGTGTGTACATTACAGATTCAGTTATCCTCATCTCACTTGCTTCATCCCTTCCAGTCAGTAGCTCAGTCAACCAATTCTTTTTGCTGATAAGATTTCTTTGACAACTCCAACATCTAGTTTTGTTCATTTTTTCTAATATGTGCACACACTGCTGAGTGAAACCTTTCACAGCCTTATTATGCATCTACCACACTGCTCCTGTTTTTTTGGGTTTTTTTTTAGGAAACTAGCTCCATACCAAATGCAGGTATGGCTTCTATTAATTGTCACAGCATGGATATATTGGTCAGAATCCTTAAAATAGGGAAAAGAATCTGTGTGGTTGATTAAATAGTCCTGGTAAATGAAGTATACTCACATTTGTAAGAGTTAGGATTGAATTATAAAGAAAATGGGTAGCAAATTCCAGCTACTTGTAGAACAACTGTTAGTTGCAGTACCTAAAACCTGGATCTTTCTCAATGGTGAGAACAGTTGGGGGAGTGATAATCATGTATGGCTCATACTTCTTCTATTTGTTGGCAGGTTATGTTGTGATGTGGTGTGTTGTGCTATTACATTCAAAGAGTAATAGGCAGGCAGGGGGCAAGCAGAGAGGGGAATGATAGTCATGGTTCAAAGGAGGACTGCAAGAGGACAGACTGAGAGGACTAAGAAGAGCAGGTAGAAGACAGGCAGCCATGACACAAAGCCAGAAAAAGGAAAAAAACCCCCTTTTTTTAGGTACTGCATAATGTTTGGTGCAACCCAACTGAGAGTTGCTGTCTTGAAAGTAAACACAAGGAAAGAATCTACCCTGGAAGACTGCTAGAGAGAAGAGACATTTGCTTGCATACTTCTGACTTCTATTCTACCTTATGTGACGGTCTGACAAATTATAGTCAATGTCTCAAACATTCGTTAAAGAACTTTGGTGGAGAAAATGGCATCTGTAAAATGCTGGAGTTTTGCGAACAGGACAATGTGGCTGGAGGAGAGGGCCACATGGAAGGTGGGACCGCACTTCTCCACAGCCACAATTCCTATCTTAAGTGACCAGGAGAAGGAGCACAGCATATGCGCCTGGAGGAGGAGGCCCCACGGAGGATGGGACTGTGCTTCTATCTTAAGCAATCATGCCAGCAGGAAAAGAGAGGCAACTCTGCAATGAACCCCCTCCTGCAAAGCTCACCAACCACTTCCAGAGAACCCCAGGAATGGGAACTGCGCATGTCGAGACCATCAACTAACACACTATAAAAGAAGAGAGAACGAGTTCTCAGTGCGCGCCCTCCAGAACTGGATCTCTACACTGGCTGGACCAACGCTGGACCCAGGACTGCTGAAACCCTTTTCTTTGTTTCTTTCTTTCTTTCTTTCTTTCTTTCTTTCTTTCTTTCTTTCTTTCTTTCTTTCTTTCTTTCTTTCTTTCTTTCTCTCCCCCTCTCTCTCCCCCTCTTTTCCTTCCGTCTTTTCCACAGTGCCTACACCTCATCCTTTTAAACATAAACCATTGACCAAGTCTGAGACTAGGAGTGGATCCAGCCGCCCCTAGGCTTCTCTTTGAGAAGGAGTCCAGAAAGCAAGGGGGTCTGCTCTGAACCTCGTGACTCAACGGGAGGGCTCTCCTTCTGATACAGTTTCATGTTGCTTTTTCCATTTCTTTTTCTACACCTCCCTTCTCAAACAGTGGCTTAACAACATGTTGCAAGGTTCATATTGGTAAGTTCACTTGTACTTGGGCAAGGTTAGCTAGTTTGAATAAATGTTGATTGTTGTTTGAACTCCCCTGGTGTCACTTCACCTTAATTCTGACAAAGGAAATCTACGAACCTGAGTCGCTCCAACTTTGGGAAGCAACACCTTACCAGATACATACACTCTGAGTTTTCTCCACCTAAATTAATTCATTTTGAAGATAAAGTTCCAATAAAACTGCTTTTAAAATTCAAAGAACTCCACTATTTTGGTATGTCCTATTTTGAGGTAAACATGCACGTTGTTTTATCTTAGATCTCCAGCTCAAGGTCTTGTCTCAACACATCACTAGCATGATCAATACATATCCAAGACAAGTGTGTATGCAGAGATGAAGTGAATAATAGATTTTTGACAAGTTACATGATGAAAATCTGAACTCATAATCTTGTAGCTGGTGAATACCTCTTGCTGGTGGTCATTTAGCCAGAAACGCTCCAACACTCTCCTGCTTGCCAGAGTGACAATCCCATTTCAAGTTGAGGTGCTGACTGGAAAGGCCAGGATCTTCCGGCTAGTGGCAGAAAAAGTTCATGCTGCTATTTTTGCTTAGGATGTCCTATTCCAATGGCCTTTTCTGCTGCTTCCCAGGAGATATCCCTAGTCTGTTGAACAAGAAGATTATTCTGCAGCAAGTGTATCTAAACTCTTTTAGCCTACATTTTCTCTATATACATTCAGAGAATTTAGTTTTTCATTTCAGTAGGTACAAAAATATCAACAAAATCATAAGCACATGAGGAGGATCAACAGTTCAATTTGCAAAGCTTTTAACTCTTACATAAGTCTAGCCCTACTTTTATTAAAATGCCTTAAAAATAAAAAGATTATTTTGGGTTGAATTAAATGTTGCAATTAAATGTTTTAATTTGCTGAATGCTAACAAAATCCCCTTTTTTTCAGTCATTCAGCAACAAAATAGGTAAAAAACCGACATGCCAACAGCATCCTAGGTGATATTTTGAAGCTACAGGGATTACACCTTGTGAGAGTGCCTGCTTCAGGGTTTTTCTTTCTTTCATTATGACTGAAATATACCATTAAGTGATGCATCACATTTTGAGGAAAACTTTTCATGATCATCCTCCCACACTCTAACCTCAACAACTAGTCACTTTATACAACACTCTCATCCTGTTTATTTTTGTGTTTAATTATGCACATGCTAGTATGTTACAGATACATTGCTATTTATGAGTTCATCTGTTTAGTTCATAAATCAGTTGCCTTCCAAAAACTCCCTTCATATAAGTATTTCTCCAATGTCCCAACTAAAAAAAATTATCATATTCTGTTTCATAATAGGAAGGTTTTTAGGGAGAAAATATTGCTTCTTATTCTTCTTTCTCCTCCTCCTCCTTTCCCAATAATCTGCCTTTGACTCATTGCATTAGTTTATATTCTAATATTTCAGATTTTATTGATGGTTTTCCCCACTGTGTGAACACAATAGAATATTAGTGAAAGGAAGAGAGGAAGGGAAAATAGTATCTTTGTCCAATCTAATTTTTAAAACATATTTTCATATTCCCTATTTCCCAGTATATTATTTCTTCTATCTTAAACTCCATTCTGGTTTTGCTGCACTTTTAGTCTTTCTGAATTTCTTTGCATCTACTATCCAGCAATCAGCATCTTTCCATATTAGAGGAACACTGATGTATAGTTGTCATCATTATGGCTATTATATGCATACATTATACATGCTAAAGGTTCTAACCTGGAAAGAAATACTGAGTATAGCTCTTTCTGTTTGATTTACCTTATCTTAAAACATCACAGAAAAGAGCACTACACCAGATCATTTAAACTTCTTAACTGATAGATGGCAACAAGCAATGGCAAACAGGGAATCCTCACATCATAGTGAAATCTCCTTTTGATCCAGTGTTGTATTGATCATGACTTGGAAATGACTTCAAATTGTGATGAAAAGCTGCAGAAAATTGTAAGCCATGACAGTTTGGTTAAAAAATGATAGGGCAGTTCAGAAATTAATCTGAATTGATCATTAAAATAAATTTGTGTTAATAATGTGTGCTTTAAGACAACAAAATTTTCTTTCACCAGAGGTGAAAGGTCATACATGGGGGAAAAAAATTCTGTAAGTATACTTTCAAGATAGTAAACCATACTGTGAATGTACAGATACTGAAAAGGACCTAGGGATGATGGTAATTAACACACTGAGAGAGAGTTCTCTGTTTACCTTCCCTAGTTACTAAATTTAGTTATCTAGTTTCTTGCACCAGAAAAGGAAAACTAAGAGGAGCAGAAGGCTGGTCTTTCTTTTAGATATAATATAATTAATAACACTGATATTGAAATGATATCTAGATCTGTGATTCATATTTGAAAAAGGATGTTTGCACACTAGAAGAAGAGTTTCAGAGAATGACACACATATAATCAGAGGTTTGGGGATGTTTAATTCTGAGAATATAAAGCAGATCAGTAGAATTTGCCCATAATAGAAAGAGTAGGAGTTGTTCACATACATGCATTAATGGAGAAAAGACTTCTGGATTTAGCTGATACCTTATTCTTGTGGAGCATAGCATAATAATGCATGCAGCATAGGCAATAAACAGGAGGGGCTGGAAGCCATTGTGCAGCAGGATAGATATGACTTGGTCATTGTCACAGAAACATGGGGGGATGACTCCCATGACTGGAGTGCTGCAATGAATGGCTACAAGCTCTTCAGAAGGGATAGGCAAGGCAGAAGAGGTGGTGGGTTGGCTCTCTATGTTAGAAAATGTTTTGACTGTACAGAGCTACCCGATTCTGATGACAAGGTGGAGTGCTTATGGGTGAGGATGAGAGGGAAAGCCAATAAGACAGATATTGTGCTGGGAGTCTGTTATAGACCACCCAACCAGGCAGAAGAGACAGATGAAACATTCTACAAGTGGCTGGCAGTAGTCTCAGAATCGTGTGTCCTTGTCCTTGTAGGGGACTTTAACTTTCCAGACATCTGCTGGAAATACAACACAGCAGTGAGTAAACAATCTAGGAGGTTGCTGGAGTGTGTGGAAGACAACTTCCTGACACAGCTGGTAGGTGAGCCAACCAGGGGAGGAGCCTTGCTAGATCTGTTGTTTACGAACAAGGAAGGACTGGTGGGAGGTGTGATGGTCGGAGGCCATCTTGGGCTTAGCAACCATGAAATGATAGAATTTTCAATTCTTGGTGAGGCAAGGAAGGTGGTCAGCAAAATCAACACTATGGACTTCTGGAGGGCAAACTTTGGCCTCTTTGAGGCACTGATTGAAAGAGGCCCTTGGGAGATGGTCCTGGAGGGCAAAGGGGTCCAGGAGGGATGGACATTCTTTATGAAGGGAATCTTAATGGCTCAGGACCAGGCTATTCCCATGTGCCGCAAGTTGAACCGCCAAGGAAAATGACTGGCCTGGCTCAACAGGGAGCTTTTGCTAGGAGTCAAGAAAAAAAGGAGAGTTTATCATCTCTGGAAGGAAGGGTGGGCAACTTGGGAGGAGCTCAGGGACCTTGTTAGATCATACAGAGAGAAAATTAGAAAGGCAAAAGCTCAGCTAGAATGCAATCTGGCCACTATTGTAAGGGACAACAAAAAAATGTTTTTACAAATATGTTAACAGTAAAAAGAATCCCAAGGAGAAAATCTTTCCTTTAATGGATACAGAAGGGAACGTAGCAACCAGTGATGAGGAAAAGGCCGAGGTACTTAATGCCGCCTTTGCCTCAGTCTTTAATAGGGAGTCCAGTTATCCCCAGGATATTCCACACCTTGAGCTGGAAGGTAAGGATGAGGAGCAGAACATATCCTCCTTAATCCAGGAGGAAATAGTTAGGGACCTACTATACCATCTGGAGACTCAGAAATCTATGGGACCTGATGGGGTCCATCCAAGAGTACTGAGGGAACTGGCAGAAATCCTTGCCGAGACACTCCCTATCATCTATCATTGATCCTGATCAACAGGGGAGGTCCCAGAGGACAGGTGGCTTGCCAGTGTGATTCCAATTTATAAGAAGGGTTGGAGGGAGGATCCAGGGAACTACGGGCCTGTCAGCCTGACCTCGGTACTGGGGAAGATTATGGAACGGTTTGTCTTGAGAGCACTCACATGGCAAGTCCAGGATAAGAAGGGGATCAGGCCCAGTCAGCATGGGTTTACGAAAGACAGGTCCTGCTTGACCAACCTGATCTCCTTCTACGATCGGGTGACCCACCCAGTGGATGAGGGAAAGGCTGTGGATGTTATCTTCCTTGACTTCAGCAAGGCCTTTGACACTGTCTCTCATGGCATACTCCTTCAGAAGATAGCATTTCATGGCCTGGATAAGTGTACTCTTTGCTGGGTGAAAAACTGGCTGGATGGACAAATGCAGAGGGTTGTGGTGAATGGGGTGAAATCCAGTTGGTGGTGGGTCGCAAGCGGTGTTCCTCAGGGCTCGGTGTTTGGCCCTGTTCTGTTTAATATCTTTATCGATGATTTGGATGAGGAGATTGAGTGCACGCTCAGCAAGTTTGCAGACGACACCAAGTTGGGAGGCAGGTCGATCTGCTTGAGGGTAGGGAGGCTCTACAAAGAGATCTGGACAGGCTGGATCGATGAGCTGAGGCAATCGTATGAAGTTCAACAAGGCCAAGTGCTGAGTCCTGCACTTCGGTCACAGCAACCCCATGCAGCGCTACAGGCTTGGGGAAGAGTGGCTGGAAAGCTGCCCGGCAGAGAAAGACCTGGGGGTGCTGGTTGACAGCCAGCTGAATATAGGCCAGCAGTGTGCCCAGGTGGCCAAGAAGGCCAACGGCATCATGGCCTGTGTCAGAAATAGTGTGGCCAGCAGGAGCAGGGAGGTGATTGTTCCCCCATATTTGGCACTGGTGAGGCCACGCCTTGAGTACTGTGTTCAGTTTTGGGTCCCTCACTACAGGAAAGACATGGAGGTGCTGGAGCGTGTCCAGAGAAGGGCAACCAAGTTGGTGAGGGGCCTGGAGCACAAGTCTTATGAGGAGCAGCTGAGGGAGCTGGGGTTGTTTAGTCTGGAGAAGAGGAGGCTGAGGGGAGACCTTATCGCTCTCTACAACTACCTGAAAGGGGGGTTGTAGTGAGGTGGGTGCTGGTCTCTTCTGTCAGGTGGCTGGTGATAAGATGAAAGCAAGGGGCCTCAAGTTGTGGCAAGGGAGATTTAGGTTAGATATTAGGAAAAATTTCTTTACTGAGAGGGTTGTCATACATTGGAACAGGCTGCCCAGGGAAGTGGTTGAGTCACCATCCCTGGAGGTATTCAAAAAGCGAGTAGAGAAGGTACTTCAGGACATGGTTTAGTGGGCATGGATGATGGTTGGACTCAATGATCTTGAAGGTCTTTTCCAACCTAAATGATTCTATGATTCTATGATAATATTATCGAGAAGATGGAAGATGTATCTGCAATTTATAGCCCATGTATATGTCAAAAGTTTGGAAGCTCTCCCATAACCCATTTATTTATGAAATAAATAAAAATTTTAAGAAGTGGTTTAACAGAAATGAAAAAGCGAGAGACATAAAGAATATATGAGAAACAATGAAGAGAAGAAAAACTGGGTGTACTCCTTAACTGATACCAATTCACCCAAGATGAGTAAATTTAAATGGCAAATATGATCATAGTATGCTTTAGTGGACAAAATCATTCCTAGGAGAATGGAGTTTTAATGCCTTTACTCAAGGTAACAGTGAGTCTGTATAGGTCTAATTGCACTTGAAAGACAAATTCAAAGTATTATAAGTACAGGGAAAAGAATTTAGTGTGATGATCAGATAGTGGGGTACCAAAGGATCCTGACTTGCTGAACATGCAGCTGATAGAAGATGACTTTTTTTTCAGATATATCAGAGAGTAAATACACCTTAATAAAATAAGGAACATTTCACACTTTCTGAAATACTCATTGTCATAAAATAGGAGGTGTTTTGTATGATGATGTGAAAAGCAAATTCTATATTAATTCCTTTCAGACTGAGATTGTAGCAAGTCACAACTAATTCAATATTTGGATGAGTTTAAATCCAAACTTTAACTTAAACTGTGTTACTGATTCCTAAAAAAAAAAAAAAAAAAAGCCAAAACGAAAAACAAAACCAAAAAAACCCAAACAAACAAAGAAAAACAAAACAAACATGAAAAAACCCCACACCAAAAGACCTTTAAGAAATGGATTGTAAGTTCCCTTCTGTTATGTGCAGAAGGGAACCTCCAAATTGTCCTGGTTTCAGCTGGGATAGAGTTAACTGTCTTCCTAGTGGCTGGTACAGTGCTGTGTTTTGAGTTCAGTATGCAAAGGATGTTGATAACACACTGATGTTTTCAGTGGTTGCTCAGTAGTGTTTAGAATAAAATCAAGGATTTTTCAGCTTCTCATGCCCAGCCAGGGCACAAGAGGTTGGCACAGGACACAGCCAGGGAAGCTGACCCAAACTGGCCAACAGGGTATTCCATACCATGGGACGTCCCATCTAGTATAGGAACTGGGAAGCGGGGGCGGGGTATTGGTGCTCAGGGACTGGCGGGGTGTTGGTCGGTGGGCGGTGAGCTATTGCCCTGCGCATCATTTGTACATTCCAATCCTTTTATTACTACTGTTGTCATTTTATTAGTGTTATCATTATCATTATTAGTTTCTTCTTTTCTGTTCTATTAAACCGTTCTTATCTCAACCCATGAGTTTTACTTCTTTTCCCGATTTTCTCCCTCATCCCACTGGATGGGGGGGGAGTGAGTAAGCGGCTGCGTGGTGCTTAATTGCTGGCTGGGGTTAAACCACGACACAAATGAATGTAGGTTCTTTATAAACTGCAATCTTATGGCTCCTTGCTCACCTCTTACTTTATAGACTGTTTTTGAAGTCTTAATTTTATATTATTTCTATGAATATGATTCTGTAACTATTAACAAAGGATTAATGGTGTTTAAAACAAAGCAGAAAATCCAATTTATTTATTCTGCAGATGTTAACTTGTACTTGTCTTATCATCCTAAAAATAAGGAGAAAATATCTTCAACTTTTTGGATAAAAAAAACCCTGCATACATGTGACCAACTTTTGATATATGTCCAATAAGGAAACAAAATAGCTAGAAAGGAACATGAACATCAGCAAATTAATATCAGTTAAATAGAACCAAGAACCACAATGGATGGTACGTTAAGAGTTGACGAGAATGTTGCCTCTGTATTGTCTAATCATCTTACTCTGTTGCTGTTCCTTTGAACATCTAAGAGATAGCCTAAATGATATAAGTCAAATTTTAAAGGAAATGTTTAATGATCATTAAGAAAGACACTGCTTTAAAAAAAAAAAAAAAAAAAAAAAAAGTTATTTTCCTGAAAGTTCCTTATTAAAAAAATCTTAAAGCAAAATTACTAGAAAAAAAGTCTGGAAAAAAGACCTGACTTCTTGGATATGCAGCATTTAGGTAATATACCTGGGACAGTAAATGCAAGTGTCTCTGTGGTAGTTCTTTAGGATCTTCAGATACCAGGGTACTGTTAACAAGACAGCTATACTGTAGTTTCCATATCTGGACTCTTGTTCAGGTTACTAATAAAAACCTGTGTCGCTGTTTCCTCAGTCTATAATAAATAATGCTGCCATTGCTACTTTTACAGGATTTCATTATATACAAGTCTCCTTGGTCTTCACTTACCAGTACATATCTGTGCTCTTTATTGGGATGCTTTGTTCTAATATGAAAAGGCTAGGAAATAAGAGTTTGCTGTCAGATCAGATGGCCTGAAATCCACTGTTTCCCTGGCTATGTACTCAGGGTAGGATTAAATAGGACAATCACCTGTAACCTGTAGTGTAATTAAATCAGTTTTAGTGACACAAGAACTAAATGCCCATTCCTGATGTAGTCCTGGGTAAGTTGAATTATTTACAGGAGCAGTTCAATTTACAGGACTACGTTCAACTCCATAATCTTCCTATATATGAACTGAGAGTTGTAAGAATGAATTTCAGATTTCCACTATTGACATAGGTAAAGGATATTCAGAGATCAGTTGCTTTTAGAATATTATGTTTTACAGAGTGATGAATTAATACAAATAAATGCAAAAAGGATGGAAATATTTTACCTGTTTTGTTTGGGTCTTTGTTGGTTTTTTTTAAAATTAGGTAAACAAGGTAATAGCCTTGAGGAGCACAGGTTTCTCTGATCTTTCTCAGTCTGTGCTGCCTGTATTCTTATTAAGGAGTCAGTGGAAAACAGATGGAGTCTGAAAAACAGCTCATCTTGTGTTAGTATGAGTATTTGTGCACAACTTTTTTTTAAAACTGGAGAATGAATACTGAACAAATAGCAAATTTTTTAACCAGGTCATGTTGATCAACGTAAGTACATCTTCACTCTCAAGGAAACTGAGTTATAAACACTGCTACTGTCCTTTCTGAATCTATTTACAAAAATGGCAAACTGAAGGACTAGAGTCAATAACACTTGACTTACCCTTCCCAAATAGTGTCAGTCATTCTATATCTAAAACTAACAATGTAATAAGATTTTCTCAATTCTGTAAAAGTTCTGAACAGTTCTTTGAGAAATCAGACAAAATACAAACTTGTTTATTTAGAAAAAATCACATGCAATAAAACTGCTAACTTTAAAAAGAGCTTTAATTTAATTAATTCACTTTTAGTTAAAACTGTTTTGTGCAGTTTTTCTTACCGTGACTTAATAACCGTGTCATAGGAAGGAAGAGTGGCATTGTTAACAATCTACATTTCTGTATTTCTGTGGTTTAAAGGTACAATTATTGGAAGGGACTGTTGTGAAGGGCAGAGAAAGGGCATGTAAAAGTAGCAACTTTGTCTCTTGTTTCCTTCTATTAATTTCTTTTCTTCTACGTGGTTCTGCAACATATTACTCAGGATGTAAGGGCAAGTATTGAGAAGCTGGAAATGGCATAATTACAGTTGCTTTTATAACTCTAATTGACATTTTATCCATGAATTATGAAGGGGGTTTCTGATAAATGATTTTCTCGTCCTGAAAATCACACTGAGGAGAAAAGTATTTTGGTGGAGCAAAAACAAAATGTAAGGCAAAATGGAATAAAATATACTTAAAGATTAATCTGGCTAAATCAACTTTACAATGATCTGAAACTCAAGAAGGAATCACACAATTGGATCATTGTGAGATTACTAAGGATTAAGACAAACTGCTACAGCATGACAGGACACAATCAGGAGGGATAAAGCACAGAATAAACCACTGTGCAACAGAGTAACAACAACAACGAAAAGCTATACATAGATTAGTAGAAAACATCCAAGGAATGCCTTTGCGAGGTACCCAGAGAAAATGGAAGGATGATGACAGATGATAACAGGAATTACAAGTTTCTGAAGCTTTTCTTGCTCAGTTTATACTAACATAAGTAGTATCAGAAGCTTAGCACAACTAATAGCATGTATAAATGTGGAAGCTAAAGTGAAGCTAAGAATGCTTGAATTTGTTAGAAGCTTTCAGATGAAGTGGACCTATAAAAATTCATATAGGTTACATAAGGAACTGTGAATTCTCAAGTATTTAAACAACAACAACAAAAAAAATGATAATTTGTGAAGGAAGGGAGGAATTCCAGAAAATTAGAAAGTGACAAATGTATATGATGTCTTTAAAGAAAAAAAAAAAGGCGGGGGGGGGGGGGGGGGGGGGTTGGGAGAAAAATAAGATGGTCAGGGAGTTGTAGCTAATCCAGCCTAGCTTCAGTAGACAAAAAAATACCCAGAAAACCTGGAACAAAAAAGTAAACTATCTATTTTTAACAGTCAACATGCATCTGTCAAGAGCAAAACAAATCAAAAGAGCTTAATGTCTTTTTATGACAGGACAAAAGTTCTGTATCAAGCAAGGCAGTCAAGGAGTCTGTTCCAGGTTTCCTGCTACTCAGTTTTGTAATTAAAGATTTAGACACTGGATGAGAAAAATGTTAACCAGTTTTTACAGGATATGAAAATTCAAGGAAAAGCACTGGGCCTTTGAATACATTAAATGACTTGGAAACAGCCCAGTGGAGAGTAGCAGGGCTGTTCAAAGAAATGAGAAAATATTGAAATAATAGGGATTGTTTAAAACAGAAGAGAAAACTGAGAGGATGACATAATAATGATCGTCAGGTGTGTTAAAGGCTGTCACTAGGAAGAAAACAGACTGCTGTGTCCACAAGGAATAGGACCAAAAGTAATGGTCACAGACCCATCCAAGCACATACACTTCAAATGATTCTATTGATCCCTGCAGTTACAGACATGCACTGCCAGAATTTAGAGCTCTATCTTTTTCTCACTAATTGAAGAATATAGCACGGCACCTATAAATTGGGTCTGTAACCATTAGTCAAACCAATGTACTGAAAGTGTGGAAAGAATTGCACTGAAGTGAGATATTGTCTCATCTGTGAGATCTTTTTATTTCCTTTATTTTATTCTTTTGGGGTTCTTTAACTGATACAGATACAGTAATAACTGTGCAGCAAAAGAATCACTCATAAGAAATTTGTGGTTTAGAGTGCCATGATATTCAGATTTATTTTGAAAGCAATTTCTATACCCACTTCCATGTATTTCAGAGTAGCTGGCTATTTCTGAAATGCTTTAATGTGCAGGTTTAGTCATCATAATGTGCAAGTGAATGCCAAGAAACCCTTGTTCTTTCTGCTAGATTTCACTAATGTAGAAACAATCAATCAGTACCGCTCACTTAATTCCTAGTCTAACAGTCTGTTTACAATGGAGCGGTTGTGATGTTGTCTGTCAGTTCTCATTATCTTTTGATCAGTAGCTTCTCAGGAATGGCACTGCCGGAAGCAGTTGACTTTGACAATAGAAGTGCATTTAATAGAGCACTCTTATGTGTAAGTTAGCCATTTCACAGTAGACACAATAAATAATGTTAACTTTTAGAGACAATTAAAACTAGGCAACCTCTAGGGTTCTGTGGCTTAAACTAGATTTGAGCAAAGATAATGAGCTTTTTAGTATCAAGGAAACCTCAAATGTTATCAAGTGTGAAGTTCTGAGAGAAAAAGTAGCCTCATTGATTAAAAATATGACTTACACTTTTTCCTTCAAACTTTCTCTAAATTTAAAATCTGATTTTTCTTTGAATACATTCCATCTGCTATATCCTTAGATCTAACAAGGTCTTGATACTATTTGTTGAGCCAGGAGAGATGCTTTATTGAGCGGAAATTCCACATATCTCTCTTCATAACTGTCTTCTCTTTCTAAAATAGAATAGTTTATCTCTGGAAAGGTCTTCTCACGTCATGCTCCTTTTTACATAAATATTTTAACTTCTTGAAAGTTTTCATATGTGAGTAAAAAAGAAAAATTTGGCTTTCCAAAATGTTAATATTTTTCAGAAAAAATGTTGCAGACCTCTTACATCAGAGCTACACAATGAGAGTTCTGTCTAGGTACTACCTTTAAGTGGTCACTGAGTTAACAGGGTAATTCCTCCATAAATGTTCCTACACAATGATGTAAGAGTGTTCTTGAGAGTAAGGATTGCTGTAGAGACACACTGCACACTCTGCTGGTGTGTGTCAGGCATGACTGAGAGCACATAACACCTGTGATGTCTTAGATGTGGGAACTCCAGCCTCCTTAGTCACTAACAAATCTACTTCTGAGGGTCTATGCCAATGTTTTTAGCTGGTTTTATTAATAATGATTTATACCATCATCCCCTGTATTTACATATTTGTGAATGTGCTCCTAGTAACTTTTGCATTTTGATAGTCTTTTGCAAAATGTGATCCAGTGGTAGAAGTTAAAAGATAATTGTTTCTTAAGAGTTTTGTGAAAAAAAGAAAAAAAAAAAAAAACAAGTGAAAGGAGATGAGTGATGTTGGAAAAGACCCATCTTACACCTTAAAGAGAGAAAGATTAATGATCTAGTGGGTTATTAGATGTGGAAGCCATTGAAAACCAGGATCACAATTGTTCTTATACATGGATTGACTTGTTTAATGTTCCAGAGATATTTTCCAAATAGTTTACTTTTTGTTAAACTTAACTTTCACCTGGATTTTTATCTTTGTCTACAAGTCATTTTCTTTTACTTTCTTGATTCCAAGTATATTCCAGGTGGAAAATAAATGTTGAGAATTACTACCCTTGTTCAAAAAATTTTAACTCATAAAGAACTTTTCTGAAATTTTCTCTCAGCTTATGGGGCTTACACACTGCAGAATAGAGGGCACCCTGCAGTTATCTGGTAGACATTATACTAATAACACACAGTTTAAGATGGTAGACTTAAGGAATAATTCTAATCTTCTTGCCATGCCTAAGCAGTTTTAAAACTAAAGGTGATACTTGTTTCTCATCAGAGAGATTGTCTATCCTTCTAACAAGGTTAAGATGTAGCTTAATACCTGTAGGAAGAAAGGCATGAAAGAGACAGGACATTTTTGGAATGGGAAAAAAACCCTGAAAGCACCACAAAAAAAACCCCAAAACATTGTGGCTCGTTAAATCCCTACATAAGAAAAGCTTTAAATGTTTTAAATATACCCAGGAAAAACTGTGAAAATTTATGCTGCTTAGCCCTATTTTGCTTATCTTGCCAGAAATACTCAGGTGAAATGTAATATACTTCCTGGGCTGGCTTTCAAATAACCTCGGGCAACCAAAACAGGAGCACTTAGAATAACAGTTTGTTTTGCAAACTGTTTTTGAATGTAACAACTGAAAGTGAACATGTTTGTGACCATGCCCTTATGATTTTAATGTTTTCTTCTTTTTTTTTTTTTTTCTCCCTTAGGAAAACATTTACTATAAAATCAAGTGTTATTGTAAGGAACAAAAACACTAATCACATATAAATCACTTGATAAAGGGATCATTTGGTAATACCTGCTTACTGTGTTAATTTCTGATAAATGATGAACTGATAGTCCTTTTTCTTGGTTTTCTAATAAACTTCATTCTGTTTCATTAATATTCTAAACTATTATTTCTCCTTGCTCCTAGGAATATGTGAACACAGATTTGCCTTTTAAGATATTCCCAAAGATTTGCCAGCATTTCCACATTAAATAATATTTAAATATTTGAAAACTCATTCAATTCTAATAAGTTCTTTTATTTCACCTAAATATTCTGATATATTCCAGATAAATTAATTGTACTCAGGTATTTCTCTTCCTCAGTACAGTAAAGAAAAGTTTCTTTTACTTACCTCCTGCTTTCATTTTTCAAAGTAAGTAATTTCAGGTTTCATATGAGGCTATACAACCTATATGACATAAAATCTATTAGCTTTACTTAAAAAATTGAAACTATATTTGAAAAAGATTGTTTAACCATGCTATCAATTTAGATAAGACCAGATTTCAAATATATAGAGACATTAGTTATATATTATCAGTAATGATCACTAAGACTTACAATTACTCAAGAAAAACAGGTACATGGACAATAAGAAAAAAAACACATTGTTTTAATTAAGGTAATCATGGCAAACCTTCTTTATATTGTTCTTTGATTTTTTTAAGCAAAGAAAATATGATAGCTTTGCTATCACAGGAAAAATCATTTAAGTAATTAAACATGCATAAGAACTTCAGTCGATACAAAACTTAGAGTGATTTTGTTAAAATAGGAATTGTTGTGATTTAGAGATACACCCAGGGAACCTTCACATTTGAGCTGGAGTTCTTTTCAACCTGGTGATTAACCTAACTTGACAAAACCTTAGGCAATCTCAAAACAGGAGTATAGTTCCTTAAAAAATATTTAGTTATGCCTTGATACCTCTTAACTTATTGCTTAAATTATTTCCAGGTTCTCCAAAAGTTTAGCATTGTTTATGAAGTTTCATAACTGATAAGACTTAAACCTTAATCTGTTCCCCTCTTCATATAAACTCAATTAGTTGGTTTACATCTATGATTTTTCCATCCTTCTGTTTTGCTGAAATAAACTCTTCACATAATTTTTCTTCTTTCCTTTTCTTAAAGATTAGTCTCTTTGCTTTCTTGATCCTTTTAATATTCTCATATTGCCACAGGGATGAAATAAAGTTCCTCTTGACTTTGTGGGATAACAGATGAGCTCCAATATTTGTTTCTTTTTTTTCATTTGAAAACTTTTGATATTTATGTCAACAATTCGATCAGAGGTAACAGTAAGCTTTTAAGTCTGTTGTCTATCACGTTATTACAGTGCCTAAAACAATGAAATATATTTTTTCAGAGAAAATTTCTATGTTATTTTTTAAGAAGTAACAGCTTTTAGAAAAATGCAGCAAATCCTGGATACCCTAGACTGTAAACCTCACCACTTTTTAAGACTAACAAGTGGAATATATTTGGGGACTGACATGTATGTAATAATATGGAGGACCTCGGCTGGACCGTGGAGCCTGGGGAGGATATTGACCTTGACAAGATTGCAGTGTTCCCGTGAAAGAACAAGAAAGAATGAGAAGCATGCCTGGGAAACTAAGTTTAAGGAATGTGTTGATTGTTTGCAGTTGTGATAAGGAACCTGAAAGTCACCCAATGAGGGGTGAGAAAAACAACTCCTGACAACTTTCTGACCAATGAGGGACAGACATATGTACACGGTAACAAGTATAATGGGTATAAATTTGCTGGCTTGTAGTAATAAATAAACCTTCTTTGCTTGTACTATAAGAATGCGTACTTGTTGTTTGTCCGTCTCGACCACGACATAATAACTGTGTCACAGTTCTAAACTTTGGGATTTGTTCTATAAACATTGGTAAGGGGCATAGGTCAAGGGAGGGATTTACACTTCTTAGTTTCAGTCTTTCAATTAAGGTGCTTAGTTAGAAGATTAGTCTCCCAGGCAATTCTCAGCAGAAAGACCATCTAGTCTGAGAAGAAATCTGACTTAGGTGCCATGACTAACCCTTTCTCTATAAAACGATATGCTTTGGGTTTAGAAATAGGGAAAAACTCTCCTGTGATTAAGGCAGTTGGCAAGCCTCTGTTCCAGGGCTGAATTCCTGTATGAACTTGTGCAATATGTCTAAGACAGCACCAAGTTTTCCTGTGATTTATGTGCTGAAAGTGCCTGGCAGCAATCACTTCTTGCTTCTCAGAGCTGCTCAGCACTGTACAAGATGGAGGAAGGGAACCTCCAGAGGCATATTCGTCACTGAAGTGACTGTGCCCAGTCTTCATGTGGAGAGCTTAGGAAGCCAATGTTCCTCCTGAGATATGATACCTAATTTCAACTAAAATCGTTGCAGCTTTCCCTCTTTTGCCCATCTATTGGTTAGAGCATTCGGGAAGATAATAATCTGAAGCAGTTTAGTACTACATTACTCATCCTAGAAAGGTTCCCTACATTTTAACAAAACCCAAGTTCCTCCTTTCCCCACTGTTCTTGTTAAAGCTGAACCATGTAGAAGAAGCCTTAGGCCAGAGGGAGAATGGGAAAGAGTGAACCCAACATTAATCTAGGAGCCAGACTTTCCAGCTACATCAGAAGAGTTGAGACTAAGTTTGACACATGTGAATTTAGCCTCCTACATGTGTCTACGTGTCAGCTAGGTGTCTAAGTTCCATTATGGCCTGGAAAGCAACTAGGCTGACCCATTGCTAAGAGATCTGCTTTAGAATGAGGTGAATTGTCATCAAGGCTCCATTGCTTGTACTGACTACTTCTCTGTAGACTGCAATGGGATTTTATATTCCAAGTGCACATGTGGGCATGATAACCATGTAGCCCTGTAATATGGTATTGTCATTGTTAATAACAAGTCACCAGTTTTGCACTGAATTTGCAATGCCTCAGAACTGAAGCTTCCCATGCTTGCCCTCTGAACATTTCTTGACCCTCCAACAGCTTTTTCTTACTTACTTTAGCTGTGACAGCAATTTTTCTAATTCACCAGATCTAAGTCTACTTTGTTTTACTTTTGTTTATGGCAGAATCACAGTAGCAAGCACTTATTCTATGTAGAATGAGATATCTTCAACACTTAGTGATGCAGTGTGGAGAAATACATGGGCCTGGTATGACAGAAGAGAAGTGGAGACACAAGATGTGATGGAGAGCAGTACAGGCATGGGATAATGAGAGGTGGGGCACAGCCTCAGCACTGCAGACTTCCTGGCTATAAACAACTCACCCATGGTCACTTAAAGAAATGCAAACCTGGAGTTGGAGAAACCTGATTTTAGGGGTAGCAGAACAAAGAAATAGTACTTAACGTGCATTTCTTACATTTAATGGTCAAGTAATTGCCTGTGCTAGAAACATGAAGAAGCAGAAAACTGTTTAATATGTAAGGCCCAGGTTTATAGCACCATTGCAGCATCTTCTCACCAATAGCCAAGAACTGAATTCATGTACTATTGCAGTTATCTAACGAACCAGATTCCAGACAATCTGCCTCGGATTTTCCCAGACAATGCACCTGGTTACTTTGTAATAACAAAAAAAGAGACAGAAAGGCATCTTTTTATGAAGACTTTATTAAACTTTCAAACACAGACAAATACAATACCATGAGCGCAAGCAAAAAAAGCAGTAATCCTAAACTCATTAAGCACTGCAGTAGAAAAATGCTGTATATAAAATCCTATCTATCTCTGCCACCATCTCCTATTCTGAGAATTTTTCTATCACAAAACATCAGTTTTCCAACAAATAACCACCTAGAGTACTTTGTGCCCTATGTGATGTTTCACCACAAAAATGTGGTTTATGATATGTGATCACCACTGAAAGAATACAGTCTTTAAATATTTTTGGGAATATACCGATTTAACTAAAAGAGAATATTATAGTATAGTCCTACAAAAATGCCACCCAGAAAGGCTTATACATTTTAAATCTATGAACTTCTGAGCTGTTTGGTTGTACAATCTGCTGCAGCACTGCTGATGTATTCTTGCTTAGCTGACCTTGGTGTGTAGACAATTACTTCAGACCATTTAAAACTGTTTGGAAAGAGAAAAATCATGTCCATTTGTGACAAGAAATCATTTGGACAGAAACACTAACTGAAAGAGTTGAATAGGGTCTGCCAACAGACTGCCAAACATCAAGATTAGTTAAAATACAATGACAAAGACCTGGACATAATCTGTGGGCCAAATCCTGGGCTCAAAGCCATTTCCCTTGGAGAACAGAATTGCACGTTCAAAGGTGACATTCCCTCAGTCCTCGTACTGTTCCTCTGCACAAATGTTTCCTTTACGTAGGGTTACAGCAGCCTAAATCTATGTTTCAACTTGCTTGGTATCACAAAGATGAGAAAATCCTTAACCAATGTAAAAGGAACAACTCTGTGCAGAGTCTACAGGAAAATGAAAAGGTGATATTTAGGCCACTCTTATGTGTGTATGTATGTTCAAATCTTTCTGATCTGCTTTTGATGCTGATCAGTGAGACACAGCTATTTTCACAGTACAGTTTCCAGCCATTGCAGGTAGTAGCCAGCTATACTCTGAAGCAATCTGAATTTCATCCCTGTTGGCTGGGATGGGTCAAGTATTGGAATGAATGTTTAGACAGTTAAACTTTGAGATACCAACATATTTCTGAGCCTGGAATATTCTTCTCAACATAGAAAATGCCAGATCGTGATTTCAAATTCAAGTCTGTGTTTTGGTTATTGGAAAAGCAGCAAATTAATGAATAATGTCAGAAAAGAAAGAATGCAGTGCAGAATATTAGCTAGAAGCTTCAGTCACCCCCAAAAGAGTAGAGAGATGTCACAGCAGTGTAAATGTGTGCTTATTTGTTTTGTCCTGGTCTAGAAAAATCACTTCAGTAGAGAATATTTTTGACTGTATAGAAGTAGAAAGTATTGCTTGAAGCCTTTAAATTCTGAAGAATATAATACTTTGATAAGAAGATTAGAATGGTCATGCCAGATCAGTGGTCTGTCTGTCCCGGTGGTCTATCTGTCCCAAAGCCTGTCTTCAACAGGACAACAGAAGGTGCTTGAGAAAGGACTAGAATAGAGCAAGTGTGTGCTGATTGCTCACTTCTCTGAAATAACTTTCCAGCCCCTAGTGGTATCTGGCCCTGAGACTTTCAGACCAACAGGAGCTGTCTTCTTTATTTCATACTTTCCAATTATAAAATGTCAGTTATGCCTTCATGCAGCCTTTGATGAAAGGCAGATCCTTCAAGATATCTAAAGAATGTGTATATGATTTTGTCCCTTCCTAAATATACTTCACTTTACAGTAACAGCGACATCATAAAATGTCCCCAGGAGCTTTCATCATACCTGTTTCATGTGTTTGCCCTGTAATTGTTTCCTGCTCCTCACATACCTGCAATAACGGTACTTTTGTCAATTTAAACTTTTTTTCCCCGACTGCTTCCATTGACTTTAACCATGTGCTGAACTTCCAGTTCACAAACTCTGTGTGCTACAATAACTAGCAAAAAAATGGGGAGAGTAAGGAGGAATGTATGGCTTTCAAGTCTGACTCATGCAGTTCTGCCAGAACTTTTTATTTTCTGTCTTCTGTTGTTTCAAGTTTTAACTCACCAGTCTCCTCTTTAAAATTTGAAAAAGAATGCAGTAGAAAAGGCTGAAATTCCAGGATGGGAAAAAAAGAGTGCTTCCATTATAATAATGTGAAGCTGCCTAATGTGTTCAATTTTGGATTAGGTAGTCTGGAAAGAAGTGGTGGTTTTGTATAGGGCAGTCCATGATTTGTTATGGCAGAGACCACTTTGTCATTTATGGTTTATCTGTTCATTCATCTTGTATTTCTTCTTTTCCCTTCCTACTGGAAATATAAAACAACCAGGGAGGAAAGGCATTAAAGATTTGCTTTAAAAGATCAATTGCACTTCGATGCACTTATTGTGCTTATTAAATTGAAAGTTCAAAGTTTCACCAGTTTGATATGCATAAAAACAAGGTATTCAAAAAAAGAAAAAAAAACCCACCCCACCCCCCAAAAAACACTTATAGAAACATCACACTTTTTACTGATTATTACACAATGGTAGACAAAAAAAAATAACAACAACAATTTTTTTCTAGTGACAGAATATGTGGCAGATTAATGATTGTTATTTGAATCTACATTTTAGTTCATGTTGTTTCAGGAGATAAGTTAATAGGATATTGATGGCATTTGAACTCAGAACTACGTGTTCTGTAAACAAAGACTGTATAAATTCTAATAGGTCATTTTGCCACCTGATCTCTGTACCCTCAAAATGTGGGCATGTTTCCTGAGAACTATTATAGAAAATAGAAATACCTGAAAAAGATACATGTACTACTACATGATTTTCCCCTTCCCAAAGATGAATTTTCACTTCCTTGTTTACAGAAACTATGCCTTGGGTTCTGTAAGGACTTAAGCATAACAATATGTTTGGTTACAGCATTGTTTTGGCATATTTAAGCCTTTTTAAATTTATTTTTCAGGTGGACCACTTCATTATAAAAATACTGCTGTTCAGCCAACCAGACTCTTAAGATGGAAACTAGTTAGTTGGTCCTGTTCTTTTTGGCAAAGAGATAAGGCTAAAAAAAGCCAAACAAACAAACCCGAAATATATATTCTTATATAATACAAAGCTGTATTTTTATTAATAAAAGCCAGATTCTGGAGGTTGTATGACAATAAGTTCATTTGCAGACTATATTATCCTCCCCCTGGCAATTAATACATAGGATAAAAATAATGTTACATGTTTATGGCTTTTTACATTGTTAACTCTCAGTGTTTGTTCTAAGCAGTTAAAAACAAGTAAACTTGCCACTATTTTTTCAATTGCATAATTTACAGTATGAACCTGTATGCTATATGAAAAAGATTACAAAGGTTTAATTTGCAAAGCAAAGATCATTCATTTCTTTTAAACATTAGCCTCATTTTTTAAACCAAATATGACATGCAGTGAAACTACCATATTTTTTCAAGACATAGAAAAGTACATTTTTCAATTTGCAGGAGTAAGTTTTAACTGTAGTGTGCATGAGATATCACCAAGAAAATTTCCCTATTAAATTGTTAGGATAGAGATAAAACCACCTTTTAGTCCTATGTATGTTTCATTTACTCTTCTATATGTTTCTTTCTTTTTATGTTTGTTATTATCTCTCTGAAAACATATTTAAGAAAAAAACCTATTCTGTCAATACATTTCTCTATTGTTTCAAGTGCTTGCAATAATAAATCATAGTATTATTTTAATAAATCTTATGTTCCTGAGCTTATAAATTTCATTGGAGAACTTCTCTTGTTATGACTTCACCTAGTAAAAAAAGTAGTATAAGAGTTACTTTACAAGTGAGCCAGAGGGGTTTTCCTGTTTTACACAACACTTTTTCACATGTTTAAGATCCACTGGCTTTTCCAAAACTCAAATGTACCCTTGCAAGTTTTGTTGATTGTGTGGGTCATAGACTCATGTGCCTTTTATCACCTAGAAAGTACAAAAATAAAACTTAAAAATATGTTTTGTATATGTCTTGTCTTCCCATGAAAGCTGATACAGGCCATCACTGCAATAATGTTGCTTATTTATGCTGTACACTGTGGAGGACACCCCGTGCAAAAAATAAAACAGAAGAAAGGAAAAAAAAGAAACAAACGAAAGAATTGTTTGTGACTGGCATTTTGCGGCATAGCTCACCATCTTCCTGCTGCATCAAATGAGGAAACACCTCAACAAACAAAAATTTGGTGAAGAATGTTTTCAACATAAATAAGGAATATGAAAATATGCCACTCTTTCAAAATAATGTGTTTTAAGCTTTTTGAAAAGTAATATGCAACTAGAGCTAGAAATTAAAATTGCAGCTGGTCAGTGTTTAGGGATCGAGGAGAATGGAAAAGAAATTAGTTATGGTGGTGGCAGAATGTAAGGATTGAGATTCATTCCTTTAGATTTTCCAGTGTGGAAACAAAGGATCAAATAATGACATAAAGTAATACAGCTGCTGACTCACTGAGTGTAGGAAAAAACCACAAAGTCAGTTAAATTCACTTTTGTGGGGATGGGACAACTGATGGGATGACAGAGACTGAAACACAAGCTTAGACCTGCTTAGAGATCAGACTAGTAATTTTCACATTCGTAGTCCCTTCAACATTTCTTGAGGATTTTTCTGTTTTGTCTCTAACCTTGTGAAAAAACAGTGAATTTTAACTCCTTGCTCTCTAATGTGTAACACATAATGCAAACAGTGCTTGATCGTACTAGGGATTCATAAAAGATCTAAACTCAACATGTTCAAAATTGCTGCAGAAAGGTACTTAGCTGCATGTGAAAAACACAGAAACACTTATAGCCCAAAGGTGGCACTACAAAATGTTCTAGCAAGTTATCAGTTTGTAGTTTCTCAGTGTATCTGTGGTAATGCCTGCAAAAACAAGAACAGGCTAGAAGCTCGTTTCAGTTTCATGTTTCTAAGTATACCGAAATATTTGCTCAGTAATGTATGCTGGATATAGGTTGGTGTCTTTGGTCTTTTAGGAGAGCTGAATGCATTGGACACTGGTCGGGAAAACTTATCCATCCTCTCTGCCTGCACTGCCCCAAGGCATGAGAAGGCAGAAAGTAGCACAAAGGCTGTTAAATAATTTGTTTTGCTTGCCTGTAAAATCTTGGTAGTTAACAACTGCATGCATTGCGGTTACCCTCCCCAGCATCGTTCTCCGCCTTTTGAAGTACCCCATATTAACAGTCAGTCTACTGAAAAACAAACAGCCCTTTTCCTTACATATAGTGTACCCACTATTTAAATAAACTGAAAATACATGAATTTTTCAAAGATTGTTTCTTTCAGATTTTTGGTAATGCTTGTATTTTATTCACAACAATATTTTCATAACATATAAAAAGACTGTTTTAATGGAAGATAGTTAGATTATATCTCTGGTTTATAGTACTCTGGTATATAGAGTCACTGCTTATTTCTTTTTAAAATAAAGCAGGAACACATAAGGGTGTTTTTCAGCATTTTTTTGTTTTGTTGTTCTTTTTGTTGTTGTTTTTTGAAGAAATAGGACTGGCAGTGCTTTAGCGGTTTTATGCAAAGAAATGCTGTGTCTTATAACTGACAGATTGCTTCCTTGTCTCTAAGACACTAACTAGCTGATTCACCACCGCAGATGGTGAAGAATACCTTTTGGCTAACATTGCTTCCCATATTATAATAGAGGAACAAAAGAAGCACAAGCCCCATCTCTATAATGTTTTGATTACACTTTCAAAATGTGCAGATCCTACAAAGATTCAGGAGTTTCAGAAAGAAGAGAAACTGATTTCAATTATTCCCCCATTTGAGAAAAAAAAAAGCGTTTTGCAATACTGCTAAAGTTCATGTTTTAGTCAGGTTGCACAAAAAAAGCTAAAAAGCTATCTAAAAAGCTATCTAAATTTATCACTTCATTCCTTTAAAAATAAATACAAGTTGGCTATTTTTCAGATTGAAAAACTGAAACAAAACCTGATGTGGTAGTTTAATTTAAGGCACAGACATCCATAACGATACTTTTTGTAATCCTATTAGTTAAGAGACAAATTTGTCCCAGATTGTTTTTGTTTTAAAATTAACTTGACACTTGCACAGAACAGAAATGTAATCTCATTCAGTGCTTTTTCTATCTCCTTACATGTTCAGTATAAATCCCAAGAAATTCTGATCCCAATGAAATTCTTCACTTTTACTTAAGCATGATGTGATCAAAATCAAGCTTATTTTGATTTATTTTAATAATTGGTTCTAAGCATGTGCTTCTATTGAAATCTCAAGTGAAATTCCCGATTTCTAATTTGTGCAAAGATTAGATTTTACTCCTTAAGTCAAGAAGCTTGCAACTCGCTAGTTTTGCTTCATATTTCTTTTATTTGGAAGTTGGTGTTCTACCCTGACATAGAACAGTGCAAAAGGTTAGTGATATCCATGGGGCAGACTTCGCATAGAACTCATGGGATGATTTCAGAGTAAATCCATTGAGTTCATATATTTTGCAGACTTTCTAAGTCCAGCGGTTATCTTCTCAGGAAACTATTTCTAAGAGTGGTTGGTTGACCTCGGCTGCCTACCAGACCCCTGCCCAGCTGCTATCTCAATTGCCCTCATCAACAGAACAGGGGGAGAAAATAAGATGAAAAATCCTGTGGGTCAAGATAAAGGCAGTTTACTAAGTAAAGTAAAAGCTGTGCGCAGAAGCAAAGCAAAAAGAGGAATTTGTTCACTATGTCCCATTGGCAGGCAGATGTCCAAACGCTTCCCGGGAAGCAGGTCCTCAGCACGCATTTCGGTTGCTTTGGATGACAAATGCATAACCCCAAATGCTTCCCCTCCTCCTCCTTTCCCACAGCCTTTATTGCCCAGCACGACATAGTATGATATGGGATATCCCTTTGGTCATTTTGGGTCAGCTGTCCCAGCTGTGTCACCTCCCAGGCTCTTCCAAGCACCCAGCCTGCTGGCCTTGGGGGCAGGGGTTGGAGAGAAAGCCTTGATGCTGTGCAAGCCCTGTTCAGCAATAGCCAAAACACTGGTGTGTTATCAGCTCTGGTTTAGCCACAGATGCAAAGCACAGCACTGCGAGGAAAGTTAACTCCATCCCAGCCAGACCCAGTACACCAAGGAACGCTGATACATATTGTTTATGTATTGCATTTAGATATCTGACCTTTGTAAGACATCCTCTATTCTCTCTAGTTCAAGTGAATTGTAAACTGAGGCTGTGGATCTGAAAAAGCTTCAGGGGATAAATTTGCACAGTAAAATATTAAGCTCAACTTAATTAGATACATTAGTGATCAGGCTTTTGGTAAAAAGAAATAGGAATTGTTTTGCTAATTTTTGTCACGCAAACAAAATACCAAAGATGTTGGAAACAATTCAGAGGAGAACTTATTAGGGGGAAAAAAGGAAAACATTAAAGGGATATTGGGAGGGGGGAAGAATTAAGAATGAAAGAAGTTATTGCAGGCTTCCTGGCAGCCTTATTAATTTTTGTTTTCTGCATTGTAAATTTAATTAACATAATCCCATTTGAAGTGCAGCGTTTTACGTGCACGAAAAATATCCTAATGACTGATCTTAAAAGAGAGAGGAGGGAAGGAATTAAGCTAAACTATATTACAGAAGGTTAAGTAACGTATGTTCACTGGCTTTTCAGTGAGCTAAATAATGAGATTAATATTTAATTAACACACATTAAGAAACAACTAGCTTCTTGGCATTTCATGGCTGTGTCTATATTCAATGAAATCGATCACTTTTTTTTTTTTTCTCATTGAAAAGATGGAGTAAAGGAAGCCTCTGTTACAATGATCTTAAAATGACTAATTCTCCAGAAGTTACTGCATGGGCTGGGGCATTTTTTCAACCACAATAATGCTCAAGGTCATGGGACATATCTACCAAATGATTTTTTGCATCTCAGCTTCTTGAATGCACTGTATGCCAACAGGCTTTTATTTCACTTTCTGTTCCTAATGTAAAGCAACAATTGCTCAGACTGGTTTTGTTAGTTTTCTGAAAGAAGAAGAAATGTGTGGATGTTCATGTATATATAAGTATTTACTCACTTTAAAGTTTTGTTCTGAGGTAGTTATTTTTTAAATATAGAAATGCGTGTCCTTAATGTATCTTTCTCCACAAATTTTGTTTCTGCTAACAAATATTTTAGTGGATGCAGTGAAAGAAAAAGCTTAAAGATCTTCAAAAATTCAAACATTCAAAAATTGTTCTTCTAGGAGCAAGTGATTTGATTTAAAAATCTCAGGTTTTAAATGAAACTACTGAAAATCTCCAACACCTGTTAATTTCATTATTATTTTTGTATTAGTCATCTTTTTAAAAGCCGTTCCCTAAAATCACAACAATCAGATGGTTCTTTAGTAAAAGCTTAGATTTGTATCTAATTTTTCAGAACAAGAATCCAAGAACTAAAGCAAAAAAATACTCTTAGCCTTAGAACTCATAATAAAGTTATGAGAGAGAATAATTCCTTATGATGTTTGCTGTAGAAAAATTCCGCAGTCACTCAGAAGGGCTTTGAATAAAGGACATCCAATTTCATCCAGATGCTGTCAAGTTCTCTTTGAAAAATACCATAATCAATCATCCATAATGTTCCAGTTAATCTTAGAATCAGAGGAGACAGAAATGGAACCTCCTTAATCAGATGCTTAATACTGAGTAGTTCATGGTAATATATTCTCTAGTATCATAGCTAGAGTAAATGCAGTTTTCAAGGTACTGCAGTAAAATGAATAATAAAGTAGAGGAAATCAGAAACTTGGGAAAGGTTGTATAACTAATACAAAACTCCAAAATAACTAATGAATGCTTTTCAATGTTTTCTGTGTTATTTTAGCATTATCTTCAGAGCAACATGCAAGAAGAATGGCTTTATCAAATTAGTAATACAATATGAACATCACTTGAGAGTTATGAAAAACACAAATCTTTTCAGAATCATGCTGGTAATATAAAATATAATCTGTGACCTACGAAACCAGATTTTCCCTTCCTGGAAAAAAAATAAACCAAAAAGATTGTAAAAGATAAAAATTATAGTATCCCTCCCCCTTCCAAATATTTTAAAAATTATTCCCAGTGCTAGGTATCTATACTATTAGTGTCTTGAGTATTTTTGACTTGTTCTCCATCTGTATGTACTTAGTTTCACGCTACAATATTTCATTCAATAATTTGTAAATCTGGGGATAATGCAATACTAATTTGAGAATCAATTATCTGTACTTTTATCAGCTGCAGGGGAGGAAAGGGAAGAGAATAAAAAGGAAAAAGGAAAAGGGGAAAAGGAAATTTGGGGACATTCCAAACCTACACTTTTAAAAGCAAGAACCTCCCTTCTTTTTCACCTTCTGAATGTGACATTCACACAGGTGGTAAAGATGTATGGCTTTCAGGTCATACAGTGTATATGCGAGGAAGCAGCATGGAACGGGTGATGCACGGGTATTAGTGCTGGGATGCACTCAAATTCTTTGTCATCGTAAAAGTCTCCAGACCTGCCTTGTACAGTCAGCATAAAAGTGTATGACATGATTTGTCCAATAAGATAGAGGAAAGCATAACACTAGTGCTCAATGGTTGAAAAGCTGCAATTCCTAAAACAGCATTTCTGAAGGGAAGAGGAAGTTAAAAATTGTCTCCATTCACTAGTGTTGAAAGACATATATTATTTCTTTAGAGATACCTTAAGAGAAATATACTATTTCCCAAGTCCTTCCACATTTCATGTACATAGAATCCTTGTGGGTACTGGTCTCCTCTACCAAGTAACAAGTGATAGGACAAGAGGAAATGGCCTCAAGTTGCACCGGGGAGGTTTAGATTGGATATTAGAAAAAATTTCTTTACTGAAAGGGTTGTCAGGCATTGGAACAGGCTGCCCAAGGAAGTGGTTGAATCACCATCCCTGGAGGTGTTCAGAAAATGCATAGATGTGGCACTTCAGGACGTGGTTTAGTAGGCATGGTCGTGTTGGGTTGACAGTTGGACTCAATAATCTTAAAGGTCTTTTCCAACCTCAACGATACTATGGTTGTATATTTTCAATTCACTCTTGCATTTAAGGTACATGTCTGAACACATTCACAGAGTATCACTTGAACATTGTCATACCACTAGCAAAGCTTCATATTCAGTCTACACATTCAGCAGTTGCTCAGTGTTATGAAGCTAGCAGGAAAGGCACATATTTCACTGGAGATAGAATTTGGGATCATATTAATTAATTCATCACTATAAATCACTGGAAGAGAGCATATCTTGTTAGCTTCAATCACTCAGATATTAATCAGTGGCTCATTAGCTTTAAAAATATCAACCTGGTTGAGCTATCATTGCTCTGCACAGTAGACTGATGAGTTGCATTAGAGAGAATGCTACATGGCACATAGAAAAGATTGCTTTTATCCATTATTCAGGCTACACGGACAAAATCTTATGGGAAAATCAGTGGTAAAGACACTTAGACAATAACCAAAAAACCACTGTAAATGACCTGGTTTTGTGCCTTATTTTGCTTCTAAGTGCTACTTAGCCCCAGTCCAACATGCCTTGTACATGCAATGCTCTGATTTGTCCTAAACAAGGGAGTTCAGATTACCTCAGAAGAAAATAATGGGGCCCTATTGATGTCTGGTGGTACCAGGAGAAATTATTCACCCATTCCCAAAAGTTAGTTTTATGTTATAAGATATAGACAAATAGAATTAACCACAAATCCAGTAGTAATACATCCTCATAATGCAACAATTTAAAAGTCTATGATATGTCAAAGAACATTTTTGAAGTGTGAATAATAATACTTTCAATATTAAATGAGTCTCCTGTAATTAATACAGTCACATTAGGGTAAATGTTAACTGGTTCAGTTGCTTTTTGTGGTCCAAAAAGACTGCAATTTTACAGTGAAACAATGTTTATTCACAGTCGTTTCTGCAGAGCTTTCCAAGTACCTAAATTAATTAAATCAGAAGAGCACAAGCAGAGTTAAGTAGGGGCTCAGCATTCATAAAAGGTAGTCTGAAGCATCAGTATACTCAGCCAAATGCAATAGGTGTAGTTTTCTGAAAGACACAGTTATGCCAAGACTGTAAGTGTAGGTGTAAGAGCAACAAGCATTCACTAGTTTCTCAGCACTGATCATCAAGTTGATTTTAACAGAGCAAACATGTAAAAGAAGCATACACTTCTAAATTCAGGGGGATTTGCAGAGTGGAAGAGGTAGTTAAACATCTATCTCTGTTCACACAATTTGCAGACTTGTCAAGTCACAGACTGAGGATGTTTGCTGGTCCTCTACCTCATGCTCCCTCACATGGTACCTGAAATGAAATGCAGCCTGGAGGATGGCATTTGCAACAGCAGAAAAGGAGAGCAATCAGTAAAAAGAAAATCTCTGGCAGCAACCTAGTACTTTGTATGTGTATGCATGACCTGGGCTTATCCATCAGAAAGCTCTGTGTACAGTCCCATCCACCAATACTGATCTGCATCATGTCATTCAAGGCATGAATTTCTCATGTTAAGTTTCTGATAACTTAAAGGTCTGTATCTAATAATCAGTGTAATTTATACTGCTGTCATTAAGCAGCTATAGATAAATGTTTAATGTTCAAACAACTTTACCTGAGCTATTAAAAGTTTGAAAACATGCAGTGATTTAAGTACACACCATTGCAGTGAGGATCTTGGTGCCTTACCAGTGCTTCTGGTCTTAGAGAAACACTGAAGTTTTTCAAGGTAGTTATGGTATATTTTCTGACGGCTTAAACTACTTTTCAAATTGAATGTAAAGCCACCATCATCAAAATAGAAAAATCTGCTAAGCTCTCTTAGTTAAGAAAAATTACAATAGTCAAGGAAATTAATGCATAATCTAGTTGTCGTCTCTTTGATTGTATTTAGAAATTTCTAAATGTGCTTTTTTCTTTGATGAGCTCAATTTGGTGGGGTGTTCCTTTGATCCCGAATGTTCAGCACTAAACTCTGAAACTGAACATAAAAAAATATCTGGGTTAACCTTCTCCAAGGCCAGAGTGCAGGCTGAGTGAAGAGTGCCAGACCTTCGGTTCAATGCTTCATGCAAAGGTTAACCTTTCCCTTTTGTAAATCTTTGCTTTTCTATTTCAGTATCAGGCTGCCAGGACTGGTCATTTTTCTCCTAGACTGTAATCTATATCTACCTGGAGTTAGATGAAGACACTTGCACGACATTCAGGCTCTTACTTCAGAAGATATGTCAACCTGTAATCCTGGCTTTGGACTTTCAGTCATGCTGCTTCTACTGTTGTTAAAGACTGCCTGTTTTGTAGTTCAGTAAATGTCCTTCATCTGTGTTTAATACTGTACTTTTTATGCAATGCAAACCCAGCCCTTGCAGGAAATGGGGTGAACGCAGTAATCATGCAAAGGGTCCCACACTGTTGCAACCATGGGAATCACAATGAGTGGTGGCACCTATCTCCTTAAATACTTATGCCACCTTTCTTCGGGTGGCTGGAGTATATTATATTTCGTTGTCATTTATACTTTGAAATGTTGCTCTTGACTTTTGTGTCCTTGCTATATCTGCCAACCACAGAAGAGATGATGAACAGAATAGAAGGAGAAATATAGATTAATCCTACACTGGCAGGTCTGCAATGTAGTTTCTATCTGAATTTATTTCAAAGATTCTGTATCTTACCCTGAGTTTTAAGAAAATATGAATAATGTCGTTAGGGCATGTAAAGCTCATCTTCCATGTACACAGAGGAGCGCAGAGGCAGAGAGCAGTGAGGGAGCCCCAGTGCCCCAGTCAGAGACACAAGCCCCTGTGATGGTAAGGTCCCTACCCTCCTACCCCCCCAGACCTATATTTCCCATAATCCTGCTCAAGCGATAACCACCAGTGGCTGTTGTAATGGATGTGTCTGGTTGGGATGGCTGTATCGGGCTCAAAGTGGATTTGGGGGAGACAGGTAACAACACAGTAGGCGGGAGCTATAGATGCACCAAAAAAAATGCGGTTGGTATGCAAATATGAGTCAATCATCTAAAAGTCAATCATCTTACTCCATAAATAGTGGACAGCCCAGGGCCTGTTGAGCTCCCCTGCACAGCAGTGGGCTGCACGCCAGGATCTCCCCTTGAGTAGGGACGCCTCTCAAGGTTACTCCTCGAGGTTGAGAGAATCCTTATTGCATCTGATACTCAGTAAGTGAATTGGGAATAAGAGCACTGAAACTTTTAAATCTTAGCTAAGTGGTATAAAGGATTGATTGCACATATATAAACCATTAGATATAAACCATTGACTAAGTCTGGATCCAGCTGCACCTACACTGCCCTCTGAGAAGGAGTTTAGAAGGTAAAAGTGTCCTTTCTGAACTTCATGACTCAACAGGAGGGTCTCCCTTACGGTTTTGTCTAACCCTGTCCTCTATGCGGTAAATACTCAAGTGTACCTTGCTGTCAAATCGTGTTAAACCACTGTTGCATTTACCATTGAACTTTGTTAACTCACTGTCTTATATCAATAAAATATATTGTTGCTTCTCTCTCGCTAGTGAAGTGCATCACTCTTTCAGCAACAGTCCCTGCCCTGGCCCTCTCCAGGGCCATCCTGGAGAGCATCAGCTCCACAGGCCCTGCGGGATGGGGCTCATTATAAGATGCAGGTGAAGAGCATTGTGGGATTGTGCAAGACTTATTATGGGATGCCTAAGGGAGAAGCCAAAGGTGGGGAAAGGGAGGGGTTAAAATAAAATGGTGGCAGAGAAAGAGTGAGAGAACAGAGCGATGAGGGGATAAAAGGTGTCAGCTGCCTGTAAACAGCTTGCTGGTCAGCATGCTGGCCTGGCCATGCCCTGTGCCTGGTCAGCATGAAGTGTCCTGTCCTGTCTTCTCATTAAACTCCATTTCTAACTCTTTTCCTGGGTGAGGTACTCTCTATTCTGCATGCATGTGTGTGTTTGGGGTCTGAGCACAGCAAACTGGAGTCTGCATGTGATGGGCAGTGAATATCAAGCAGGACTAGCCAGTGAGTAGAGTAAGAGCTTTGGAGCCAGATGTCAAAGCTGGATCCTGGAGAAATCAGAGGGTCTGTGAGCTGGCTGCTGGGGGGGGGACAGGAGGTCTCAACCAGCTCCCGAAGAGACTGTGGGTTCTGGGGATTGATTGAGAGACTGTTTGTTGCGTGTGTGTGTGTTTGTGCACGAGGGAGGGGTGTCTCGGACATCCCTGCTGGGGAAGCACCAGTGTCTGAGCCCAGCTGCTCCAGGGATCCGTGTGTGTCTGTGCCTGTGCTGCTCTGTGCAAAAGGGGTCTGGTCTCTACAAGCAACCAGAGTGGGGCTGCAGCCCCGGGGGCTTCTATGAGCAGGTGTCAGCAACTGAGGAGACTGGGATCCAGGGACTGATGCCGGGCAGCCTGGGTGTCTGAGTCCAGCTCCTGGAGGCATCCATCTTGCACGTGTGTATACATATTTTCCCAGTAATGGACCTCCATCTTGCTCAGCCAGAGAGGGAAGCAGGATCAGTCCACTGGCACTGTAGGTGTTCATGTGAGAGCTGCATTTTCTGTCTATGTTGGTCTATGCTGTCAGCTGTGTCTATATGTATGTATGTACTGTGTGCATGTGTGCCTATTGGGAACACACGCTCAGCCTTGCTGCTGGGTGGACCTGGGGACAAGGAGCAGACGCCTCACCTCTGTCAGGCTATGGGATTTGGCAGCTATTAACAAACATTAAATAAATCTGACATATGCGGTGAAAAAGGATGAATGTGTCAGTGGGAAAATTTCAGGCTCTTCTCCTTCCTGTACCAATGGTTTAGATGCATGCAATAAATGTGACATCCTCCACCTCAAAGACTAAGACTATCACCTTTGTGAAATCTCTAGGTCCTAGTCAGTGGATATGACTCAGGATTGCTTGCCACAGCACAGGGTACACCTCTAGCAAGCCCAGTGACAAAGTCTGGATCTGTATGCCATCAGGCAATAGTACCAGAGGCTCACAGGAACCCAGATCTTGGCCTCTTCACCACTGTTAAAATGTGCAAACTCATCAGAGAGAGTGTCATCCTCTGGACTTACTGCCACACTGAGAGTAAATGAAAAAAAACCTACTGTAGTATCAGGTTCTATTGCTACCCTTTGGTTGGGTAAGTTGTTCTGTTTTGCAGTGGAATTATTTGAAATTATAACGATGCAGGAGGTATACATTTGTCAATAGGATTATACACAATCATGCTCAGGTGAATGTGTTTAGCCAGGGTGTTAGAAAGATGGTGTCCTATTGAGATGCTCATGTATCTGCTGCTTTTTCTGTCTGTTCACATGTATTATACTACAGAATCATGGTCAGTGTTGAAGGTTTTTTATTCCTTCATATAAGATACAGAATTTGTTTCCTGCCTACATAAACACACTCAGTCTACAGGAATCTGGCAGGTTGAAAGAAGGGGATTCAGGGGCTTGTATATTCAGGTAAATGAAGATTGCTGTAAAATATGTCTGTTAGTCCTAGGAGACCAAAAGTGCAGTGACACATTATTCTGCCACAAAGTTATGCTGTATGATGCAAAAAGTTTTAAGAGATGCAGGTTCTAACTGCAGTCACATCCCTTTCTCCGAGCTACATTTGGCAAAGAGAAGCAAAAAAGACCTACGTGAACATTATCTCAAATATTTGTCATTTTATTACAAGAATGATACTCCCTGGGCCAGTTATACCCTCCACATATTTACACAGTTCTCATGGAGATTTTGTGCAAATTATGCTCATCATATTAGAATTTCTGTAATGCTGTAGCATGTTCTGTAATTTATAAGAAATATCAAAAATAAAAATAAACCTAAATATGTAAAAGATGAGTAAATCAAAGACAACCACTGAAAGCAAAATCAAAATAAAAAAATGCAGTACTGAGTAGACTTGTAAGTATATGCAATGTATTGCATTAATTAAGCTTTTTAAGTCAAAAAATGTTTCAGCATAGTAGATAAAAACAGAAAATGAATGCTGTGGCAGAAAGAGAACAGAACCATCTGCCTGCTTACTGCTGTGAAATGGGCACTTAGACAGTTAAGTGGAAGATAAGGGTTTAAAATTTTTACTGGAACTTTAGCACTTTGAAATGGTTTGTTTTCCTGAGTTCCAGTGGGATTTAGTGTTACTTTCTAGTACTTTTTTAGATAAACTGAAAATAATGATTAGGCAGATGTTTATATAGGGATGCCTATCATTCTTTAGATAGTGAATTTCTATTTACAGGAAAAATACAGTAGGAAAATCAAAGTATTTTAGTAGTACACCAAAGACTTGTGCCCCAGTTCCAGCTTTACTAAAAAATACATGGGCTTGAATCATATGAGTCATGGTAAACCAGCTGGAAAAGGAGAAAATCAAAGAACTAAATATTACTTCCCCCAGATTTGGTGTCCAATACCCAATTAACTATTATTCCTTCAGATAGTAAATCCTGTGATGCCTCATGCATTCCATGTAGGAGAAATAATTATCATTCCAAGACTAAATAGTGCTGTTTCTTTAATCATGAGTGTTTACAGTTAAACTTCTCTCAAAAAGTACCTGTGAGAGCTAAGTAGTTTTAAGATCCATAATCATTACTCCATGCCATTGCTTCCAGGTTGGGGACTCCACGCTAATACTGACACAATTCAGATCAGGATTAGATGTGTAACATTCTGCCACATCACCTAACTCTAGACTTCTGCAACAGCAGAAACTGTATGTAAGATAGCTGTCCAAACTCCCTTTATAGTCAGAGGAGAGTAAGAGCCCTTCTACATGGTGATTCGTCTGGCCTGTTTTAGATGTCAGCCTTGGGAGGAGATGAATCACATTTTGGAAGGGCCTATTTCTTTCCTCTGGCTATAAAGGGAGTTTAGATAATTAGCTCAGATGTGGATATCTCCACTGTAACTGCACAAAGTTTGGAGCGATGAATCCCACCTCTAGTCGGGTAATGAGTAGTATCTTCCTTCCTGAATTATCCCATTGAAATCAACGGTAAATAGCAAAACAAAAATACTAATATGCAGATCCTTTATTTCTGCAGAAATTACAGGAGTTATATAAACTTTGATTAAATGTACCAAAGCTCCAGGAAGTAAGGGAAAAAAACCCCTATGTACGGTTTCAGGGAAACTGCAGGGAAATCATGGTAAACAAACAAATAGTTCTATTGAAAATAGAATTAACGAAGCTTAGGTTCCTATGGATTTGTGTTTCGTGGTTGATTTATTTTGTAAGTGAATTTTAATAAGGTTGCTGTTGAAACTCACTTCCTATTAGACGTCAGAGATTCTTTAGAGGCAAGCATCATTATGACTACCTCAACCAGAGGAAACGCTCCAGTGAGAAGACATGCATTATTGACGCTGGAGCAACCAAGTAGGAAAAAAGTCTTGCCTGGAAAGTTGATTCTCTGGTGTCTGGCAAGACACACATGTTTTTCCCTGTGCTTTGGTTTTGTTCAGGTGTTGATGCGATCTCTCTTCCTTACCTAGACACCTACTAACATGAAATGCATGGGGATTTTGAGACCTCTCCTTCTCTGTCAAATTTAACTAAAATTTGCCAGCAGGTATTCGTCAGAATTTATTGCGGTAAAATAACAAACAGATCCAGGGGTTGGCACAGATGCGCCTGTGCATTTACATAGGAAATCAAGGGAAAATATCAGGAAGGAATTTGTTTAGGTCATTCTTAAGATCTTTTCAGAAATCCAATTGCTGAGGACTTCAATTTTACATCTTATTTGAAAGCGAGTCCCTCCAGTCATTTTATGTTCCTTAATACCGTGCTGAGGCCATTAGTTCAGCACTAACAAAGCAAAGTGCCACCTGCTGCTCTTTAGAGGTCTCCTATCAAAGTTGTGAAATGACCTGGACCAAGATGTTTATCTAGGAAAGTATTTAACCACTTGATTTCACAAAGCTCTGTGGAAAAATATATTTCTCTCAATATCACTTTGTTCTCAAACTAGTTTTCTAGCCCAACCTCCATTGCTTCGGTTCATGAACATTCAGATATGTATTTGGGGTTTGGGGTTTTTTTTAATGTTTACCAGCTATTTTCACAGCATTTCATTTCTTTAACTGCTAGAATACAGAAATGGATCCATTTTGTCATGGTTTATTCAATGTTTCTGAGAAAACAGGCTGAATGTATTTTTCTCTTCTTTTCACAGCTCCTTGTTCTCCTGTTTCTTAGTCAGGAAAATGACATGTGGTAGCTATGATAGTCTAATTACTGGAATAAATTCAGGATGAAGCTGTTACTCTGTGCTGCAACTCTCAGCCTTTGTCAGACTCTGTGACAGCCTACATGATAGACTCCAAACCACAGGAAATTTCAGGCATCAATCTGTGTACCTAAGTATTTTCACTAGCTGCTTCACCAAGGTAGCAGATCACTTAGACCAAAGTAGCAGTGCAAGGAACAGCTTAGAGGTTCGTGCATTAAGCAGACTGCTTTCTCATGATGCATGGAGAGGAAAAAATTTTCGAACAAGGAAGAAGCACGAGACCTGCAAAAGCAGGAAAGCTACTGGCAAAGTAAACAATTGCTCTTGAAGATGTACCATCATAAACTGTTACGAATACTGTATCTGCAGGTACTATATAAAAGTGGTATGCAGGACTGCCACATTGTGACCTTCCAGGCTTATTCTTTGATCTGATGTAAAATAAGAGGAAGATCTATAACATCACGAGGAAAAGTCACTTTACACATATTGCTGTGGATAGTTAAATATATGTCTCTGGTGACGTGTTCAAGGACTAAAATCAATTTCAGCAAATCAAACTTGGTACTTCACAGTCTAAACCCTCTTAGCAGTAATGATCCATACTTATTCCACATCAATCAAAACATAAAAATAACAAATATAAAAATGAAAAGCAAGTGCATATAAGCTGAAGAGAGAAATACCTTCTCTAAGTGCAACCTACAAGCTACCATTTCCCCTGTCTTTTCCTTCATGGGGACAATATTATTTTTATATCAGGGTGAAAATAGTAAAGAATGATTAATCTTTTTCCTAGCTTTGTTATGGAGTATTATGTTTGTTCTGGAATTTGTTTTGTGTTCTACCTTCAGAGTTCATTAGCTGCTGCCTTCTTTGACACCAGAACTCTGTGCTTTTATTTTCCACTGAAACCCTTGCAATAGAATTTACTGAAATGCAATTACTAGATTCTTGCTTTTATGGACCAAGACTGGCACCTTCTGGTGAATGAACTTAAATTCACCACAGAAATATAATCTCAACCATACTGTAACAGACTGTGCTTTTAACAAGTTGCTATTTAGAGATATTCCAGTATTCTAGATATGTTCTCCCCACTGACTTTAAACTTATAAAGTCATAGTATTTTGTAATACATATACAAGAGTAGATTTATACATAGATACATGAGGATTTACCTGAAAGTTTATCACTTTATTAATTAATGGTCCTCAAAATAAACAAATTATTATGTATAATTTGATTTTTTACTCTGACACTAGCAAGCTGGCTAAGGTGCTAGATTGGTAAAAGGTAATGAAAGTTACCTGAGCTTATGGAACAGAAATAGGAATTAAGCTTGAAAAATACAGTTAATGAAAACATGTTCTTTTATTTCAGGTATTTTTACCATTAAGATCTATGACAGTACAGATATGTTTACCAAAGCCGGATTGCTGGTTATTTTTATAAGCAGGGAATGACATAGCAAAGCATATTTTACATACATTTGGGATTTGTTTGTTTGAATTGGTGTCACAATTAGAGACGCTTCTATCACAGGTTCTCAGCTACCAGCAGATCCTGAGATAAACCTTGGTATTTTGCTGTCCACACCAGAATAGCCCATTAAATCTTCACCACAGTGAACAGAAACTCTTCTTTGGAGTTATTTTGCTTGTATTTTTTAATATATAAGTTATAAATATCACAATGAGGGAGAGAATAAACTTTCCTTGGCTTTGGGTCAGACAGTCTAGCTTTTCCTATTCGGTAGCTGTTGAAAATAGGAACAAGGCACAGATCCAGTCTCCTTGAAAACTTGTACTTGTTTTCTGACAGAAGCAGCTTTCTAACTTTTCAGGCAGAGATTGATTTTTGCCCTCTAATCCACCCCTACTTCACTATACTATAGGCAGAAGACAGCTTGCATTAAAAATGGAAATGGTCTGTGGAATGTTTAAAGGATCCTGAAGCATGCGTGATTCCTCCCCTTAAGGTTTGGGGTTTTTTGGGGGGGGGATCAATATTCCCACATGACCTAGAATGCTGGAAAAGATGTGTAGGTTATGTCTATTCATTAATTTGCTAATCAAGATTAAGTTTTTTTTCTATTAGAGACTTAATTTAGTACCAGTAAATTTATGAAAGTCTAAATAATTTGGCTGCATAAGGTAGCAGTCACCAGACTTGGTTTATTGAGTTCCTTCTAATCTGATATTCTTAAACTGGTAGACATTTAAGTTTTGTCCTCCTCCCAGGCACTAGCATCAGCCACTCACCTTAAAGGTGATTTGGATTAATCCAGTTCTGAAAATTAGGTCACTCTCCAAAACCATTTTATTTTTATTGTACTTTAGTGCCAGTTCCACCATTGTTTGTAAAGCTTCAGATAGTTACTTGTGCAATAGAAAATGTTACCAAGTCCACCAGATTCTTTCACATAAGTCAAGGAACAGTCATCTCTTTGCAATTATCTTTGATGACTACAGACCCAATGAATCAGTCTAAATGGTTCCATGTCCCATTTTCTTATCCCTTGTGTCACCCAGTCCCATCAGATTTCTGCTGAGTTGCATCTCATGCTCACTCAGATGCTCACTCCTAGCACCTCTCATTCCTGCTGTGCCTGCTCTCCACATCTCTTCCTAACCAGCTCAGAATAGAGAGATAAAGAAAACAGTACATCAATTTGTAGTTTTTCAGCCTCTTTCAGACAGTACCTGGCTGGATGCCATTCACATCAACAATAAGGCAACTTGCTGTCCTTGAAATAATAGCGTAAAAGTTACCAACCAATTGTGCTTGATGGGACATTATCACTGGATAAATTGTTTTCCTACAGCAGCACAATTCACTTTTAGGATTTACTGCAGATAACTGTAATGGGAAGGTTGTGATAGTAGAAAGGAAGAAGAGTCTCATAGTTTTTATGTGAAATATTTCAATTTTATTAACATAAAAATGCTTGATAGAGATCTTACCCTGGGGTATGCAATGTATTTCAATGTCAAGAACTCTAGGAAAATCAAACCATGTCTCTAGGAAGTGATTAGCTGGGAGATACAGTTTTGTCCGCCCTCTTCTGTACCATTGTCTAAATTTTCTATTATTACTGTTATGAAAACTTACAAGCACCAACACTTATACTGTGGAATAGTACACAAAAATTATCATAATGTACCATCTTGACGGTAGTCAGTATTTGTGTTTCCTTTTCAATGATTATAACCCATTATTGTAAAGAAGGCATCACTTTATTCTGAAAATATGACTTTGTACATCTTTTTATCTCTTATTAAGGGAGCCTCTAGGACTTAAAAATAAATATCTCCAGCAAGATTTCATGTTGTTAGAAGGTAAAATAACAGTGAGTGATAAGCTTTATTTGCTACCTAGACATTGCTTAAGAACCTCATGCCATAGTTGCTTGCAGCAAGAAAAGCAGGTTTGTCTCTTTCTTCAAGCAACGGTCAAAACCAGTCACAGACAAGTTGCTAAGTATTTTTCATAACCAATTAACATCTGCCTTCCTATTAACACAGGTTTTAACATTCATAACAGGGAAAGTAGGATGTTTTCAAGAGGAATATCTGTTTTGAAGGTTTCAGCCAGTTAACAGACATGCCATACCATTCTGGCTGTTGTGTAGTTCCACAGTTATTTTTTTAAATACTAAAGGAAACAGAAGTTGTTCCAGGTGTTTCCTCCTTAATTCTGCAGCCACACAAGACATGTCATTGACACTGTGTCCATGCATCCATTCCAGATATCTAGAACACACAAAAAAAAAAAAAAAATAGAATTGCCCTTCCAAGTGAAGGAGTTGTGAGGAGTGAAATGGCAGGAGAAGAGGGAGCAGGAGGGACTTGCTGGTGTGAATGTTGATGTTAAATAAGCATTGGCAGTCCTGAAGACTACAGTTCTCTGTCTGCAAAACAAACATAGCACAGGCATCACTAGCATATGTTTTTTAGATGCTTCCTTAGAGACTATGCACACAGGAGAGAGTAGGAAAGCTGTCATTAAGTGAGGCAACATGTGCTAGTGAATGGGGCATGGGACTGCGAGACCTGAAGCTGATCCTGCCTTGACATAAATCATTGCAACTCCATTACACTTCTTCTGTCTCTGTGGCACTACACAAATTTACAGTGGTTGAAAACTGATCCAAGAGACCTAATTTTGTTCTTGACAATACTTTTGAACTGCTGCATGTGAATTTGAATATTTCAGCTTTCCATCTAAAATGAAGATACAGCAGAGCTTTGCAAAATATGAAATATATGAAAGGAACTGTGAGAGAAAGAGATTAGCATTCCTAGTTAATCACATTCCAGTCCTAACTGTGGACATCTGTCATTTTCGTTATCGAGGAAAACTTAGACCTCCAAAGTTAATTTACTTGTACTCTTCTCACATGAGTTTAATGGAAGCTCAGTTACAGCACTGGCCATGCCCTGCTGCTCTCTTCTCCATTCCTGCCACTTTCTTTTCCTATTCAGGCCAGAAGTCTATCATAGAGTTTTGGGAAGTATTTTGTGAGTAGTAAGTAGGGAGTCTGGAGAAGATGTTTTGTGCATTTTCCTGAACAAACTATCTTTTCTACAGTTATATGCAATTGTGGGAAGTGGACTGGATTTGATGGCTCAGCTAGTCATTCTCCAAAACCATGTTTTTATTTTGCAAAGTACAACTTTATGACTCACAATCAGATGCCTTGCACATGACAGCTCCGTGACTGTTGTGGAAAAGTGATGAAGAAAATTTAATTTAAATAGTCACAGTAAAGATTTTTGTAAACCCAAAGTTAATTTTCTCACAGATCAGACATTCTAACTCCAAAAAACGTTGTAAGGAATATCTGCCACAGTGGAAGGGTGAGGATATTCCATGTGAAGAAACAATGAAATTTAGTGTGGTTTTCCATGTTTTTGCTGCAAGAATTTAGAGGTGGTTTTATGATAAGAAGAACACAGAAGGTAAAAGATAGCCATCAAAACCATAGCAAAACCTCTACAGTTTAAACAATAGATTCTGTGAATAGATTCTGATCAGCTTGTTTTGCAAAGGTAATTTTGCAGACTGACACAGAACAGTCACTTATTTATGCCAGTGTAATTTAGAATATAAACATGAATTATGTAACTCTGAAGCCATTCAAACTATTTCTTTGCCTGACTCTTCTCCATTGTATATACACTAGCATTTTGTCCACTTTCATTTAAATTTTCCTAGCTATAGAGCTTCTATTGCTTCTTTCATGAGATCATTCACAAGGAAAATAAATCTCTCTGTCAAGAACTCTTCCTTGATTACTCAGTCTAAATTTTTCCTTTCATAATTTCATCCCTCTGCTTCTTTTTACATGTCTTTTTATTATGCTGTAAAATTTGACTGTGCTTCTGGTTGACTGCATCCTTCAGTACCAGCCTGCTAGCATGTTTCCTGCTACCTACTCTTTGCCAAGCTATGGTACTTAGCCTTTCTCATAAACTAGTCCCTCACTGCTACTATTGCCCATCACTGAACATTCTTGTGTCCATCTGTATTTTACATTAATTAGGTGCCTTGAGATATGTCCAGTAATACAGATATTGCACTATGTGTATTTATTACAATACATACCAAAAGTCCCAAAGAAAGGAAATTTTTAACATGTTCTGGTAATATTTCTCTGTCTATAAAGATCACTGTTCTTTGGACATATACCTAACCTGATGGCTTTAATTGCTTCAGGAATTTTCCTGACACTACAGTTCCTAAGTGTCTCCCCTCTGTATCTTGGATTAAATTATTTACCAAAGCTACTAATTTGAGATTCCTTGCTTCTAATGCTTACTGATCCTTTGCATTTTCTGTTGCTATTGATGCTTACATTGCCAAGCACTATGGCAACATCTCTATACTTTGTCTTATCTTTATTTGTTGTCTTTGTATCTTTAATGAGATAACTTCTACCACTCCCTCAGTGGTCCCCATGTTCCCTATCTGGGAAATTCTGTAGCATGATATTGCAGTATTTATCCCATAGGAGCCCACCTATATGTACCCAAAACTGAATTTTGTCTAAAATGGCAAACTCTACTAAATACATTATTTTAAGTATTTATTGCATCTATTACTTTTATACACATATTTTTAATTTGGCACATTAAAAAGCAAAGTATAATTTGTCTCCAGATCTTTTTTTTAAAACCCATATTGCTTATTCAATGCAGACACATTATTTTCCAGGAGCTAGAAAGTGTATGACTTCTGTTGAGAGAGGGGCAACACTCTTCCCAGGATGCCAACAAACATGTGCTATATCCAGATTGTCTTGGTACAAGGAATTAGGTGAGAGTATTCAGGGAGCTGAGGTGAAGTAAGTCTTTATCATTATTTAGTCATTCACCCTTAGGAACAATCAAAAAACAAGGTACAATTGTTAGCCAACTAAACATAACCAGAATATTTATTGATAATATGCTAAGAATTATTGTTTTTCTATAATTGATATACCATGGAATAATAAAATCATAATCCATAATTGTCTAATACATTGCAGAAGTCACAGCTTCAAGGAGAAATTGAATTGCACAGCAAATCCTGTAGATTAGATCATCTGCTCACTAACACAGTTATGCTGAATTTATGGATACATTTGGGTATTTTTATACAGTTTAGATTTTGAGGCCTGTTCTGATGTAAAGAGGTTGTGAAAAGAATGTTCACAGCATCTGAAATCTGGAACAGTTGAGCCAGAGAAAAGACTGGGAGCGTTTTGAATCACTAAGTACCAACATGTGATCTCATAGTTAATATTGTCGATATGAGGCCACCTGCTTACTGTCAGCTGCAGAATCTGTCCCTCATTCAGTGCCTATGAAAGTCGATGGGCACGTCCTCTGCCAGATGAGTCATCCTGACTTCAGGGAAGTCAGTGGAGCCATGGTAGTCGATACCAGATATATATCACTCCAGTGAAAATACTCCACTTCCTACTGCAATGGGCTTTGGATCAATACCAGAGTTAATAGGTGAGAACATTACACTTGGAGCCAAAATTAGAAAGAAATCTTATAATTAAAATCATGTATTTGATCATAGGTGCATTAGAATTCATTGTCAATAATGGTAATAGACCTAATGAGCACGCGTCTTACTTCACTTCACATTAATGGAGGTGTAGGTTACTTGCTGTTATTCGTAAGCTGTTGCTCTCTGATCTCCAGGTCAAAAATGCGGGGGGGGGGGGGGGGGGGGGGGGAAGTGATTACCTGATTTAGATACTGAAACGTTAAGAAATGTTACTCATTTGAGCAATTTCAGCTAGATAAACTGCAGTATCAAATGTAGCTGAAATTCAGATGAGCTCCTTCAACTTGCTTAAGAAAGAATGGCCCAAGTACAAATGAAAATCTAGCCACTGCTTTGCCAGTGTAATCAATCTGCTACTTTGCCATAGTAGTACTCTACCTCTCAGTCCTTTAGTAGGAAGTAGAAATGCAGCCTACAGCTATCTGCAACAGAGTCAGTCACTTCAATTTAACTTTAAAAAAATCTGGCTGGCAGACAGGGAGCTGGTCTCCACAATGGTGATTTTATAACAAAACACAAGTGTCAGGTAAAATTATATATGGCAACTAGACTTCTACCACCTTATTCATCCAGTCAGCCAAATAGAAGTATTACCTACAGTCCCTTCATTAGAGGTTATTCATCTGCAATACACAGTATTTTTTCATCTGTTTCATATAGCTTACAGCAATCTGCCACACACTGTAATATTTCTGTGCTTTTAATTTCAAAAAGCCCATTAAGAAATGTTTTTTCTATGTTGTTTTTATTTCTTTGTTAAAGGGAATCTATTAAGATTATCGTTGCAATTATTCCAAACTACAAATATGCCATCTGACAGAACTGAAACCCTTGATCAGTTCCCTCATCCCCTTAAAAACCTGTGCCTGCATGGTCAAGCTGTGCCTTATAAGCTCAGTCATAAACAGGCCCCCAGCAGCTTCTAACAAATGACATGGTTGCTTCCTTTGCAGAGCACCGAAGGATTCCACCAGAGACAACAGGATGTACAAAATTAATGAAAGCAAATGGATTTAGCAGATAATATGTACATTCTCAACCCACAGCGGTTTTCATCTAACCAAATTTAGAAATTTGATATTGTACATTGAAATCTAAGGTGGTGGTCTAGAGTCCCTTTATAGTCAATAAAGAGAAACAGGCTTCTCACTAAAGAGAAATAAGCATGTCTGTCTCTAGTCATCTCATCCTAAGAGATTTCTGAAAATGCCACATAATTGCCCACAATAGATGCTTTCTTATGGTTGGAGTAGAGAAACTTTTGGTGTCTTTAGCAAGCAGAAGTCTGCAGTGACAGCTTAAGAGTAATCTGTTATTCAGGAATATGTTTGAGAAGAAATTATGAGGAGGGGTTTATAAAGTGTTACGGGAGGAAAAGCTAAGATACAGGAAATATCACTAGCAGGAACTAATGCTGGGGTAGAAATATAGAGCAAAAAAAAAATCTATAAAGTACAGGATTGCATTAGTTCTGCAGCTCAGGGAACAACAAACATCAGAATGGTCTCAGCATAGATTCCCCTTACACTTTTGAATATTCAGCAGCATAATAGGTCCTATACAGACTTCACAGAATCAAATTCTTTCGGTAGTACAATATAATACACGAACCTTTCAATACTTGGCACTGACTTTCGCAAAAACGAGCTGTCTGAAGCCTTGCAGCAGAGCTGAATCAATGGCTTAGTGAACAAAACAGACACAGCTGCCCCTACTGACACTCTTAGCTTTTTCCACCACCATTTCAGTTCTCATCGTCCTCACAACATGCATGTTGGGTCATCTGCTGCTGGGTCACCTTCGCTGGGTTAACAAGCTCTCTTTACCTCTCTCTTGTCCGTATACACTCTCAAAAGAATGTCAGAGGAACTGATGGACCAGTGACTTGGTCAACAACTGAAAGAACAACCACGGTTTTCCCAACAGGAACTTTTTGAAGCAGCAGTAAAGAAGAAACAGCAAAAAGATCTGTCACGGCCTAAATGCATATATGCTAGCAAGCATAGCTGAAATTAAAAACTAAAAGGCATCTATGTCTGGGGAACAGGAACTTGATCACAACCCCCATTCCTCATCCCCCTGTGCTGCTCAGAGGGAGGAGATAGAGAAGTTGACAGTAAAGTTGAGCCCAGGAAGAAGGGAGGGGAGGGGTGAAGGTGTTTGGAGATTTGTTCTTATTTCTCATTATCCTACTCTGATTTCATTGGCAATAAATTAAATCATTTCCCCGAGTTGAGTCTGTTTTGCCCATGACGGCAATTGCTACGTGATCTGTCCTTATCTTGACCCATGAGCCTGTTGTTATATTTTCTCTTCCCCGTCCAGCTGAGGAGGGGGAGTGATAGAGCGGCTTGGTAGGCACCTGGCATCCAGCCAGGGTCAACCCACCACATTTACCATTTACCCCAAAGTGCTATTCATGACATACCTTATGGAAGCCCTCTCAGGACAGGTATTCTGGACAGCATCCCTGGGAACATCCTACAATGGTCATCTTTTGGATTAAGATGTGGGCAAAACAGTACAAAATAACTGTTCTGTAAATGAAAAATGTCCATCCACTTGTCAGAGGAATACTTCAAAAGCAAGTATTTGAACTGCTTGAACCACTAACTGCTCAGAACAGGCTACAACAGCAGGAAAATGTTCTTCCTTTCATTTGATCCCCTACCAGCATTAGTAAGTTCCCCATTCTCCTGCTTTTTATCTTAAAATTCTCTGCAGAAGTTGGTTACAGGGCTTTACCATCTCATCTAAGCTCTCTGGCATTTTCTAGGAGCTACTGTGTCATACTGTCAAGGGGCCTCTCCAAACAGTCCTCAATGTCTTCACCAAGGAAATGACATACCATAAACGTCCCCAGAAAGATGTACATACCAGGAAACTAAGTCTGGGTCTTGCTGAGTGTATGATTGCACTAGACACTCCAAAGACTGGCACAGTCATGATCCTGGCCAATATTTGAGAAGAAAAGTAATAAGACACAATCTGAATAAGACAAACACACATGCCCTCAACATAAGGATAAGAAAGAAGCCTTTGATTCTAAGGTGCACCTAGTACATTATGGTCTCTTTTACCCATAGCGAGTGAACAATCCTGTGGCAGCTATCCATACTCCAGTCTTCTCCCGAGCATTAACAGATGATACAACCATACATGTATGCAAAGGCAAGGACGGACAAGTGGCAGTGCTGGACCTTATCACCTGCCTACACACACAGTGTTCTTACCTACTCTTATATATATACTTTTCTGTTTGGGCCATAAAGTGTGCAACAGGAGAATGAGTTAGAGCAAGGTATGTACTAGGGAGGCTTGTGTTGTTGAGATGCCAAGGGCTGTGGGATAGCTCTCCTTCCATGGTGTGCATCTACTGTTTTTCAATATGGACATAGCATAAATACCCTGCCACGTGATCAGTTTGAGCATGAGCTTGTGGGTCCGCTTGATCTGACAACTGCAGAACACTCTTCAGGATAATTACCAAACACTATTATCACAGAAGTAGCATCTGAGTACCATGGGAGCATTCCTGATCCTATCAGTAGCACATCACTTTTTTTATAGTTTTTACATTAAAAGTTATGTCTCGTTTAATTCACCACTACTTCCCAGTCTTTCCGGAAATCTCTATCATTAACTTGTCAGATTAGCTTTATTTTTTTATTTATTGCCTTCTCTCCCATATTTCATGGTCAGTCTCTTCCTTCCTCTTTTTCTCCATCTAAAATATTTTCCTCTTATTTCCTCTTTTCACCCTTCCCTCAGCTAAATGCCTTGAGGAGCTAATATGATGTAGGTACGATATTACTCAGTTTACAGCTTTGTTATGTTTTATATCTTTCTCCACCTTTGTATTTATTTCATTGTTTAGATCATAGAATCATAGATTCATGCAGGCCGGAAAAGGCTTTTCAGATTATCAAGTCCAACCGTAAACCTAATACTGCCAAGTCCACCAACATTGTACACTCTTGGGACAGGTATTTCCCTAATTTTATCTGTGCTTACCTTATTGGAGCCCTGTTCTCTATTTGCCCTACATGGTAAAAGTTTGTGAACACTAAATAACTTTATTGGGAAGTTTAGGTCTAAAGAAAACATAGAAAAGCCTACCAGCCAATGAAAAATATAGGCTCTGTTCTCTAACCTACCACAGAATTCTGTGTCTGTGTGACCAAGCTACAAAGGCTGGGTAAGTACCCATTTCTTAAACTATGGCTGGCCACACACTGAGAAAACTGTTATTCTTAACACTGACAGCAGTGTCATTACAGAAAGCCAAAGGAGAACAGTGTCCCACAGTACGGCAGTTATTTGAATAACTTAGAACGGTCAGGTGCGAGACTTTGAAAATGAGGAAAACAGCATTTAAATTTACCCACTATTTAACAAGTTACTAGTGGAAGAAATAGATGCATTTTTTGTGGGGCTTTAGAAGGGCAGGTAGGCTGGTGAGTTCAGGAAAAAAAGGGGAATCATGTTGGTTGAATTAACATCAGCAGAGGTTTACTGGCACAAAGGAAATTACTGTGATCAAGACAGAAGTTGCAAATACCAGTTAAAGGACAGCTCTGACATGAGTTCATTAAGTCATTTGATTTTAAAAATGGCCTGCTTTGGTTTTGTCTCTTCCCCAGTAGGTAACAAGAAGTGGCAAGGAATCAACAGTGATGCTAGGGTTGCAGACTGTATTAATGATTTGTAGCCACATGTCTTCAGTGGAAGGAAGGAGGAAAATGACAAGTTCTTCCCTCATCACTTATGTTTAATCCAAAATTTTCATACAGCTACTGGTTGCATGCCAAAGGGATTTTTTTTTAGCCAGTAGATGATACAAGGATCAAACCCCAGCCTACATAGTTCACTATAAATATCAATAATCTACAGGATTTCATCCTCACAATGTTACAGTGATTTTTTTTTTCCAAAGTTATGAGCACAGCCTATTCAAAATCTAGACCAAAATTATTATGCAAAGCTAGATTGTTCTGTCTGAACAAACGTCCTGGTTTCAGCTAGGACAGAGTTAATTGTCTTCCTGGTAGCTGGTACAGTGCTATGGTTTTGAGTTAGGTATGAGAAGAATGTTGATAACACTGATGTTTTCAGTTGTTGCTAAGTAATGTTTAGTCTAAAGTCAAGGATTTTTCAGCTTCTCATGCCCAGTCAGCGAGAAAGCTGGAGGGGCACAAGAAGTTGGGAGAGGACACAGCCAGGGCACCTGACCCAAACTGGCCAACGGTGTATTCCATACCATGGGATGTCACATCTAGTACATAAACTGGGGGGAGTCGGGGCAGGGGGAATCGCCGCTCAGGGACTAACTGGGTGTCGATCGGCAGGTGGTGAGCAGTTGCACTGCGCATCATTTGTATATTCCAATCCTTTTCTTGTTACTGTTGTCATTTTATTAGTGTTATCATTATCATTATTAGTTTCTTCTTTTCTGTTCTATTAAACCAATCTTATCTCAATCCACGAGTTTTACTTCTTTTCACAACTTTCTCCCCCATCCCACTGGGTGGGGGGGAGTGAGTGAGCGGCTGCGTGGTGCTTAGTTGCTGGCTGGGGTTAAACCACCACACATTGCTGGCTCATGTCCAGTTTTTCATCCACCAGTATATCATATTTGAAATAACATAGCAGCACTGTGGATATGAGGACATGAGTAAATCCAAAATATCCCTCCGATTTAGCCCAGGAGATAGTTCAACAGAAGATGTTCTTGAAAGCTTTCTGATTTAACATGAGAGCAATGCCAGAATATGTTTTCTTTCTGTTGATGTGTATAAGGCATGGTCGGTAGTGTTGAAAGGCATATGTGGAGTCAAAAAGTAGCACAGTTGTAATCACTGATGAATGCAAGATGCCTGAGGCGAGTAAGGGCTTTGGTGTGTGTTCTTTACGTATATGCCAAGGCGGAGGTGTTAGAATGCCTGAAGGTGGACCTGAAGGAGGTGGGAAGCAGAAGAGGTTGCTGAATATGTGGACTTGTAATGGAATACACAAAGAGTACCATCTAGGAGGAAAAATGAACTAGTAAGTTATTTTTTGATGGCACTTAACAGTGAAATGTCTTTCTACACTAATTCAAACATGAGAAGGCTTGATTTATCAGTATTCTAATTAGACACAATGATACAGCCATTGAAATGCTACATGTGCCTACTTACAAAAGAAGAAAAAATATCAAGCCTGCTAATGCCATTATAATTAGCACGTGTGAGAGCATGATTAAAGTGTATGAGAGGAAGGCACCAATCAAAAATGAAAACCTGAGAGACATACATTAGTAATGTCTGGTAAGGGTTTCAGACATCTGAAGATACCTGATAAAATCTCATTATTTGAGTATCATACAATCTCAGTGCAATAGACCTTCTCTGTATGAAGTATACATCATATTCAGATTCTTCCAGTGGATCTGGAAAGAAAAATGGATAAGAAAATTTACAGCCATCAAAATGCTTACACAGATGCATGCTTTTCTTCATCTTTATTTAGCAGCAAATCCTCATCTATCTGTGATTTCATGTTTGTTCTTCAGTAGACCTGACCTAGAACAAGCATGACAAAAGACACAGAGGTTCTCTTTCAAGTCTGTGAGTTACAATCTTCTTGGCTCAAAATTATTGACCTGAAATGCAGCTTGCCCTTATGTGTACAAAAATAAAAGTGTTCTGCTATTATTTTTTCTGCCACTACTGTCACACAATCCCCAAAGTGGCACTGCCATCAATCATCTCCTTCTCTTCAATTCTCTAGAGGTCAAGACTTTTCTTTGCTATAAAATGTAATTATTTGAAAGGAAGTCCAAGTAAGAATATATTCACACTCATACAAATAATTTTCTCACCACAATTTTTGATCCATTCCTTGGCCACAAGAATCTTTAGTCTCCCTCTAAGGAAAGTGTTGCAGTTTAGCTCCAGCCAGCAACTAAGCACCACGCAGCCTCTCACTTACTCCCCCCAAACACCCTGCGGGATGGGGAAGAAAATTGGGAAAAGAAATTAAACTTGTTTGTTGAGATAAGATTGGTTTAATAGAACAGAAAAGAAGAAACTGATGATAAAGATAACACTAATAAAATGACAACAGTAACAAGAAAAGGATTGGAATATACAAATGATGCGCAGTGCAACTGCTCACCACCTGCCGATCGACACCCAGTTAGTCCCTGAGCGGCGATTCCCCCTGCCCCGACTCCCCCCAGTTTATGTACTAGATGTGACGTCCCATGGTATGGAATACCCTGTTGGCCAGTTTGGGTCAGCTGCCCTGGCTATGTCCTCTCCCAACTTCTTGTGCCCCTCCAGCTTTCTCGCTGACTGGGCATGAGAAGCTGAAAAATCCTTGACTTTAGACTAAACACTACTTAGCAACAACTGGAAACATCAGTGTGTTATCAACATTCTTCTCATACCTAACTCAAAACCATAGCACTGTACCAGCTACCAGGAAGACAATTAACTCTATCCCAGCTGAAACCAGGACAGAAAGAAAGACAAATAAAACCAAAAAATCTGTAAAGCAAATTTAAAATTACATTTGAGTTAAGAAATTTTAAATTTATTCTCGGTGGATGAGAAACTGGACATGAGCAGGCAATGTGCACTTGCAGCCCAGAAAGCCAACCGTATCCTGGGCTGCATAAAAAAAAGTGTGGCCAGCAGGTCAAGGGAGGGGATTTTCCACTTCTACTCCATTCTCATGAGACTCCACCTGGAGTACTGCCTCCAGCTCTGGGGCTCACAGTACAAGAAGGACATGGACCTGCTGGAGCAGGTCCAGAGGAGGGCCACAGAAAAGACCAGAGGGCTGGAACACCTCTCCTATGAGGAAGGGCTGAGAGAGTTGGGATTGTTCAGCCTGAAGAAAAGAAGGCTGTGGGGAGACCTTATTGCAGCCTTTCAATATATAAATGAGACTTATAAGAAAGATGGAGAATGACTTTTTACCACAGCCTGTGGTGACAGGACAAGGTGTAATGGTTTTAAACTGAAAAAGGGTAGATCTAGACTGGATATGAGGAAGAAATTTTTTACAATGAGGGTGGTGAGCCACTGGAACAGGTTGCCTAGAGAGGTTGTGGGTGCCCCATCCCTGGAAGTGTTCAAGGTCAGGTTGGATGAGGCTTTGAGTAACATGGTCTACTGAAAGATGTCCCTGCCCATGGCAGAGGTCTTGAACTAGATGATCTTAAAAGGTCCCTTCCAACCCAAACTATTCTACAATTCTATAATATTTAAAGGCACTTGGTCCAGCTGAAGATTATTTGTTTGCTTTTTTTTTCATCCCATGTAGTAAGTCATACTTTTATTTAGACAGCAAAAAACCTGTAAATGGCATTCCACAACTCCACAGCAAATAAACATTCCAGCAAGAACCTTATCATGGTGTGTACAAAAGGTTTAAAAGATGGAATCTTGGTCCATGGATGAACACTGAGTAAGAAGTAGATAACTAAAAAACGTAGTCAGCACAGGGAACAGATAGTTTATTGTCTATTGTTTGAAATGCTGACCATAGGGATAAGAAAGTAGAGCAATGTTAGGGGAGGTAGTAGGTGCAATAATGGAGGAATACAAGGCACCACCCATAATTTTGCTTACCTTGCAAAAGTCCTGCTATTGGTTAGAGCATAGTGAACATGACTGATGGATTATGGTCATTTGCTGCGTGCACAGAGCCCATGAACCAATAGAAGGGATGGCTATGGCACATGTAGCACGCCTGGCCAGTGGGTGCATGTGCCATAGGCTTCCTATGTTGCAATCAAGGCGTGTTTCTGCGCTCATCAGCCGTGAGTGTCGACACCCGTTTCTCCACAAATTTATAAAATACCGGGATTTTCCAAAGAGCAGTGGGCTAGTGTACGGCAAGGTCACCGTTGCCTCCGGGGGGACACCCACATAAAGCTGGCACCTACCGACTGCTGGACTGGGCTCACAAGACAGCACAAGAATATATGGAATGTACGGATGGTTCATCTTCTTCTTCACAGTCCTTGGGTCAGCATGTTAATAGGTTTGGGTTTTTGCTTTGTAAAATACCCTTACTATAACACATGTGTGTAGTAAATAAAATGCTTGCTTTTTCCCTTATAGTCAGTGTGTGTGTGTTTATCTTCTCGGGAATCCTCGAAACCACCCTAAAACACATGGGTGAGAAGGATTTTTTCTTCTGTTTAGAGTTACAGGAAAATGACAGTGTCAAATAATGATTAATAAACATCACAGAAATGCAAAGAGATTTTGGTCAGCCTACAGAAGCAGATTAAAAAAAAAAAGGGGGGGTGGGAAGAAATCAAAAGGCTATGTGGCAAATAATCCTTTCTTGGTTGTTTTTTTTTTAATAAATAAATATTTTAAAATTTGTTCTTAAAATCTTATCTTCAAAGATTTACTAGGGCTATAAATGCTTTCAATTTCAGGATTCTTATTGAGGGTCTATGAAAGCCTTTGTAGTGCTGATTTAAAAGAAAAACTGTTTTAGAAAATATGTAAGCTGTATTTTATTAAAAAAAAACACCTATAAACTGACTATAGATATCATGACTGAATAAAAGATGCAACATTTTAACAGCAATAGTGATTAACCCTTGGAACAAATTGCTAAAAGACTGACAAATACTTGTAATCCAGATATATTAATCATCCGTTAAATGTGTGTTTAAATAGACAGGCTCCAGCTCCCAGGCTTAGTAGTGTTGCTGTGCATGGTAGGGAAGAAGACTCTCCAAAGCATGAACACTGGTAGAATTCTCTGGTGTGTTTTGCCAAACTTTACTTTTTGCTTTCATTCAGTGATTCCTGTTTGAGAACAGTGTATTCTGTTTGGAAAGAAGTCTTCAAATGTATTAAACATTTTCAAAGCATATTCCTTCTTAGTATGGTAAATAAAAGGATTATGGTGATAAAAAAGCAAGCAAGCAACCAATCAACAACAACAACCAAACAAAAAAACCTACATTATTTTATTGCTTAATAAATCATAAATATAAAACTAAATAATTTACCAAAGTGGCTTAGAACTGGCATATCCTGATTAAATTTGCCCAATAAAAGAGACAATAGAAAACATAGTCAATATAGATCAGTCTTAATGAGACACTAAAAATTAGATCATCTTAAAGAATGAAAAATAGAAATAAGATTAAATAAATCATTAGAAATTACAATATCACAAATGTAAACAGTGTTAAAAAGAGCTTTTGCTGTCACATAGAGAACATCATATTAAAGCATGAGAGCAACACCTCATATATGCTAATCAGTCATACAATGACTGTGATCCACCAGTTTGATAGCCAGAGGAGGGAAAATTCAATCCAAAAAATGCATTAAGTGCAAAATCAAAGTATAAATAGGCATTTGTAAAAGAAAAGACAATATCTGAAAACCTATATACAGCTGTGGCTAACATCTTTCAAGAAAGATGAATACCATTAAAAACAGTAAAGAACAGGACCACCAGGTTGATCAGAAGAGACTTCGTTGATATTGCTAAGACATTCCAGGATACATGGGATTATTAAACACTAATTTATCAGTGAGTCTGCCTGCTCATTCGTAGTCAGGGTGGTCAGAGGTGCGCTGGTTTTGACTGATTCACAGTAGCTAATATGAGGCTGTGTTTTGGATTTGTGCTGAAAACAGTGTTGATGACACAGGGATGTTTTGGTTACTGCTGAGGAGTGCTTGCACAGAGTCAAGGCCTTTTCTGCTCCTCACCCCACCCCACCAGCGAGGAGGCCGGGGGGTCACAAGAAGTTGGGAGGGGACACGGCTGGGACAGCTGATCCCAACTGACCCCAGGGATATTCCAGACCATAGGACGTCATGCTCAACATATAAAACTGGGGGAAGAAGGAAGGGGGGACATTTGGAGTGATGGTGTTTGTCTTCCCAACTAAGTCTTATGCGTGATGGAGCCCTGCTTTCCTGGAGATGGCTGAACACCTGCCTGCCCATGGGTCAGAATGAATTCCTTGTTTTGCTTTGCTTGCACACTCAACTTTTGCTTTACCTATTAAACTGTCTTTATCCAAACCCACAAGTTTTCTCACTTTTACCCTTCTGATTCTCTCCCCCATCCTGCTGTGAGGAGAGTGAGTGAGTGGCTGCGTGGGCCTGAGCTGCCTACCAGGGTTAAACTGCAACAAGACAGAAGGAGAGATAATCTAGAATTTGGTCTGCACTCACAGGACTGCCTGCACATTTTATTTTGGAAAAAAAAATAGACAGAGAAAATAAAAACAAAACAAAGAAATCAGAATAACCCAGGGAGCCTGTGACCTGCTTCCCTTTTTAAGATGAATGTTCTGATCATTGGATAACAAAATCAGCCTCCTGCTTGCCTACTTTTCCTCTGGCTTAGGTTGATAGGGAAAGTCCTCTAATCTAATCGACTCCCAGTCTGTCCTCCCTCTACAATACTGTATGGTCTTTCGAGTAGGACATTGCAGGTTTGAATTGCCTGAGACTTAAGGAGAGAAATTAAGCAAGACCCCCAGATTCCTAGAGGGATACCATAACTTCTTTAAATAAATACAATTCAGATAAAACAGTGTTTTATCTAGAAAGAGAGAAGCAGAAGCAGCAGCTGGTGGACAGGCACATCTTAAACGTCCCTCTGCCTCCGCTGGCAATCTTACCATAGCTTAGGAGGGAAGCTGGCACTACCTATTCAGGCTGAAATACTTCCTTTATGCATGCAGGTATCAAGGGAAATTTCACTCTGAAAGGAGAGTATTTAGTGCGTAAGAGGTATCTTTTCTCATCAGTTTCTTCAACATGGAAACATATCACATCAAGTCCCATTTTAAGTAATACAGCAGATGCCCTGAATCTCATCATGTGTCTTGTAAGGAGATACTGCATTATATTTTGTGAAAAGAAGTTCCAATTAACCTTCATTCACTTCATTTCCAGCATAATTATGATTCAGTGATTTGGTATTTGTTTTCAACTTTTTGCCCATGGGAAAAAATTAAAAAGTTTAAATTAAGGGAAAGAGGAATCCAAATTCACAAATTCATAATGATATAATGCCATAACTAACTGAAGACATGATTAATTTATTAATTTAGCAACTATTCCTAGGCAACGAGACTTCCCTGAAAGATATGAATGCCAGAATACTACAATACCATGGATGACTAATTTCACATACAAATGCTCAGATTATAATTGAAGTAGGTGGCTTGGAGCACAATCTCTTCTAACTCATGCACAAAACCATTTTCTTTAGTGCAAGCTGAAAGAAATTCCTGACTGTGAATATTAAGGGAAAGGATCTCTAATGCTAAATTATGATCTGCACTGAGTATGCTCTGTGGCTTGGGTAGAAAAAAACAACTCTAAAATTGACCTAAATGGCTACTATGTGAATTCACTACGTGAAAAAGTTCAGCACTTCTAGAGTTCCTGCAGAGCAGCTGTGTTAATTACTCTGCTTTCCACTGTCCTCTAGATGCTAGAAGAGCTCCTGTAGGCCTGACAGACACAAATTACAATAGCAGTTAGAGCACTCCATATTATACCAGGTACTAACAAGCCAGAATTGTATTGGAAAGCAGCATTATTCCCATTTACATGAGCTCCATTAGCATTACAACAGTTGTGAGCTGTGGACCAAGAGGAGTTCAAGTAGTTTTCCCCAAATAAACATGTACTGAGTTAAAAATTTTACTGAAATTTCTATATGAGAGGGCAGCAAATAAATTCAGATAATTAAGTACTATACATAAGAAACGTACTCACAACAGTATGTGTAAAGTAACAGAAAATAATGCATATGTGTACGTTCTATGGGGTTTTTTTAATCTTGCAGATTTTGAGAGATAAATCTAACCTGAACTTCTCACTAAACAGCACCTGAGAGTAGCAACCTCAGCATGAAGAGAATTTGAGCACCAGGGAAAGAGCTTTCTTGGGAAAAGTGCTTTTACCATCTAATTGTTGATCTACAGCTGCATTAATACAAACATGGCAAGTTAATAACCATAATTATGTCACCTGTCTTTGGGCTGACTTGATTAAACTCAGGCTTTATTTTTCTCAGCTTCAGGTTGCCCAAATGAGGTTGAATTTGTAGCTAATGGTTAAAAACAGAATCAAGCAGTGCAGGTGAAAACTTCATTGATTTTACACTAATTCTCTTCTATGAACACTTCCCTTGATTCTTCTTGTTCTGGATGTCTCTTTTCAGCATCTATATGCTAAAAGAATTCAACTTTTAAACCATAAACCTTCTAAAGCCTAAAACTTTTTTCTCCTACAAGGCATGCTAGCAGCTATTACAATGTCAATAGACATTCATAAGCATTGCAACATATACACTTGGAAGACTGTATACCATAGGAGCACCTCTTGCTCTTACTGTGCAGCAAACAGCACTGTCAATGCCAATGTCTATCACTAGGGCTCACAGGTGCTGCAACAGTGCAGATATGCAGAGAGCAGAATTGTTGGATCACACTGAACAGGAGATGGCTTGCCTATTAATATAAGAAGACTCACGAAAGTAACGCAGACTAAGTTAACTTCAGCAATTTAAGTCACCTTTTTTTTTTTTTTAATCTCAGTCTATTCACAATAGATTCATGTCCATACATCTATTCCTATGTATTTGGCTGTATTAATAACTTGAAGTTATTTGGTAAATGTCAGCCTGGGAGCTACTCTTGCACAGTGGTCTCTGGTGATAACATCTGTTCACTATCCTTCCTTTTAGCTGACAAATTCCGTTTGGGTAATTTATTACAAAAGACAGAAACTTTAGTCAAAACCAAACCCCCTTAATGTGAGAGGTTAGTCCTGCTCCTCTAAAGGTGAACAATTTTAATTCTAGCACTCCAAATTAGACAATGTGCAATAAAAAGGTATTTGGAGAGCATGATCAAGGAAACAAAGATAGATATTACTTGCTCATAATAGCGGTAGAAAGTCAGTTTTAGACTGGAAGTAATAATTAAAGTGAATGTAGAATACAAAATTATTAATCATGACTCTCTGCTACAAATATCTTAGTTTCCCACTGAAAATAAATGTATTTATAATAAAAAATTGAGAGGATGACTAAGGTGTTAGATTTTTTATTCCCTTAACAAGAAGGCACTGAGCAGAGCTATGGCAGCATGGATAGAGAATGTTTATTCCCTTTAAAGAGAATAAACTTTTAAACTTCTCCTTTCCTACCCAACTGCATGGCCTTAGTCTGAGTGACCAGTGCTAATGTTAGCACATAAATAAATAGAGCAATAATATCACAGACAGGGATCAGGTTTCAAATCCTTGTAAATATATCAGTGTCATATGACAGTGCTAGCATCAGGACCTGAAGCTTCAGTTCTTACACTGAGTAAAGTTTTAGCAAAGAATACAGTTATTTCTCATGTTCTGTGTTGCACCTTCATGGTTACAGGCAACTAACTGCAGTGAGATGCCCTTGTGAAGTTGTACTATGGAGAGCTGAGCTATCACCCCCAGCCTAACCTCCACAAGAACCCTGAATCATTGTATCTTCTTACTTTTCACTCCGTGGCTTCCAGTCTTTATATGAAAGAAATTTCAAGTGATGCTACTACTGGTCTCTGTTCTTGTGTTTCAGTCCATTTCTAGTTGGTTTTCTGTTCAAATTGCCTGGTCCTAGCAAAACACTGGAGTTAGTCTAGGAGGACACTTACGTGTCTAAGCGGATTATTAAAAAAAAACACCAAAGAACTCCCTACCAGTCACAGGCATCGTAGATACTTACCAGCAGTACAGAAACCTACTTTTTCAGTTGAACTCAATCCGATAATGTCTTCCTTAAGCTTCTCTGTAATTGCTTGTAGAAAGAGATTATTTTCACCTCAATTACACCTGTGAAGACATCATTTTGATGTGCTGCAGCATGGATATTTACACAGGACAACAGTATACATTGTTATTCTTCAAAATATCTCCATATACTTTATTTTATAACTTGAAGAATTAATCAGAAAATTATATTCTTATTACATAAAACAGTAGCAAATATTCAATTATCCTTTTTCTGAAAAAAATACATTCTTTTTCCATATAGTATTCTTATTATCCAAAAATACATTAAAACCAATGTTTCAAGAATCCTATTAATTCAATTGCACTTTGCTACTTAATAGAAACATGAAAAGTAAATACTTCACCTGATAATGTTTATTAAACAGGAGAAAAAAAATAGTTTAACAAAGCCTAATAGGATGTGTCTGGTCTCTTATATTAAACCATGTCAGGGAATGTTTCCAGGCACTGGAATCTGATCTGTACTCTTAAACTGCTGGAATGATTCCTGACACAGTTTGACCCAACTTAACTAGCAATCTTGCAAAGCACGATCTCAGGCAGGGCTTGGGAGTCAACATGAACCAGGAACTGTTCTCAGTGGGCACTTTGTAGGAATTAGTATTAGAGAATTTAATACCACATACGCAGCTGCTCCACATCACTTGGCCTCAGTGCCGGAGAACAGTTCCAGATACACTGGAACTACAACTTCAGTAGTAATTAAACACAGCTGGGACTTTTTCTAGCCATATGGGACATCATATTCAAATAATTTTCTCAGTGAAATTCTATGTGGTGCTTGTGTATGGACCTCATGGGGCAAGTCTCACCTTTACTTGCTCTGTCTACTACAGCTCTACTTCAGACTTTAAATGAGAATTGGGAAGCCAGTGGGCAAGGTGCAGGTTACCTTTTTGTAGCTTGCAGGAGGGTCAGCAGAATAGGTGTCCCTGAGCTCAGGTGAATAACACTTTAAGGCATTAAAAGGGTCAGAGAGAGGAATGAAGATATCACTTCCCCTCTTCCAAAGACACATAAGTCAAAGACTGTAAAATCATATCCTTCCCTTTCTTTGTTGTGTATAACATGGAACACTGTGGAAGTAAGTCAATGTGATGGGTTGACCCTGGCTGAAGACCAGGTGCCCACCAAAGCTGTTCTATCACTCCCCCATCCTCAGCTGGACAGGGGAGAGAAAATATAACAAAAGGCTCGCGGGTCGAGATAAGGACAGGAGAGATCATTCACTATTACCGTCACGGGCAAAACAGACTCAATTTGGGAAAATTAACTCAATTTATTACAAATCAACCAGCGCAAGGTAATGAGAAATAAAACGAAATCTCAGAACACCTTCCCACCACCTCTCCCTTCTTCCCTGGCACAACTTCACTCCCGGATTTCACCACCAAGCCCCCCCAGCGGCGCAGGGGGACAGGGATGGGGTTTATGGTCATCACACGTTATTTTCTGCCACTTCACCTCCTCAGGGCGAGGGCTGATCACACTCTTCCCCTGCTCCAGCGTGGGGTCCCACCCACAGGAGACAGTCCTCCACAAACTCCTCCAACGTGGGCCATTCCCACGGGCTGCAGTTCTTCATGAACAGCTCCAGCGTGGGTCCATTCCACGGTGTGCAGTCCTTCAGGAGCACACTGCTCCAGCGCGGGTCCCCCACGGGGTCACAAGTCCTGCCAGAAAACCTGCTCTGTGGGCTCCTCTCTCCACAGATCCTCAGGTCCTGCCAGGACCCTGCTCCAGCGCGGGGTTCCCACGGGGTCACAGCCTCCTTCGGGAACCCACCTGCTCCGGCGTGGGGTCCTCCACGGGCTACAGGTGGAGATCTGCTCCACCGTGGACCTCCCTGGGCTGCAGGGGGACAGCCTGCCTCACCAGGGTCTTCACCACGGGCTGCAGGGGAATCTCTGCTCCGGCGCCTGGAGCATCTCCTCCCCCTCCTTCTTCACTGACCTTGGTGTCCGCAGGCTTGTTTCTCTTACATGTTCTCACTCCTCTCTATGGCGGCTGTTTCTCTCCGTCCCAACTTTTTTCCTTCTTAAAAATGTTATCACAGAGGCGTTACCACTATCGCTGATTTGCTCGGCCTTGGCCGGTGGCGGGTCCGTCTCAGAGCCGGCTGGTATGGGCTCGCTCTCTCTCGAACACAGGGGAAGCTTCCAGCAGCTTCTTACAGAAGCCACCCCTGTAACCCCCCCCCCACGCTACCAAAACCTTGCCAGACAAAACCAATACAGTCAAGAAGAGTTAACTGAAAAACTTCTTACTTATATATATATTTAAATTAATATGGCTAATAAATAATACATATATAGTTTTCTTTTGAAACCCAAGATTATTTTTAAAAAGTTTAGGGTTTTTTCCTTTTATCAGAAACTTTCAGCTTTTTTATTTCACTATTTTGAGGGAGAGAAAAAAAAAATCCCCTAAATTCAATTATTTAAGTCCCTTAGAAAATAATTGGCAGTCTTCTACCAAGTCAAGACTCAAGCTCTATTACTAAAGCAGCATTAGTACAACTAGAAAATTAGTATCCATGTTGACAGAGACTCCAATAGCTTAGTAATTTTACCATATCACAGACAGAGGTGTCCTACTTCAAAGACTGGGGAAACTAGGGCTTGTTTTTTTTTCTCCTTTCACCACTTCTGAACATCCATTAACCCTTAGGGAACAATCAGATAGATCCTTGCTTTAGCTGTACCCTTTTGTTTCCACTATATTTTTTAAATAGTTAAGCTATATTTCAAGTGACTGCTTGTATAGGTAAGAGCTTGATTCAGATCTCTGTGAAACCCCTTGTGGAGAACACCTCTGAAGATAAATTTTGAAATGAAGCAAAGAGCCTGCAATCACTCTCAGAAGACTTGAAATTGAACAAGGTTGAGAGCTATGGGAGGGAAAGAACTAATGGAAAGATCCTAGATGGTAATGAAACATTTTATCTGAATCAATTTTCTTAAGTGATTTCATTGTCTGTAATATTTTTTCGTTTTACAATTTACTCTTTATGAGTTATTTACTGAAATTTTTGGTACAACATGTTATAATATTTTGCAATAATTGCTCAGACCTCACCGAAAAGAATCCAGGTTTAGGGCTGCTGGCATTTCAGGGTGCCAGCAGCACCTTGATGTCACAGGGAGGATGAAATTTCCATGAAACTTTTATTAGAATTGAGTTCTTAGTGTGCTGTTTTCTGATTTCAGTGAGATATAAAATGTTCATATCAATTTATGGCTTGGTCCACAAAGATACATTAGTGCCTAAATTTCTCCAACACCAATGTGAGTGGGACACTCACATGTGTCACAGAAACATCTACATGTTTCTGTGGGGATGGGCCTAAGTTTTCTGAGGACTAGGATGCAAAGATTTACCATTCCATGCAGAATCTTAGGAAAACAAGTAATTACAATCCACAGGAGCCCAGACTGATGCACTATCTTGTCTTGAACAGCAGCTAGAGCAAGGTAGTTCAGGAGGATAAAGGGATAATGGCAAGTACAGTTCTTGGGTGCCCAAACTGCACAGTATTTAGCATGGCACACTGAAATTATGGAGTCTGGGTGGTACCCCAAATAAAATGTGGCAAGCTTCAGACATTTGAGCAGGGGCATTGTCCCAGGGTCCAAAAAAAGTGTAAAAGGGGTGTCCTGGTTTCAGCTGGGATAGAGTTAACTGTCTTCCTAGTAGCTGGTATGGTGCTATGTTTTGAGTTCAGTACACGAAGAATGTTGATAACACACTGATGTTTTCAGTTGTTGCTCAGTAGCGTTTAGTCTAAAGTCAAGGATTTTTCAGCTTCTGATGCCCAGCCAGCAAGAAAGCTGGAGGGGCACAAGAAGCTGGCACAGGACACAGCCAGGGCACCTGACCCAAACTGGCCAACGGTGTATTCCATACCATGGGACGTCCCATTTAGTATGGGAAATGGGAGGTGGGGGCAGGGAATAGCCGCTCGGGGACCAGCTGGGTGTCGGTCGGCGGGTGGTGAGCAATTGCCCTGCGCATCATTTGTACATTCCAACCCTTTTATTACTACTGTTGTCATTTTATTAGTGTTATCATTATCATTATTAGTTTCTTCTTTTCTGTTCTATTAAACTGTTCTTATCTCACCCTGCGAGTTTTACTTCTTTTCCTGATTTTCTCCCTCATCCCACTGGATGTGGGGGGAGTGAGTGAGCGGCTGCGTGGTGCTTAGTTGCTGGCTGGGGTTAAACCACATCAAGGGGCAAAATGCACTTGTAGTTGGACTGAAATCCATTAGCCATGGTGCTTTACCACTACGAGTTCTGGCTGGTGTGAGGGAAGAGGCAGTTGACATATGGGTCAGGAGCAGAGAGAGACATTCTATGCCTTACACACTCCGGCACCTCTTCTCTGGCCTGATGACTGACACTTCAATCCAGGGTGCCACGGAGCATAACCTCCTCTTTACATGCATAGGGCACAATCCTAACTGGTGGGCTGCCATCAGCACCCAACAGCCTTCTTGCTTGGAAGGCAGCAGTCAGCAGCTGTGGAGCTGACCAAATATCCCTTGAAGTAAGTGCAACTCTTTCCACTGATTTCATTGAGTTTTGGATCAATGTCAGTCAACAGAAGTGTTGAGTGAGTCAAATCTGTGTACTGCTTGTGTGCCTGGAGTGCATGTTAGCATTTGCACTGCAGTGAACATGAATGATGATTGGAAGGGAGGCCACAGTGCAGGTCAGATTATATTTGTTCGGAGCTTTGTAGTGAAGTTTTCTCATAGTTCTACACATTGAAACCTATAAAACTATGCACCTGGCCCCATAATTTCACAAACATTATACTCTCACACAAAAAATTAAAATAAAATAAAGAACAAGTAGTATGAAAATGAAAAATAGATTTTGCTCTTACAATTTTGTTTTTATTATTGAGTAGCAAGATGGCTTTGTAATGAAGAATACTTGCAAATTGAAAAATCCCATACAGCCTTCTTGTACCCCATTTATCTACAGGTTACTGCTTCACTAATGAAATGATTTCATTTAAAAATATCCATTTTCTCCATTACACACTGTATGTGATGGTAGGTCACTGACCTACCTCTGTGCTATTGAATTTCAGCATAATGCTTCATTACCTTAGACAACCCACGCACATACTCAGAAAGCTAGCTTATGCCCACTTTGTAGCACTACCCTTTGTTCACCAGGCTTTTATCCAGAAAGCAAACTGGTCCTACAAACTTTAATTTATCATTTCTTATGGTTCCTGGTGAGATAGAGTCCTTTGAGCAGATAACAATAGTTGAAGGTAATGATCTGGGGAGATGGAATTTCCTAGGAAGAGTCAAAACACATGAGTAGGAAACAAAGATGTGTCAATGTTTTTTTATTTAGAAGCATTCTTTTTCACATATTTTGCACAATTCCCCCAACCCCACAGTTAAAGATGTAATAAACTTAAGGCCACCATATATTCACTTTAATTTGAATTTTTTTAGAGATAATATTTCAGCTTAGTCTTTTTAAAGCCTAAACTTTCTGTCCTTATTAACCCTCTTTGTAATAGAAGTGAGGGATAGAATTCTGGCCCTGGTGAAGCAACTGAAAGTCGGAAGGGCCAAATTTCACATCCCCAGATTTTCATTGAGGGTGATGCCAGAAAAATGGGACTTGAGAGGAGAAAGATTATATAAAGTGGTCATTACTAACCATGAAAAAAATCTAACGCACTATAAATACCATAAATACCAATTTATACATATATCCTGGCATTATGTTGGTATATTATATGTAAACAATGTCCAAATTTTGCTTAAAAAATTGCAATAAAATGTCAATGTAATAAATATTATAAGAATTAGTAACTCACAACAGTGGAAAGATGTATGCTATTCACAGCTATAAAAAGTGGGTTTAAGGAAGTCATTAAATGGCAATATTCAAAATCCTTTATCTGGTTCTAAATATACATCTCAAATTATTCTACATGTTGGCAAAAATCCAAAGTGGAGTGGATGGCTGACCATCAAGAAATAATTAGTGACTCTTTCTCAGTTTGAACATAATTAATCTGGTTTTCTGATTCTTCCTCTCCCATGTCCTCAGATGCATGAAGTGATAGAACAGCTTAACACTATGGTAAATGCTCTACAAAATCAAATAAATTTTATTTCTCCATCTTATTTATGTGAATCACCCATCTTTCATTTAGAATTTTTTGTTGATGGTAGAGCAGTCCTCATACAACTTTATTTCTTTCCTTTATTCATCACACATTATTTGCCACATAAAGCACCATTTTTTGCTATAATTCACAGAGCAGGTTTTTGGGTTTGGTTGGTTTTTTGTTTGTTTGTTTTTGGTTTTTTTTCATAAAAAAGACTAGCCAAATCTCTTGATTTGCAAATCATAAGACCACATCTTTCTAAATGCACGTTTTAATAGACTTCTGTATTGGGTGTCCATAACAATGTTTTGGTAATGGGGGGGGCTGCAGGGGTCGCCTCTGTGAGAAGAGACCAGGGGCTGCCCCATGCCAGACACAGCCAGTTCCAGCTGGCTCTGCAATAGAGCCACCACAGGACACAGCTGTGCCTATCGGAAAAGCCGGTGGTGCCTCTGGGAAAACATATTTAAGAAATGGAGGAAAATGCCATGGTGGGAGGAGGAGACAATAAGAGTGAGAAGCAACAGAGGGAACACCAAGGTCAGAGGAGAAACAGGTGCTCCATGGTGGAGCAGGCACCCCTGGAGGAACTGCAGCCTGTGTAGAAGCTGACACTGGAGCAGATACTTCCCAACAGCGACTCTGGCTTATGCTAGAGCATAGGAAAAGAGTGAGAAGGAAGGAGCAGCAGGTAGAAACTGCTGGCCCCAACCTTCTGCACCACTGTTGCCTCTCTGAAGGGACTGAGTGTAACCTGCAACAATAACAAGGGAGGGGGAGAGGTGTCTGGAGTGAAGTTGAGGCCAGGAAAGGGGGAGGAAAGGTGTTTTTCCTTAAGTGTTTGTCCTGGTTTCAGCTGGGACAGAGTTAATTGTCTTCCTGGTAGCTGGTACAGTGCTATGGTTTTGAGTTAAGTATGAGAAGAAAGTTGATAACACCGATGTTTTCAGTTGTTGCTCAGTAGTGTTTAGTCTAAAGTCAAGGATTTTTCTGCTTCTCATGCCCAGCCAGCGAGAAAGCTGGAGGGGCACAAGAAGTTGGCACAGGACAGAGCCAGGGCAGCTGACCCAAAGTGGCCAACGGGTTATTACATACCATGCGACGTCCCATCTAGTATATAAACTGGGGGAGTGGTGGCGGGGGGGATCGCCGCTCAGGGACTAACTGGGTGTCTGTCGGTGGGTGGTGAGCAATTGCATTCTGCATCATTTCTATATTCTAATAATTTTATTATTACTGGTGTCATTTTATTAGTGTTATCATCGTCATTATTAGTTTCTTCTTTTCTGTTCTGTTAAACTGTTCTTATCTCAACCCAGGAGTTTTACTCTTTTTCCTGATTTACTCCCTCATCCCACTGGGTGCAGGGGGAAGTGAGTGAGCGGCTGCGTGGTGCTTAGTTGCTGGCTGGGGTTAAACCACAACAATGTTTTTAATGTTTTTCTTTTTAGTTAGTTTGTTTGTTTCCCAACACCCAAATCAGAAATTAAATATTTGTGCTAAATGGCAATGAATTAAGTTAAATTCCCTAAGTCAAGTCTGGTTTTCCCATGACAGTATAGTAGTTGGTAAGTGATTTCCCTGTCTTTTATCTTGACCCATGAGTTTTCTCATCCTCATTCTTCCTATTCCCTCCCCCATCCTATTGGGGGGTCAGCAGTAAGTGAGTGGCTGGGTGGGTGCTTGGCTGCCAGCTGCGGCTAACCCACTACAACTTCTGGTAAGCAAGAATTTTACCACTTCCTCACTTCCTCCTATTGGTGCACATGACTTTGTCAGTCTCTGAGCTCTTCCTCATGAGTTCTTTTTTCTCCTTCAATACATAAAGTGCACATGAGATCTTACGACAACTGCCTGCAGTTGTCTTAATAATAGAACAATATCCCCACTGGGTCAAGCCCTACCTGCCATTGCTCTGAATAATATTTCATTGTCTTAAAGGAGAGTATAGAGGTAAAATATATTGGAGATACTATAAACTTTCTCTTCATTGGCAAGGAGAATTTCTTCCACTGTTGATCTACCAGACTCAGAGGATCTGTTTATGCCTCGAAACACAGCCATCAGGAAAGCCACAATGCACCAGGCATTGATCCCATTAAAATGAGTAGGAGCTTGTCATTAAACAACTAGTCCTCGGGTTTTATATTTGCAGGAAAAGCAGAAGATGGGGTGGTGAGAGAGCAAGAGAAATAAAGAATATAGTTTTGTTTGCCTACAAAACTAAATATATATAGTACATGCATATTAAATAAACAACTGTGAAAAACTGTTTTAATTTCAGAATTATTTGCTATTCTTCCAAACAGTAATTTTTGCTGTTTTAATAGAAAAGAGAGAAAACTATCATCTTGCCTCTACTTCTCTGATTTTTCCCCTCACTTACTGCAGGCAAATTTTAATGTTATAAAATTAACTATGAATAAATCCACAAAATGCTAGAAATTAGTTTCTAATATTAGGACATAAGAAGAAAAGCTTTTGAGTAATTAGCAGCTTTATATTTTAATGTGAATTATATCTTAAACAAAATCAGCTATGACAGCCAAAGGGAAAACATATTTGCGTTTCTAGTAGTATTTGTCTTTTTTATATTAGTATTTACTCTGTGCACTGGTCTGTAATTGATTAAAATACATATTTATTCTTCTGGGATCTGAAAACCCCAAGAACACAATTATACACTACAGCTGGGTAGCCTGCAACCCCCTGTGAACAGAATGAACTTTTAAAAAGGATATAAATCTTATATTTATATTGAGTATGGAATAAATTTTTAATTTGCATTAAAACTTGTCATTATTGAGGTCATGATTTTAAACTGATATAAATCTAGACAGATTAAAGAGATTGGTGCATTTATTAGATCTTGTTCAGTGGTGTAACAGGAATGTTCTACAGAGTTTGGAAATTTGCTTTTTCAGTATTTGGTGGTTTAAATTTTACTACAGTGTTGTTATTAATCTGAATAGCATTTTAGATTCTCATATCACCTTCTTGTTATACCTTCCTCATGGAAGATGCTTGCTGTGTTAAAAGAGTTAAATGAAAATGTTTTCTCCAGGAGAAACTGGATCTGGTTTAGAGTATGTCTGTAGCCATAGATGTTCACCAAAATCAGTGTGTGAGTACTTGGCCTAACTAATACGCTGAAACAATTTTATTGAAATGCCTAAAGAAGGTTCCTTAATCATCTTCACCATGTTTCAGTGCACAAACATGTTTTTCAAGACCTGTTCTTGACAAACAGGCTTTCTAGGGCTCTAATATGATTGAAAGCAGTTCTCTTGAATCCAGCTAAAGTCTTTCTACCAAATTCGGGTCTGTTGTTTACTGATGTTTGTCTACAACTATGTAACAATAAGGTGTTTATGGAATTTCAAGAATAATGCAGTGTAGAAAATATTCATGGAACATAAGGAGAAAAAAAATCTTAAAGATTCAGACAGGAGAAAATATGACAGCGTATAGCCAAGTAGCATTTGTGTTTCTTTAAAAAGAACTGGAGAATTGCATCATGATTTTTAGTTCTACATAGCAGTTGCCACTTTCAGACAGAGGAAGATCCATTTTATCTCATATCCTGCTTATAGGAGTGGCACAACACACACTGAGTGACCATCTTAGAGAACAGACCCATCAGAGGTTTATCTTTTGCCAAGTAAACCTTACTAGTCTCTGGCAGCCAGGCTGAAGTGCTCCAAATACAAAGTGGATGAACTCTATTGTATTGGGCATAAATGGCAGGGCTAAGTCAAAGGGGGCTGCAGTGTTGACCTGTGTGGGGAAGGCCATGAATTGCTGGGTGCCAGTCACAGCCAATTCCAGCTCACAGGAAGCCAACATGCCTGTGACTCCAACCTCCTTTGCCTTCCATCCAAGGAACTGGGATGAAGTGACTAAAAACAAGGGAAGCTGAGTCTGAGATAAGTGGCTGAAGATGAGCACTGGGAATGGAAAGGAAAGATGTTTACTTAGATGTTTAACTTTTTATGTTTTCTTTTTCTCAATATCTTAATTAATGATCAGAATTTTCTGTTAATTAGCAACAAAATAAATTAAGTAAAAATTTCTGCTACTCAAGACTGTTTCCACACTACACTGTCTATGCAAGCACATTTTTCTTTACCTCACCAAAAAGTCTGACAAGCCTATCGGAGACTACATCCAGTTTGCACACTCTCCCGCCCTTTTCCACTTGCATAGGCAAATACCAGTTTTAGAAGTCTTATGGAAGGCCCATTCTGCACTGATAACCATTATATTAATAGTTGACAGAGGAGATTAAAGAAATCAGGAAGATCACTTAGGGAAGTGTATGTCTTAAAGACAGTATTACACTTTTGCTGATACTAAATAAAATAAATATAAATAACAGAAATGTTGTATTTGAGTTAATAGATATTAATATGTAAGATTTATTTTAAAATAATCATCTATTTCTTTACAGGAGAGGTGGTTATAAAAATGTATAAGCTTGTAAACATCAATAACTCAGCAAAAGTATCAAGATCTTGTAAATATGCAGCACTACCATGGCATGAGAGGCATTTGCATGATAAACTGACTTTAAGAAATAGCCTGTTTACCAACAGCCTGTAAGCTCTGAGACTCTGTGCTCTAAGACACATGAAAACCCACATGCACCTTAGGTATGTTTCTCATGATATGAACCTCTCAATCAGCCTAAAAAAAAAAAAAAAGTCCTTAATACAAGAATCCACAGGAAGAATAGCAATGGTGGTTCTTAGTCATTCTGAAGGGTTATACTTGAACCATCCTGCTCTGAAATTATATAAAAGTCATCAGAAATCCTGGTCTTATATCCTACCTTTATAAAGGAGTTAATTTCTTGTAGCACAGATTGAACAGCTGTATGTATGGTTTAGCTGCTATCTGTCTCTCAGTCACAGAAATCACTGCCTGGTCACTTTGCAAGTAGCCCTTTCCAGACACCATCCTGGAAAAAATGCTCACATACCTACTCATTATATGCACTCAACACTAGTGTGGTCTGTACTAAGGTGTAATGGGTTCAGCCTTTAGGTTTGGCAATTTAATTTCACTTAGTACCATATCCAATGCTATACAATTCTTTAACTCAGTCAAGCTATGCTGATTTATACCACCTGACTCCTGGCCAGAAAGGCATATTGTAACATGGCATCAGTCACATACCTATTTAGGGTATTCTGCTCTGCAGGCACAGTAGTGACACACAGACATAAACCAGGACAGCTTTAAGGTAGCCAGCAGGAGAGTACTGATAACACAAGGCCCTAGGGTCATTTTACCTGTTTCTCCCTTAGCCATCGAGAGTGTCTGTTAAGTAGGGAGTCAGTAGAATGTAATAGAGAAAAGATCTCTAATCGCAGCTGCATTTTACCCATCCTAACATCCTTTCCTCTCCGAGGTGTTATTATGACCCCATTCTCACATGTAGATAATGACATTGACTACAGACACTTATTTCAGTAATTCCCTTCTTAAAGTGATGATTAAAAATAGTAGATCTGGGTATTTTTACCCCTCAGAAAAGCCCTTCTGAATATTATTGACATGAAATGGCAAAACAAATCTTCCAAAATCATCCCCTTAACCCCTTTGTTTAGCTCACAGCATTCTCTTTCACACAGTAAATTTTAATTTATTTTTTTTCAAAAATGCTACTATGACAATAAAATATTCTTCACATGGATGCCTGACTGAGTTTTGAGATGGAGAAGATGTAAGCTTAAAGTCTCTCACCAGTCTCAATGTCAGTGGCTCTACTGAGAGGTTACACAGGACACATAACACCTGCCACAGCAGGGCAGAATTCTCGTTATCAATCAGTTGCTAATATGCATGCAGGGAGGATAACATTTCCTTCTGCTTTCATTTGTTATTAATCTTGTTTATTTAGATTACAAACCCATAAGGGTAAGACCGTCCCTCTGTTCATACATTATCATGGAGTGGGATTCTTCTTGGGACAAGGGGCCTTGCAGAGGGACCTAAATATATAGGAGGATTGGGAATCATCAATGGCATGAAATTTAACAAGAACAAATGCTGGATTCTGCACCTGGGACAGAGTAATGCCAGGCACAAGTATAAACTGGCAGAGGAGTGGCTGGAGAGCAGCCCTGCAGAAAGGGACCTGGGGGTGACAGCAGGCTCAGTAGGAGTCAGCAGGGGGTCCTGGCAGCCCAGAGGGCAAACCGCGTCCTGGGGTGCATCAAACACAGCATAACCAGCTGATCGAAAGAGGGGATTATCCCACTGTATTCAACGTTGGTGCAGCCTTACCTTCAGTACTGTGTGCAGTTCTGGGCCCCAGAATTTAAGAGGGATGTGAAGGTCCTTGAATGCATGCAGAGGAGGGAAACAAAGCTAGAGACAGGGCTGGAAGGAATGTCCTATGAGGAGTAGCTAAAGACTTTGGCCTTGTCTGGTTTGGAGAAAAGGAGTCTGAGGGGTGACCTCACTGCTCTCTACAACTTCCTGAGGAGGGGAAGTGGAGAGGGAGGTGCTGATCTCTTCTCCCTGGCATCCAGTGATGGAACGCGTGGGAATGGTTCAAAGCTGCATCAGTGGAGGTTCAGACTTGATATTAGGAAGCATTTCTTTACTGAGAGGGTGGTCAAAGACTGGAACAGGCTTCCTAGAGAGGTGGTTGATGCCTCAAGCCTGTCAGTGTGTAAGAGGCATTTGGACAATACCCTTAATAACATGCTTTAACTTTTGGTCAGCCCTGAATTGGTCAGGCAGTTGGACTAGATGACCATTGTATGTCCCTTCCAACTGAAATAGTCTAGTCTATTCTATTCTATTCTCCTCTTTCTTAATTCTATCTGCCTAAAATATAAGTGTCTATTCTAAGCTCACCACCTTCAGCTCATTCTTAGTTTCCATTTGAAGACAAGTAGAGGGAATCAACCTCTGGAGATCGTTGTGTCTGTCCATTGGTTTATGGGATTGAGGGAAGGTGTCTACACCTATAGTTAGCCTTAGATTAGATGGAGAACATTAGGAGAGGAGAATATCATCGTCAGTAACCAGGTTGGCTGAAGTTTCTAGATTTCTCTGTAATAATAATGGTTACAATAATTTCTAATTTAGGATCATGCTATTATATATGGTAATTTGGCTTCTGTAAGCATGGCATTTTTTAAATCTCTTAGGGTTCTCTTGAGTTTTTCTTAAGCTTTTGTCTATGTTTTTATCTCTCTAATCTATCCAAATATTTTTGCTCTGTCTTCTTGGTATGCCTATGTTCTTAAAGTAATCTGAATGATTCTTCATAAACAGAACTGCCTTGCATAGTAATTACCATTACTTTATAACCTTTGCCATCTGCACAGTTCAGTCTCAGCAGGTAATTAGATCAAAGTAGCTCAGCAAACTGTCACATTTATATATATGTTACAACCATTACTTTTTCTGACGGGAGAAACCCAGCAACTATTACTTTTAGTTTTCTTTCTCTGTTTTGACATGAAAATACAGAAACTGTTGAAGAACTTTGAAAGAGAAAAATTCAACTGTGCCTCTGTTCAGCTGCTCCACAGAATTCATACCTGTGGAGTTAAGCTAGCTCAGATATCTGTCTCCGATTACAGCAAAAAATGTTATTGGATATAGTTTTTAATATAACACATTTGTAGTTTCTTCTTGTTCTATTCTTGTGTTTATGCAATATGCTACTTAAAATCATTATCGGAAGTTCTAGTCATCAATCTGTAGGTAATGTAAAATAGGATGAAATGTCTAAGTGTCTCTGCAGTGAACTGGTCTTTTCAAATGAAATTGTGAAAAAATTAAGGGGGATGTAAGGGTTGGCTTTTGTGTTGTGTGTGGTTTGGGGAGGGTTTGTTGCTGTTATTTGGGGTTTTTTGCCTGTGTTTTCTCTTAATTTCATAGCAATTCACGATTTGAATGTGTGATCTCAGACCCCAATAGAGTCCTTTTGCGAGTGTCATTTTATCTGTTCTGATCTTTCTCTGCTTTGCATTCCTCCCTAACAATTTCAGATGACCTACCCAAAAAGGCATGTGAGAAACATAAGGAATACTGGCAATTTCTGTGAGACAGAAGGATCATTCCCACCTATCTCTCATTAAGCTTTGATCTTGCAAACAAATGCATGGGCTGCACATGCTATCTTCCCAGTCGTAACTCATTACAGGATCAGAATGGAAATACAGAATGGAAAGGACTGCCTGAGACCTGGCAGTCAGTAAAAGAACTCAAGTATTTTCCACAGAAAACAGGTGAAATATATTCTGCTTGATAAAATCAGAGAGCTGTCCATTCATTTAGACATTTAATATGACAGAAAATGAGGCACATGAAATTTTTTATTACAGGGCTAGAAGCAAAACATTAATAATTACCTACTCCAGAAAATGAATTACATTTTAAGGAGAAGTAATTTCATTATTTTGGGACCTTCTGTGGTTATCTTTATATTAAAATATAAACCATTATGTACTATAAATGTCAAATTTCATAAGACATCAGTTTAGTAAATGCAGAACTTAAATTTGTTGAAGTTAATTAAATCAAAGTAATGTAAAAATGCCCACGGAAAAGAGCCTGAGGTCTGACATCCTTCTCTGAAAATATGCAAAAATATTTTTTATTGCCTTGCTAGATGCATTTCCAAGATCTATTTATTTGTTGTAACATATGATGCAGAATGCACATCTTTCAAACTCCTTGAGAGAAAGGAGCAAATCAGTCATTCTTACTTACTTCTAGCATTGCACAGCACCTAGAAATCAAGTCACATTCCAAAATGTCTTGGTGTTACTGCTACATGAAGATGGAAGAAAAAGATAACCTGTGACTCAAGAGTGACCTAACCATAAAACAAAAGAATGCGGATCGGAAGCTTCCAGACAGTTGAAGGCAAGCAAGCAAATAAGAGATGATAGCACTCAGTAGAAACAGAGATAACCTCAGTCTCAGTAGAAACAGGCATAACCTGTCACATCGAAGAATAAATATCCAAAAGTTTGGGGCTTCTTGCACACAAATTTGTCCTTAAAACAGACGCCAAAGCGTTGTTATGGTGCTAAGCTGCTTGCTAAAGTGTTTATCGTCATTAACAGATCAAGATTCTGTCATCCTTATTTATAGCGACCACACTTACGGAGCAGTCCCACTGAGTTTATTTTCATGTCTAACAAAAACAAAACAGAAAAGTCCACCTGGAATGAAAGTAATAGTTTGTTTTCAGTGACAGTGCCTAAGCAGTAAAATCTGGTTCAGTGTTAACAGGCCTGGAAATTTACAGAATAAGGAGGAAGTTGTTTGAAAGATCCTGTTAAGGGGCACATGATACTGGGTGAGGAAGGAGTCCATCTTGTTCAGTGACAGTCAGTCCTATACAATGCTTTTGTGGGACACAGAGATGTGAAATACAGGACTGCTAATTAGGGCAGGATGATAATGAAAAAGGGAGCATGAGAAGAAAATGGTTTTGTATTTTATGGACTGTATTTTAGCAAATCTTACCTGGGAGAAGAGTAAAGAAGGGGAAGTTACATTTGTAGGACAGAAAAAAAAACAAAAGTGAAAGAAAAAAGGAAAAATAAAATATGTCTGCTGAAAATAAGAAACAGTCAGAAGAAGAGATACATAACAGCTCCCTATTAGATGAAAATCAGGAATAAAGATTATAATAAGCTACACAATGACACTTCAGAAAGTGTCAAGGTCAGTTGGCAAGCTAATTAGGAAATGGATGAATAAAACAATTAATTATGTACTTATTAAATTAGAAGTCAACAAATAATGCAATCCATTGTTAGGACAAAAAAAACCCAAACAGTTAAGCAAGGAGAAATCTAGAGTTTGGAACTCATCAGCCAGAGTCCTCAAGGCCCCCCATGCCATGGTGCTTAGGACTGAGGCATGAAGAATATTTGCACTATATCTTCCCAGCCAAGTGACTTCTTTGCCCTGAAGTTGCCTCTTCTGTGTTCTGGTCTTTCGGGCACCAAGGTCTACTATTTATGGAGTTTTGAACCAGAAGAGGATTCTGAGAGGGTGGCGGTAATGGTCAATGGTAGAGTGGTTGATTATGTCCCCTTTCTAAATAATATTAATGAGACATAATCAGCCCCTCCTTACTGAATAATATTAATGAATGATTGTGGGGAAAAAAATTACTAAAAGATCATCTTTATCCAGGTAGCTAAACATTAGCAGAGGGAAGAACAAGATCAAGGTAGAAATGGAGCAGTGTGCCCTTCAGCCAAAAGAAGATCAACCACATCCTGGTTTGTCTCAGCAAAAGAGCAACCTGCTGTGCATGCCAAGTGATTATTCCCCTCCCTGCAGCACTTTGCCACCACATCTGGAGGGCTGTGCCCATCTTGGGGCACCCCACTACAAGAAAGACTTTGACATACTGGGTGATGGTCACCAGGATGATCAGATGACAAGCATGTGGCATATGATGAAAGGCTGAAAGAGTTGGTCCTGTTCAGCCTGGAGAACAGGAGGGGCAGAGGAGACCATATTGTTATCTGCAGCTACCTCATGGGATAGTGTAGAAAAGATGGAGTCAGACTCTTCTCAGAGGTGTACAACAAGGTGAGAGGCAATGGATACATCTTGCAGTATGGGAAACTGCATCAAATTTTAGGAAAAAAAATTGGAGATAATCAAAACTCAACTGGACAAGGCCATGAACAAGATCCAAATAATTTGGAACTGCCCTGAGTGGGGATTTGGACAGGAAGACTTCTGGAGGCCACTTCCAATCTAAATTATATGGAGTTTATGTTTCTGTGCAAGTGAAAGTTGGCTTTGCAGCTTTCAGCCAAAAGTACTAAAGAAACTAGCCAGAATAATATTTTAAACACTAATGCCAATGTTTTGCAAACACATGGAAGGTAGAATTGAGAGAAGAAAACTTGCAGCATCTTCCTTTTAAAAAATCATGTAATGGGACAGGAGGAGAACCTGAGCAATCCAAGAAAATATGTGGGAAGATATTGGAAAACATTTAAATGCAGTGAGTTTGCAAATAGCTTGAAGAAAAATGTGCTATATAAAACAGACAACCTGGACTTGTCAAAACCATATCCCGTAAATAAGTCTGTTTTCTTCCTTGGACCAAGATAACTGCCATGGTAGATAAAGGGAAAAGCTGTAGGTATAGTAAATTTAGAACTTTGATGACTGCTGTGCAATAGTCACATTAGAAAACTAAGAAATTTGATTTAGATGTAGTAGGTGTACATCTAAAAAATACAGTCAAAGAACTTTTTTTAATTATTCATCACCACCAAACTGTGAGTTCACTGAACATGGCATCCCATAGAGGTCTGTCTTTGTCCCATCAGTATTTCCATTAATGACTTGCATCATGAAAGTGTGAGAGCTGTAAAATCTGCAGGGGCACAGTGCAAGGAACCTGGAGAATACAATCAAAATTATCTTAATAAGCTGCAGAGATAGTTTGAACCCAGTTAGACGAAATTCAGTAAAGACAAATGTAAGAAGAACTACACTGATGTGTCATTCACAAATACAGATGAAGGATGCACAAAAAGGGACAAAAAAAGTGAAATAAATGGCTAGGCAGCAGTGTAGTATATTCAGAGGATTATATTGGATCACAAACTAGACATAGTAGTATGATGCATTTTTCAAAAGGATAACTTTGACTCTGAAAGTACTCGTTCTAGTTTGTTCAGCATTGGTGAGGCCTTGGTTGAAATAACAAAGTCTATAGAACAAACGTTGGGAATGAGAATAGCAAGCTGGAAAGAATGCACAGGAAATAAGAAAGAATGCAAAAAAGATTAGAAATTATGGCCTGTCTGCAAAGAAAGATTAAAGCCTCTGGGTTCTTTTAGTCTTAGAAAAGAGATGGTTGAGTGTAGATATGATAAGCAGTATACTATGTAAAATGCCAGTAGAAAGAGGATGATAATCATTTTTTCTCTACTGACAGTGCTGAAAAAACAAGTTGTTAACATGATCTGCAGAAAACTTAGGTTGGATATTAAGGGAAAATGTCAAAATGCTGCACTCCTGAAATACAGAGACAGACTTTGAAAGAATGTTATGGATTTTTCTTCCTTTGTGGTTTTAATAATAAGCTGGATCTCTCTGCATTTAACTACAAAAACTTGATCCTACCTCCATATTGAGGATAAACTAGACCAGCAGTGGTGCAACTAAAGCCTTAGACCTGGATAGGGCTTGTGACTTCAGTTCATACAGTCCACATCTGCCGGGCAGCACACGTTAGACAGTGATAGGAAGTGTGTTCGTACAGAGCCTACCAGCCATGTTTGGTTGTCAGCAAAAAAAAAGGTTCTTCACTCCCCAAGGTTTCTTTACTGACCTATTTTTCTCTATTTCTAAATTCTGCAAAGTGTGCCTAGAGCTATAAATAGATGGTCTTTAATTTTTTTTTACATTCCAGTGAGTTTAAAGTTCAGTTTGCTGGGAGAAAACTCAGGGAAGCAAGGAAATCATTTAGGAATGAATTACACAGATTACATGGTTAAGAAATGAATTAAGAATATTTTCAATAGAGGAAAATTAGAACAGTAGGTAAAGTGACTCAAAATTAGCCCAGCAATTAATCTGATCAGTAGACAAGCCATTGAAGAATGGATTAATTAAGCTAGCAGAAAATTAATTAAGTTATGAAATGAGTCAGATAGGAATTATTAATGAATTAATTAAGTAGTCAGTCCTCTGACTTGTGTAGGAGAGACCAAGGGTGATCTGCTGTGAACAGGATATATAGTTACCAGGATAGAAAGTTAAGATATCAAGTTATGAAAGGAAAACAGATTTATTACTAGCAATTGGAGCCACAGAGGTCAAAATGTAGGCAGAACTGTTTTTTATTGCACTGTAAAATTAAAAAAAAAAAAAAAAAACAAACCAAAAACAAACAAGCAAAAAAACCACCAAAACCCTCCAATATCTGGGGACACCAAAATGCTTTGCCGCTATTAAAGTTTCTGTTACACCACATAAAAATAGTTAGTTAAATTTTTTAAAAATAAGGCATTTAGAGTTTAAAAAGTGTTGTTTTCCTCACTAAAAAGGATATTTACAGAGAGGAAAGACAAAAGAAACTAGTGGCTGTGCATCGGTTAGAGCACTCTCTTGTGGTATCAAATCTCTATTGTTCAGCATTTGTTTTGGTTTTTGGTTTTGTTTATTTTGTTTTTGTTTCGAAGGAAAAGATTTAGGAACTAAAGGCTCCAAATCCCAAAATGAAACTCTATCCTCAGAATCCAGGATATTTATGCAGGGTCTCTGTTAGTCACACCTTCTGGAGCTATTCTAGTTTCTGTAAATTATACAAATGTTTCTTATGGCCAGAGGGATAATGTACAAACATTTCTACAGCCTGATGCTTAGGGTACTCTCTGTTAATGTAAAACACCTGGTCCTTGTTCCTCATCGAAAGTATTCTGCTTCTTGAGTGTAGAGGAGGTATTTCTTCCAATTTGGCAGAAGTTCTCCTCTTTTGGGATATCATTTACAATGGATAACCATCCAGACAGTCTGCAGACTTCTTCAGAAAACAATCCAGATGAGGAGCAGGTACTCAGCTCTGCCTGCAGCTTCTAGTACTTCTCTTGCATGCATAGACTTGCCTTCTCTGAACTAAGTCTAAAGAAATTACATCCAGCTGAGGTACCTTTCACTTGCTCCGACCCCCGGCCCCACTGGAGCCTAGTCATCTGGTACAGGTTGCAGAGCAACCCGGGAGAATGGTAGAGCTGCAAGAGCCAGGAGGCATGGAAGCTGACTAACACAGCAAGAAAATTAAGACAGCCTAGAAACAATATAACTATTGAAGTGCCACAAAATTCCACATCCAGCCTGGGACCAGGTGGTGAAATCAGTTAGCTGTGTTCAGCTATGACAGCTGATTTTCAGCTTTCACAGACACTCGTATTCAGTGGACAGGGGACTCAAAGAGTAAGGAGACCAAGCGTGTTGAAGAATGACTTCTGTAATGATTTCGAAATCCTCTAGGACATATTGCAAAGTCTTAGCATTAGGAGTATTTTGCTTCTTTGACTTTTCCACTGTATCACGCTATTTATTTAAATTTAATGTCAGTAAGAAGTGCCCAGAACTAATAAGAGAACATTACTGGTTTAAGACAGATACATTTAAAATGTTTGCCTTGGACAGCAAAAGGTCCTATCAAAGACAACTTGTTTGGCATGGAAGAATTCTTGTTTCATTCAGGTGTATATCTCTTTCCTAATAAGCATCTGTCAATCACTTGTTGCTTGGACTGGGACAGATCTGGGACTTGTCTCAACGTTTACTCCAACTTAGCAGCTCCTCAGGGACTGAGCTGATGCCTTTCCACCAGCTAGACTGTGTTTCTGGAGTTCATGCTGGATGTTCACAGACACTCAGTAGTAACTTTGTCCCAACTGTATTTTGCCAACTTAAAATGAATTTGATTTTTTTAACATCTGAAAAAAGTCTTACTGCATGGGGCCAATACTGTTCTACAGCGTTCAAGGCTTCTGAGTACACGTTTTAAAGACATGCCTTAAAGACTTTTGCAAACCTACAGTTTGAATTTAGTATTAGAATAAAACTGACATAAAAAGAATTCATTAAAATATTAAGCTTTTGTTCTAAATTTGTATTCAGTTCAGCTGTTACACCATCTATAATGGCTCTTGGTATGCATAAGTAGCCTAACTGATTCAATACCATATGGAAAAAGTTCTGCTATTCTATAGGGATACTTCTTCAGATGTATTACAAAGGCATCAGTGGCAGATTTCTTCTCCCACATAATAGAAAAGTATGGAGAAAAGGTGTTCAGATGTCACAATGGTGGCTACAGAGTAGTGTCTGTTTAAACCCAGGCTGTATCAGTCATTTTATTCTGTTCAGTTGTGATTTTGAAACTGTTGAAAAATTTCAACAAACCAGTCAGGGGTGGAACAGACGTTTCTCAGGAAAGGAAGAACCAAGACATTTTCGGCTAACTGTTGGCAATGGTAATCTAAACTTTAGTGAGCAAACACATTCTGCATTAATCTGAATTGCTGCCTCCATCCTTAAAGCCAAAAATTTTTGGTTTTGCAGTTCTAGAAAGTTATTTTTTCAGCTTCTAATTGCTATGTTTCAGTGCTGCCTTAAAGTTGACAAAACATTTACAATGCTCTACAATATTTACCTGTGAGTGATTTGACAGATACTTTTTTAATCCTCTCAGATACTCTGTTGCTACCAAAAATTTTTTTCATTTTTACCCTTATTTTTCTCAGCATGTTTTACATAATTGTTCCAAATTTTCTCTGATTATGGAATTTGATTATACAGACATAACACAGATAACAGCTGTAGAAATTCCTTCATATTTTTATATGATTACTTGCAATACAAATACATTGATATCCAGATCACCTTTCATGAATTATTCACGTCTCCCCTGATGTGCTTTATTTAGGAACACACAAGTAAACAAAAGCAGAGAAAAACAGTGGAAGGGGATAAGAAGCTACTGCTCTATTTCTTTCAACTTCTGCTTATTTGTTCAGGTCCTTTTACATGGCCGCTTGACAATTCCTAACCATTGCACCTCAATTAAGCACAGCGCCTTGGTGCCTTGGACTACCTTAGATTCAAAGTTGCCTTACCTTTCATTTAATAATTTGCTTTAATTTGAGCATTGTTTTCCTCTCCTGGAAGAACAGTATAATTAAACTGGAAAAATTTACTTTATATATATATATATATATATATAACTATAGCCTATCTAGTCAGGATTACAAGGAAGGAACAGATCTATTAAAAATATATACAAACAAAATACCATGTTATGGATAATATTCTGTAAATCAAATGTGATCAATATTAATTATCTTGACATGTTTAAACTCAGCTTAAGCACAAATCTTATGGATTTTTGTTTTATTAGGTTAACACTATCCATTTTATTTCTGAAATGTAACTTGCCACATTTATGGTTTTAAAAGATCATAGAATTGATGAAAAACTTTACAAATTTAGATCTTCAATAGTATACCTGACTTGTTCATTCCTTTGGTTTTCTTCATGTAGTGTTACATAACAGGCAAAATTATGAATTTTAGAAATATATAGATTCCAATGTTATTATCTTCTTATCTGTGTTCCATTACTCCACTCTTTCAAGTGTTCACTATATTGAATGAAAACACTTGAATCATTTAGATGTCTGAAAAATTAGGAAAGTGTGCTAGCAGTAAAAATTGCTCTCCTATCTCTAACCCTTTTTTTATGTCCATGCATTTAAAATCTAATCTTTTAAACACTTGCACAGGTTTGTAGTATCATCAAATAGAGCACAGCCATAGTTAGTTTCAGGATTCCTACAGGTTCCAAAAGCCAGTGAAAATAATTGAAATGTTCCTTTTCATTTCAGTGGCCATTAGATTATGCTCACACAATAATTTTTAAAATATTTATCTTCTGTAGAATTAAGCTACAAAGCAACAACAACCAGAATTGTTGCTCAGAGCTTAATACATATTGTTAATTCCAATTTAATATATGCAATGTTTATAATTTATAAACAGAATTATACATGTTGAAATTGCTACTACAGGCATGCCACAAGGATATTTTTTGTATATTTAAATATTAATTTTGATATATGTTTGATACCCACAGAAAAATTTGCTGCCTTATGTTGTTAACATATTTGCTAAGTTTCAGCTCCAGCAAATTCTTTCAAATTTCATTAGAATAAGAAGAATCTACCAATTCTTATGCGGATATCAAGATACATTCCTTCAGCAGTCCTACCTCTCACAAAAACAAGCAACTATAAGAATTTCTGTTTGTGTTCCCTGGCACTTATGACTTTGCCTCATCAGTGACAACTCAGAGAGGAGTTTGGAAAGATGTGACCCCAAGGTGGTACCACGCTGTTGCCCTGCATTTCATAGACAACCACATGAAAGTTGGCAAGCACAGCTTTCCCAGACTTAACAAAAAAAACCACTTCCAGATTAAAAAATTCAGCCCAGATGGCTGAACACTTCTAGTTTGTCAGATAAAGCAAGAGTACCATGTACACACAAAGTAACACAAGATCAGCTTTCATTGAACGGAAAACATCTGTGTCAAATCTGTGTTGGATGTCAGAAAGGTAGTTGTGCCTGTCAGCTTGCATGAAGCCTGTGAATTTAGAGTATCAAAAATCCTTATATCAAAAGAAGAGCTTTTTTGTATCCTCCCAACAGCTTTCTGCCTTTCTCATAATATTGCCTAACAGCTGATTAAGTAGGTTTTGTAAGTAAAACACAATGTCTGAAGTTAATAATTTCAAGCACCTTTTTACAAAGAACTATTGAAATGTTTCTCTTCTCTTTTGGCAGGTAAATAATAACACTATAAAGGTATTGAGAAGTAGGGATAGTACGCCTGTCATAAATAATATGAATTCATCTACCTCTATAATTAATATTTGATGTGAGCAATTTCAGACTACTGATTAGCTCTATTAATAATTAATACAATGTTATTGTGGATGATTAAGGCTATTTCTTTTAATGGGATTCTCAAATCACTTCTAACACCTCAGTATAAATTCTTTATGATATCTATCCATGCATGTGTTCCAGCAAGCCTGCTATGGAAAGCTTTGTAATTACAATTCAACCAACCCTGCAATATCAACAAGCAGAAGTTGTATTCCAACTGCTCTATAAGAAACAGTTGCAGAAGAATGCTTTGGGCAGTTGAATATTGATGGTTGGTTTGGGTTTTTTTAGCTGGCAGCATTAACTTTCTTTCATGAACTTCCTATTGCCTGCTTTGCTGGATTTCTACTTAAAAGTAGTAAAATCATGGCTAAAATAGTAAGCAACAAAGGAAAAAACAAAACAAAACAAAACAAAACAAAAAATAATTTAGTAGGCAAGGCATGTAAAAATGTGAAAATGACAGCTAAAAATCAAACCTGTCATATACTCCATGGAAAAGATATCAGAAAAGTAAATTTAACCTGAAAACTGCTTTTATCTCAGCTCAGATTGGGAAATAAGCTCTTTTTCTCGCAGTTATAATTGTCATTGCAGATTATCTCTGTCAGTAGGTGGTGATGTAGCTTTATGTTAGTTTTAAGTAATTTTATATTATTTATTCGGTCAGGGAAGCCAGAAGGTAAGTTCTGCCTGGGCATGACGGAGTTGCTATTTACAGCATTCTGTTAAATCATCTGATATCTGTATATGGGCATTACAGCTTCATTCATCAAAATGTATTAGGTTATCGTGGTGGGCTGGCACCAGCTGGCAGCTGAGCCCCCACCAAGCCGCTTGTTCTCTCCCCTCAGTGGGATCAGTGAGAGAATGGAAGGGCAAAAGCAAGAAAACTTGTGGGCTGGGATAAAGACAGTTTAACAGGTGAAGGAAAGCTGTGTGCACAAACAAAGCAAAACCAAGGAATTCATTGACTGCTTCCCATCGTCAGACCAGATGCTTGGCCATCTCCAGGGAAGCAGGGCCTCAGCACTCTTAATCATTGCTTGGGAAATCAAAGACTACAACCCCTGAATGCCCCTGCTTCATCCTCCTTTCCCTGAACTTTTATTGCTGAGCACGACATCATATGCTATGAGATATCCCTTTGGTCACTGGGGGTCAGCTGTCCTGGCTGTGTCCCCTCCCATCCTCTTGCCCACCCCTGGCCCACTTGCTGTAGCAGCAGGGTGGGAAAAGAGAAAGCCTTAACACTGTGCAAGCACAACTCAGCAACAACCACAACACCGATGTGTAATTAACACTCTTTTACTCAAAAATACAAAACACAGCCTCGTACAGCCTGCTATGAAGAAAATTAACTCCATCCCAGCCAGACCCAGTATACGTATACTTGAAAACTGAAACATTAGCCTCATCTTTGTATGTTCTTAAGATTATGGACAATATTAGTTCAGAATTCCAAAAATGTTTCTTTAGAATTTTGCATCTTTAACACGGTCTTGGTCATCCTTTTTGTTCTGGGTTCATAGAAAACCATCAGCCATGAGTGGGGGTCCAATCTGCTATCACAATGCAAACGTATGACATTAAATTTTATTTAAATCTCAGTATGCTTGTATTGATAAAGAGAGAAATAAAAATGTTTTTTGGTAGTGATCAGGAACCAAATGATGCTCTGAACAGCATTAAGCTCTTTGAAAATCCTTCACCTTTTATACTCTCAAACATTCACATAGACTCTGGGTTGTTGCCAATGATAATACAGAACTAGCCCAAATTCAAAAACCGATATCAGAAAAAGAACCAGAGAAATAAATCAACAGTTATTTCAACCCAGATCAGGCAGAAGGTTTGCAGTAAAAGGGAAGAAAAAAATGAAGCAGGAAATATAAAGTACTTATTTATACTCTTGACTATTGTTCCATGATTTCTTACTTTGGATTCTCAGTGTTAAAGGCAAGAGGAAACGTGACATCCTAACTGAAGGTAGGTAACCGATGATTCAAAGGAATTAAATCTCTAAAAACCTAATTATACCTGAAGTTCCTGAAACTCACATTGTTTCTCAATTAAAAATGTAGAAATAACGGTGGATTTATTAGTGAGTCTAATAACAGACCCAGCTTTCAAATGGTTTCCAGCTTCCCAACAGCTGAAGCTGTTTTACAATACATAAGATTTATTAATTCATTCTTCATCATGCAAAAGAAATGTAGAACATATGATCATATGTCTTATATACATGTTCAGCTGACTGAAATACACTTCTGAAGAGCTTTTACAGCTTTATCAGAGTGCCCCAAAATGGTCTGACTACTTATCAGTGGAACTGCTAAGCTGTTGTATGAAGTTTTACTATAGAGTTCAAGAGTTCTCAAGAAACATTAAAAATAAATAAATAAGTAACATTGCCTGTTACATCAATGTCATATTTCCTTGCAACAACTCACCCCCCAAAAATTTACATTTCGTTTTGAAGGGAAAGGTTAAAAATCTGGTAACCTGAAACATTACAGTAAGCATTGATTATGTTAATCCTGAGCAAGTATACCTTGTTTTTATACTCATTTAGTGACTATTATTTTCATTACTGAATTTGATATTGTCAATAAGCTATTCTAATGAATGTAGTTCCAGAGATATAAGAACCTAATGCACACTATAGATAAATTTAGATTGCAAATAATCAGGATAAAAGCAGAACAAAAATAGTCAGATAATGTATTTGCTTCAACTTACACAGGTTATTTCCATAGTACATTATACATATTTGTCTCCCTTGAAAGGGTAAGAAAACAAAACCTAACAGGAAAGGAGACCAACAAACAAACAAACAAGATATGGGCAGGGGATTTACAGGACACAATTAGATATATGTATTCATTACAAAAGGTTAATGCAGATTGTAAAAAGAAGTTGCAAAAGTTACAAGTGCCCCAAGGCAGCTGTAACTTCTGCACTGAACATTTAGATGGATTTTTATACGTCTATTAAATCTACTCTGAAGCGTGCAGATATTTTAGCAGCTTTTCCTTCATTTGAGCAATTGGTAGTCTCAAAGGCACAGAATTTCTTTTTACATCTACTCGTACCACCAATGTCACTTCTCTTTTTCTATTTTCTTCAATAATTGAAGGAGCTTCTCATATTAATTGCACATGACTGTTTTCTATGCTAAGCTTGGTTAAGACGTTTTTATTTTCTGTTCTGAGACAAGGGACTAATGAACACTTGGGGGAAAAAAAAAAAAAGAAGGAAGAACAGAAAAAAGAATTAAGGGAACATACAGATTTGTGTGTATTTGTGTGGAACAATATCTGTTCTGGTACTCACAAATCTTATACACAGCATTAGTTCACATTGACACAGACATCAGCACTTAGTGAATTGAAACTGGATCAAAGACTGTGAGGAGGAGATGGTAATGAATCCAGTCAAATGGAGAATGTGCCTGGCAGGTTTGGAATTAAGTCATGTCTTACCTATTTAGTATTGATGGTTTGGAAAAGAATGAAAAGCATGTTAATATTAGTTAAAAATGTCTTTAAAATAGAAAAAAAAAAAAAACATTTGCTAGTGGGGGCAGAATTAATGTAAACAGAGAAAATTGACAAAATAACAAACTGAAAGCTAGCATACTGGCTGGAAAATAACCTGAATCAATGATACCAAATTAGAGTTCTGGCAAGCAACCATATGGAAAGATCCTAAAGTGCTCTAAGAGCTCCATGATCAAATACAATCTGCAGGAGGTACAGCAGCAGAGACAGCTGAGATGCGGGCTGTTCAAGAATATTATATCTTGGCAGATCACAGATATATAATCATTTAGTATGTACATATCTTTACCAAATACATTGGAAAGATGTCAAGAGCACTACAAAGGACCCTTATCTGATTAATTAATTAATCACTAGACCAGCATTCTTTGGAGCCTTATTGCAGTGCTGGTGGTCACCTGAACACAAGGACAGCAGGTGTCCCACATATTGGTCTGTCGTGGTTTAACCCCAGCCAGCAGCTAAGCACCACGCAGCCACTCGCTCACTCACCCCCACACCCAGTGGGATGGGGGAGGGAATCAGGAAATAAAAAGTAAAACTTGTGGGTTGAGATAAGAACAGTTTAATAGGACAGAAAGGAAAAAACTCATAATGATAATAATAACAATAATAAAATGACAATAATAATAAAAGGATTGGAACATACAAAACAAGTGATGCACAATGCAATCGCTCACCACTTGCTGACCGATGCCCAGTTAGTTCCCAAGCAGTGATCCCCCAGCCCCACACCCCCAGTTCAAATACTGGGCATGACATCTCATGGTATGGAATACCCCTTTGGCCAGTCTGGGTCAGCTGTCCTGGCTGTGTCCCCTCCCAACTTCTTGTGCCCCCCCGGCCTCCTCGCTGGCTGGGCATCAGAAGCTGAACAATTCTTGACTCAGTCTAAACACTACTCAGCAACAACTGAAAACATCAGTGTTATCAACAATCTTCTCATACGGAACCTATACAATACATGTAGGTTCTTTATTTAGGCAGCTCTTCAAATTGCTACCCAAAGTCCAGCAGATCAGCAGAGAGCTCTAGAGAGAATATATCTGAGAAGAAAAGAGTTTTCTCCATGCACGAGACTTGTTTAAAGGTCAGAGACTAAGTCAGACAAATACAAACCAGCTCAGATATAAGTTTTATTTTTCTAAAATAAGAATAGGTACCTTTGAAAAGGGAACAATAATAATACAAACTCAGTGAGGGCATCATTTCAAGAAAAAAAATCAGAAAGAAATCAGTTCATTTTAGATGGCGGTAAGAAGGCTACTATTTTAAAGGGAGGAGAATGACAGATAGTACTAAAATTAAAAACAATTTCCCATTTTTCTTTTATAGGCTGTTTCCAGAAGATGAATGTTCCAAATAAATTAATGACTATGAGAGCTAAGTCCTTATGTTCTTCTCCAGAGCACAGGTCCTTTTGAATTCACATGCTGCAAATTGCTAAACAATATTTATTAAATATGGTCCTGATTAAACCACTGTAGTAATATAAGCATTCCATCAAATTAGCTTCAGCCTGCTTCTGTAAACTGAAAATAAACACAATTATATATAGTAGAAAAAGACTTTTTTTTGACAACTACATTTAGATTATTAGACTGTTTTCATCCTCCACACTGCTCCAAGCCTGTGTAATGCTGCTTCTGATGACCTTCATATAAAGAAAAGTTTTCTGTGTCTCTGTTTATTAACCTGTGGTTTTAAATAAAAATATTTCTAACATATTTAGATAGAGTTCATCATTATTTAGAACACTGGGTTTTGCATTAGTAAATGCTTTGTTACATCTAATTGTATTTAAATGTCTTACTCAAGAACGTAAGAGTTATAAAATTTTCCTGGTATTTGTACAGTGGTTATTTAAGAGATTTAAAGGTCATGAGACATACTGAGTGTTTTTAAAACTGTCCCTTCCTTTAAAAATGACATTTATCATGAAATTCAAAGCAGTCTAGTCTCCTATCAAATATAGAAATCAGGCATGATCAGTGAAAGCTTCTTTTTGTTGTTCAACCAAAATGCTGCCTTGTCATCATGAAGGACCACATTTCAGAGCAAGAGAGGAAACTTACATCCATGACACATTCTTAAGATATGTGATCAGAAAAACAGCAAGAGTGCTCTTTAACTGGCATTGTCATATGTTGAATCAAGTACCTGCTGTCCAAATAAATCTTCCGAAACCTTGCAAATGAGAGAAGTTCAGAAGAGTAGCTTGCAGCCTGTAACAAGATCTTTGTTATTGTACAGCAGTGTAGTAGCAGTGCATCACCTCTGAGACATATTGCAGCCATGTCAGGAACTGAAAAAATCAAGGAGAGAAACTAGGTGTTCTACCAAGCCAACTTATCCTACTTTTTGCTGTACGTAGTCTGCTTTTGATGATTGAATTAAGTAAGTTTACATTCACTGCCGTTACCTGAAAACAGTGGTTTTGGTGCCTTTGCTGTAGGCATAATCTCAAGCCTCTACTCCAACCTTCTTCATCTGAATACAGCAGTTTGCCTGAACAGTTGTGCATGAGTAGACATTTTGCCCCACCATTAACCTCTACAGTAAGACCTGCCAGATACAAGTGAACAGAATTGAAACATTTTATCATCCTCTTCTCTCTACAATATTTTTGTGGGGTCACTTTTCAGAAAAAAGGAAAAATGTATGTTTTTATCAGGTGCCCAAAAAGCTATGCTCCTGGGGGGTGGAGAAAAAAATTTTAAAAGGCAGATTCCAAATAAAAGCAATGGGCTTTTGTGATCAGCCTCCTTTTAGGAGGGAGAGGGGAGACAAGTGGTTGTTTTCAGCAATCATTACATATGAACACGTAAAAGACTCATCTTAAGAAAGCTGCTTAGTATGGGATGTATTGGATTTGTGTGGCAAGGATTTGGTAGCAGAGGGGCTACAGGGGTGGCTTCTGTGAGAAGATGCCAGAAGCTTCCCCTGTGTCCAACAGAGCAAATGCCAGCCGGCTCCAAGACAGACCCGCTGCTGGCCAAGGCCTAGCCCGTCAGCAACGGTGCCTCTGGGAGAACATATTTGAGAAGGAGAAAAAACCAACTGTGCAACTGCAGCCAGAGAGAAGAGTGAGAATACGTGAGGGAAACAGCCCTGCAGACCCCCAGGTCAGTGAAGAAGGAGGGGGAGGAGATGCTCCAGGTGCCGGAGCAGAGATTCCCCTGCAGCCCGTGGTGAAGACCCTGGTGAGGCAGGCTGTCCCCCTGCAGCCCAGGGAGGTCCACGGTGAAGCAGATCTCCACCTGCAGCCTGGGGAGGACCCCACGCCGGAGCAGGTGGATGCCCAAAGGAGGCTGTGACCCCGTGGGAACCCCGTGCTGGAGCAGGTTTCCTGGCAGGACCAGCGGATCTGTGGAGAGAGGAGCCCACGCTGGAGCAGGTTTTCTGGCAGGACTTGTGACCCCGGGGGGGACCTACACTGGAGCAGTCTGTGCCTGAAGGACTGCTCCCCATGGAAAGGACCCACGCTGGAGCAGTTTGTGAAGAACTGCAGCCCATGGGAAGGACCCACGTTGGAGAAGTTTGGGGAGGACTGTCTCCCGTGGGAGGGACCCCACACTCGAGCAGGGGAAGAGTGAGGAGTCCTCCCCCTGAGGAGGAAGGAGTAGCAGAGACAGCGTGTGATGAACTGACTGTAACCCCCATTCCCCATCCCCCTGTCCTGTGGCGGGGGGGCAGGTAGGTAGAGAATCAGGGAGTGAAGTTGTGCCCAGGAAGAAGGGAGGGGTGGGGGGAAGGTGTTTTAAGATTTGTTTTTATTTCTCATTACCCTAACCAGGTCGCTTGGTAATAAATTAAGTTAATTTTCCCTGAGTCGAGTCTGTTTTGCTTGTGATGGTAATTGGCGAGTCATCTCTCCCTGTCCTTACCTCGACCCATGAGTCTTTCATTATATTTTCTCTCCCCTGTCCACCTGAGGAGGCGAGCGATAGAGCAGCTTTGGTGGGCACCTGGCATCCAGCCAGGGTCAACCCACCACAGAGATAACATTTCATTGTTTTCTACCAACTATGTCATACCATGCTCTGCAGGAGAGACACTTGAAGCATATCCCTTTGGGGCAATACCTTTATATCATAAGTGAACTGTGTCCTCCCTGCAGAAAACAATCATGTACCTGTATGTTAGTAATGGATCTCATTTGCAGCTAGATACAATCAGTGACTAAACATGTATTTTCTTCAAAACGATCTTTGTAATAATGCTGTACACAGATTGGATGGTCTTACATTGTGTTGTAGGGTAATTATTTCAATCTGGTACATTAACAAGATTTAATAGTTTGTGGTTAATATATTTTTTTGGTCTAGAATTTATTCCTTCATTGTAGTTCAGCTTTCTAAAAATGAATTGAAGACCAATGATTGTGTGTAGCTTACCATAATAATAAATATTGAACCTTGTCTCTCAATTTATTTTCAACATTCTTTATCAGGTACCTTGCCAAATATGCCTTTTTCAGTGGTTTCATTTAAGTTACCTAAGCTTATTTCTTACAGCTATTGTTCATGTTAGTGCATAAGTTTTGAACCTCATTATAAAATACAGTCTCTACATATGTTGCTGACGTGCAATAAAATATTCGTATTGAAGAAGGAATAAACTTTATTCTGTTGCTCACTATCCTACAAACACCCAAATTATTGTATATTCCACACATCTATATTTTATAATGTCCCCAGACTGGATATTGGCTCAATTTAAAAATTGTAAATTCAAACTCCTATAAAGATGGAGGAGTTTGGTACTGTACCATCATTTAAATTGGCTTTTCTACCAAAATGATTTTTAGTCAATTTTATTAACAGTTATCCTAGGAAAGACTTTTCTAGATGCCTCCAAAATAAATTTTGGTCTTCCTGTTCTAACTTTACCCAAATTTTATCATTTCAGTAGGCAGGAAATTGAATCAACAGAACCAACAAAAGTCATACATCTTTTCGATTAATATCATATGTTGAACTTTGAATTCATTACATTTTAGTTGTTGATAGAGGCATTTAATCATGTTTCATTAGGTATTTAGCTCCACTAGGCTTAGATGAGGCCCTGATAAAAATCAATGAAAAAGCTTAAATGTAAATGAAAACAGAATTTGGTCGAGTTTAGTAAATATAAGCCATGAAGTTTGAAACAATTAAAACATAGAATTGATACTTTGTTTAAAGCATAATGTGTATGAAAACAAATCTCACAGAATGAAATAAAAACAAATTATTTACAGGAATGATTAAGAAGCATTGCCTTTTTCCATTCTATATTTTATAAGGCTGTTTTGCAAACAGGAGATGGAAAGCAATTTTATTTTCAAAACTGAAATATTATACACATTAACCTTTGAAGAAAGCTAAACCATTGAGAATGTGATAATGGGGAAAACCCACTATATTTCAAATGGATAACTAGCTGCTTGTCCTGCATTTAGTGTATTGTTCTGTTTTCTATCTTCAGTAGTTTCATATGATTCACTATGTATTTTTAATGAATGTATTTTGTCTTGTCTTTAATCTCCTAAACTCTGAAACAACTTTAGTGTGAAATCAGCATTTATCAATATCGATCTCTTTAAACTAAGAATTGTCTTCCTGCTTTCCCAGAAAATATAAGACTAATAATTCACTTTCCAATTCATCCCTCAAGGTATTGCTAGCTAATATTGTCCGGCTTCTTTCAACAGCATCAGAGATGGTGAGCAATAGCAGCCAATGCTTTCTCTGCTTTGGGCAATTACCTTACCAGCCACATGGAAAGGTTCATAATCAAAGATTTGGAAAGTATTAAAGATTTTTTAATTTTGTTCACTTGGTGATTCTTTGGTGTTACTTTTAAATAATTTCAGCAATTTCTTTTTCTCAGATAATAAAAGCCTAATATGTCATGCCTACTGAACCAAACATCAGTCAACAGAGGCAAAGTTTTACCCAAAAATGTACAGTCTGACTGTGTGATACTGAGTGGCATCCCTTAAAGCATCACAGAAGATGAGATGTTGTCGTGGATGGAGTGATGCACTTCACTCATAAAAGACAAGTAGCAGTATGTTTATTGATATAAAACAATGATTTAACAAAGTTTGATAGTAAATGTGACAGTGGTTTAACAAGATTCGATGGCAAGATTCACTTGATATTTACTGCATAGAGGACAGAGTCAGACCAAACTTTCAGGAAGACCCTCCCATTGAATCATGAGGTTCAGAAAGGACATCCTTGTGTTCTAAACTCCTTCTCAGAGGGCAGTTTAGGTGTGGCTGGATCCACTCCTAGTCCCACACTTGATCAACAGTTTATGTCTAAAGGATTATCTATGCGCAATCAATCCTTGATATCACTTAGCTAAGATTTCAGTTTAGCATGGTATTAATCACTTACCAAGAATCTGTTGCAGCAAGGATTCACTCAACCTCGAGGAGTAACCTTGAGAGGTGTCCCTGCTCAAGGGGAGATCCTGGCGTGCAGCCCGCTGCTGTGCAGAGAGCGCAATGGGCCGTGGGCTGTCCACTATTGATGGAGTCAGATAATTGACTCATAGTCATATTGTCATACCGAGTACAAGTGTTAGTTTCTTCCAGTTTTGGCCTGAGTTGGACATTGACCAGCACTGTGGTTAGGTGGGCACATTGTTCAATTTGCCCCTTGGCTATTGTCTTGTTGTCTGTCCACATGGGTCACTGTGCCTAGTGGGCCTCTGGCAGTCCTCTGGCATTTAAGTATCACTGAGAGTCAAAAGGATCCACTTCATTCAGCCACTGATATCCAGCTGACTCTGCTGAGATACAGAGATTAAAAGGTGTGTTCCCCCACCTCCAGGACCTGTCACCTTTGCAGGTCCCCTTATGGCTGACTCTACCCTGGAAGGTGTTCGAAGTTTGCCCTGAAGACAGCCCAGATCATATTTTCTCACAGTGTGGAAGGAGGTAAACCTTAAGGCAATGCACCCCCCTACCCTTTCCAAGACATGCTTAGCTTTTCATTTAACCCCATCCTTGTTGTCCACTCAAACCTCTAAGGCCATGTTGCTTCACATTCAAGAGCACAAAGAGATCACTTGTAAGGAAGCCAAGCCTCTGGCCATGACTCTCCAAAGGGCAGAGACTGGACTGGAAAAGGGCAGAGTTGGACGGGCACTGGAAAGAAAACCCACAGCTGTGTGTGTAGATGCATATCTGAATTAAATATATCTCACATTAAAATCAAAGCAGTTTTAAACTTTCTCTTAGCTCTGATAAGATGCAAACCCAAAGCTTTGAGTGTTTTTGTTGATGACTAGAGGAAAAAGAATTAATTTACAGTTCATTTGCTAAGCTGTCTCATAGCTCTGTGATTCCCATTGGTAGCCTCAGGTACACATTCCAAAGCCTTCAGCTGCCTTTCCCTTCACAGACTCATTCTTTTTAATAACTGCACTTACTTCTCTAATGACTGCGGATGGGCAGTCAAGCAGCAAGCAGATGTATCAGCATGTACAGATAAAGCATGTGAAATCACTCCCAGGGTTGATTAGAGTATCTCCAACAACCATCTCCATGGTAGAAAAAGAAGTAAAATAAAAAAGTTTCATATCATTTTTTCTAGCTTTTGAAGGCCAAAAAACTACCAACACTTTCTGTATTTGCCCCTCTCTGCCCCCTGAACTAACAACCCACAAAGTGTTTTCTTCAGAGGAAGTATTAAATGGATGTTTCAAATGATGAGACAAGAAGTAGTGTGATGAGATCCAGTGTTGTGTTTTCACATCTAAACTTGACCTTAGATGTCTGGTGTCCTGTATTGGGTCTGGCTGAGATGGAGTTAATCCTCCCCATAGCGGACCTCATAGCACTGTGCTCTGCATCAGTAGCTAGAAAGGTGTTGATAACACTCCGGTGTTTTGGCTACTGCTGAGCAGTGCTGGCACAGCATCAAGGTTGTCTCTCCAGCATTTTTGCCCCCCTGCAACGGCAGGCTGGTGCTGGACAAGATCGTAGGAGGGGACATAACCAGGACAGCTGACCTAAACTAACCGAACAGATATTCCATACCATATGATGTCAGCTCAGATATAAAAGCTAAGCAAAGGGAGACAGAAGGGGGCATTTTCGTCTTCCAGGGCAACCACTATGCATACTGAAGCCCTGCTTCCCAAGAAGTGTCTAGACATTGCCTGCTGATGGGAAGTAGAGAATAAAATCTTTTGTTTATCTTTGCTTTTGTGCGCGACCTTTGCTTTCACTTTATTAAACTGTCCTTATCTTGACCCATGAGCCTTTTGTTATATTTTCTTCCCCCTGTCCAGCTGAGGAGGAGAAGTGATAGAGTGGCTTTGGTGGGCACCTGGCGTCCAACCGGGGTCAACCGACCCTATCCTTAATCCAGGACCCTCAAATTGCACCCAGCAGTAAACATTTAGGGCTAAGGAAATGGTTCTGTAGAAGTTAAAATTTAGATTCTAGGTTTGCAGAAGCTGCTGGATTAAATATTTAAATATGAGAAAAGAGAAAAAATACTGTGGTGGTTTAACCCCAGCCAGCAACTAAGTACCATGCAGCCACTCACTCACTTCTCCTCTGCCCCAGTGGGATGGGGGTGAAAATTGGGAAAAGAAGTAAAACTCATGGGTTGAGATAAGAATGGTTTAATAGAACAGAAAAGAAGAAACTAATAATGATAATGATAATGATAACACTAATAAAGTGACAGCATTAATGATAAAAGGATTGGAATATACAAATGATGCACAGTGCAATTGCTCACCACCCACTGATCAACACCCAGTTAGTCCCCACACAGTGATCACCCCATCCCCACACCCCCAGTTTATACACTAGATGTGACCTCACACGGTATGGAATACCCCTTTGGCCAGTTTGGTTCAGCTGCCCTGGCTGTGTCCCCTCCCAACTTCTTGTGCCCCTCCAGTCTTCTTGCTGGCTGGGCATGAGAAGCTGAAAAATCCTTGACTTTAGACTAAACACTACTTTGCAACAACTGAAAACATCAGTGTGTTATCAACAGTCTTCGTATACTTAACTCAAAAACATAGCACTATACCAGCTACTGGGAAGACAATTAACTCTATCCCAGCTGAAACCAGGACAATACCAATGACAGTGTATTTTCTGAAGAAAGACAAAGGAATGCCAGTGAATCTCTGGACAGAAATACAAGTGTTTTATTTTGAGTTATAACTAAATAGATACATAAGCTCAAGAAAAAGGATAGCCTATTGCTAAGGACGAGAAAAGGAAAGTCTGAAAAATATGACAAGTCAAAAGCAAACAGGAAATTAAGAGAGCTAAAAAAGAAATGGAAGAACATGTTGAAAAGGATCCTCAAACCAATAAATTCTTTAAGTACATCAAAAGCAAAAAGCTTATTAAGGACAGTGCCTGATTACAAACTTTTTAAAGGTTTGCTCAGGTGTGATAAGGCTTTAGCACAAAAGCTCAAGGATGTCTTTGTGCAGGTTTTTAACTGATCTGTTGGACAGATTCCTCCATGCAAGGCATTTTTTTTGTAGCAGATAAGTAAGAGGCACTAGACAACTCAAAGGAGATATACAGGAATTATAAAACAAACAAACAAAAAAGGTCATAAATCCCCATAACCAGATGGCATTTACTTAAGACCTGAGTAACTCAAGTATGAAATTGCAAATCTGCTGGCCAAAATGTGTAACCTGCCATTGCAAACTGTCACTGTGCCAGACTACTGGGAGGTTCCTATGTAATTCCCATCTACACAGAGGGCTGAAGGGGGCACCCTGGGAACTACAGACTCTGGCTTCTGTCCCTGATAAGAGAGCTGAAAAATATAAGGAGTTATCAAGCAAGGTACTGAGAACAAGACAGAGGGTGTAATTTTTCCACTATGGAAAACTTGGTGTTCCCACCACACCTTTGCTGTTGTGCACAATTCTTATCACTGCACCTCAAAACAAACGTAGTGGTGTTAGAGAAGGGACAAAAGAAAACAAAACAAAACAAAACAAAAAAAAAAAAAAAAAACAGGAAAAAAAAAAACCACAAAACCAAACAACAGAACCCCCCCCCCCCAACAAAAAAGACCCAGATATGATCAAAGGGTTAGAGCACTTACCTGAGAGGAGAGAAACAGAAAGAGCTGGGATGACTCAATTTGGAGAGGACACAGCTGTGGGGACACATGGTCAAAACTTTTAAAAAAAAGCTGAAATAAACACTACTGTTATTTACCAAATCCCACAGTATAGGAACTGGCAGCACTTGAGAAAATGAGGAGGAGGTAATTTTAAAACAGATCAAACAGAGCACTTCCATACACTGTGAGTAGGGAACATCTGTAAGCTGCTGCCGTCAGTGGTAAACAGCGGCAGCCATGCAGAAAATAAAGCAAAAATGCAATTCCTTATTTTTTGCATTAATTTTGACAAGTTAACTTTTGGAAAGTGATTATTACTTCTCACTTGAAGATAGTTCACAAGTTAATAACACTGTAGTGTTAAGACAACAATCCATCCAGCTCTGTGAAATATTCTTAAATTCCACAATACTCCAAAATAATTTGTTCTGTCTCTTGGACAAATTAATCTTCTCTCATTGATAGTCTTTGAATGGAGAACATTTATAAAAGATATTCAATTGCATGTTATGCCATGAGTAGTCTTATTGTTGCTGTTAAGTTATTAAAGATGAAATAGTTTTCTGGTCTTTTTTCCATTAATTTTTTATGTTTTAATTATAAATTAATATATTTTAGTTTTTGAAATTATCTCGATCCTTCAGAGACAGCAGTGCCGTGTTCTTTAGCTGAGTGGTCCCATCCTGCTTCAGGAAAATAAAAGGTGATATTGTACTACAACACAGCTTCTCAATCCTTGAAGGAAATTGCTCTTTCTTCTCTTCATAAAATAAAAGTGTGATCTATTTTATTTATTTCTATTTTACTCCAAAAATTTAATATATGGTTAAATTCCTGAATAACCTCATCAGAAATTAGACTGTACAAAAATAAACAAATAAATACAAAAATAAAAAAAATAAATAAACCCCAAACTCCAATGCTTTTAGTCTTATTTAGGTGAAGGATTATTATTCTAAAATGAGCTATTTTTCTCTTTTTATTTGTTTTTTAGCTACACAATACTGAGAAGTGGCTTCAAGGTGAACTTTACAATCTGTTTGGATGATTAAATACTAACATTTCATTCTTTTTCAGTTTAGTTCTATACCCAGTCTGAAAAATAGCTTCTAATGCCGTCAAACAACTAAATTCAACAGTTTTAGTGCTACCTTATTAGCATTGCTGCACCTGGGACTGAACAGTACTTTTTCTTCTTCAATAACATCACATCTACGACAACAGGTATTGTATGTCTGAGATCGGGACATCTTTTGTTGTAAAATAATCATAGGGTCCATAAAGAGAGCATTTCTGTTATTCAGCTTAACCATGTCTAAGCATATTAGTCTACAATATAGCACTCTACACTTCAGGTAATTGCAGTGGTCTGAAGATTAATATCTTAAAGCCAGTTCCTGAAAACTTTTGACCTGGGTGTGTTGGTCAACAGCTGGCTGAATATAAGCCAGCAGTGTGCCCAGGTGGCCAAGAAGGCCAACGGCATCCTGGCTTGTATCAGACATAGTGTGGCCAGCAGGAGCAGGGAAGGGATTGTCCCCCTGTACTCGGCACTGGTGTGGAATGATTGCTGGAGGTGACTTATTGATATGACCCCCAACCTCAAGGGAAGTTGAACCTCCAGGGTGGAACACAGTGGACAAATAGAGAATCGGTCCGATAGTGGTTTCCTGAGCAACATAACCTGCGGCTTTAGATGTTAGCAACGCCAGGGGAGGTTGGTGTGCTGACTCTGAAAGGTAACACAGAGAGTGGAGCGGAGCGGAGAGGCCGTGGCCAGGCTCTGTGATTGCAGGGATAGGGAACTGGAACGACAGGAACAAGAACAATTAGTCCCTGCATTGAATCCACTGAAGCAAGGAGGTAAAATAACGGGGGTTCTGTCGACCTAATGCCCTACTTCTTATTTATATCACACGTGCCCAGTTCTGGAGTACTGACATGCAACACCGTGGCCTGTGGGCGAATTTTGCTAATTTTAATATCATTATAACACCAAAACACACCTCCATCCCAAAAGTTACTAACCTCCAAGGTGCAACCATCCCCCTACGGAGCACGCATTCTGAAGTATTCCAAGCTTATACCTTTAAAAGCAAAGCGAGAGAACTTTATACCAATCAAAGTAAAGGTATGTATGACTAGGATCAATCAAGCTCCACCTAAAAGGAAAAATAGGATGAAAAGACCCAAAAAGAGGAAGACTATTAGGGAAGATACCATCATAGACAAGTCAGGAGGACATCGCTGACTTCTGTAATCAGTTGACAGGCTGAACCTCTCTTTTTCCCCATAGGGACGCCTATTGGGTGATATTTGAACCCTCAGCTGTACTGAGTGCTTCCCCAGGAAACTTAGAATTCTTTAGAGCTCTTTTCTTTCATAATTTAATGCGCTTGTAGTCTACTGTATTATCATTTGCACGTGCTTTGCAGTCAGTGTATTTATCACTGGCAATCCAAAAGAACCTGTACTGTTGCTTTAATAAACTGCACTGCTCATTAATCTAGTCGTGATATTTCATTAATGCAACCAAACTCCCTAAGTCTGGTAATTCTCATGTGCTGAACGTGGCTAAGCTGAGAGTGCAGTGTGCTATAAGTGCATCTGTCATTGCAATAGTTACGTGACTGGACTTATAGCGCTGAATTGGACATTACTCAGAAACTAAACCTAGCCGCCCCCAGCCCCTCAGACATCTGAGGATAAGCTGGAATGCAGCGGGGTTTATTTTCTGCCAAATTCCTTTACCCTTTAACACAACAACTGGTGAGGCTGCACCTTGAATATTATGTACAATTTTGGGGCCATCACTACAAGAAAGATACTGAGGTGCTGGAGCACGTCCAAAGAAGGGCAATGAAGCTGGTGAGGGGCCTGGAGCACAAGTCTGATGAGGAGCAGCTGAGGGCACTGGGGTTGTTTAGTCTGGAGAAAAAGAGGCTGAGGGGAGACCTTATCGCTCTCTACAACTACCTGGAAGGAGGTTGTAGTGGTGTGGGTGTCAGTCTCTTCTCCCAAGTTAACAAGCGATAGGACAAGAGGAAATGGCCTCAAGTTGGGGAAGTTTAGGTTGGACATTAGGAAAAATTTCTTCACCCAAAGGGTTATCAAGCACTGGAACAGGCTGTCCAGGAAAGTGGTTGAGTCACCATCCCCGGAGGTATTCAGAAGACATGTAGATGTGGTGCTTAGGGACATGGCTTAGTGGTGGACTTGGCAGTGTTAAGTTAATGGTTGGACTCGATAATATCAAAGGCCTTTTCCAACTTAAATGATTCTGTGATTCTGTGATTCTTATTTGTTAGAGCAGTGTTTGCTTACAAAAATAATTCCTATAATCCTCAATATCATGGTTTACATTAGGAAGGTCTGGAAGGGTGGCTTTTCATGAACTCTTTGCACCCAATATTGCCCAAAGTCCTCGTAAAAAGTTCCATGGTATTGGTAATGTTTATTTTTTTTATCCCATTTATAAAAGTGTTATACATTCTTAAAGAGTTAGGTCAATTATAGATGTCTCAATAATATATTAAAGGAAAATTTAAAAAGTCTGTGTATCCTGAAGGAAGAAGTATAGAAGAAATTTCTTTTCAGACAGTGGTACTACTGCAGTGCAAAATGGGGAATCAGTCAGGCATGTTCTACCTTCTTGAAGGACGCTTTCAAGGCCTTGGGAAAGGCCTCTATCTAACACGCAGAAAGAAATGGATGATGTGTGATGCCCAGTGGGTAATATGTTGCAGAAATAAGCCTGTTTTTTTGAAGTAAAAACAAACAAAATGATTCCTCTATTCTTTACGTAAAAAATATTAGAAATTATATTTATAAAAAATAATTTTTGTTCCTTAGAGGGCTGCAGATTTTGTTTTCTCTTTATCTCTGCACTTATTCTTTCTTTGGTAAAAATCCACTTGTCAGTTCCGGAATAAGAAGTTCTCTGTGAACCTATAAACCAGGTTGGATGAAAGCTGCAATAACTCATATATTACTTCCTTCAAAGGCCTAATTTTACTGAAAACAGACAGGCTCAATCCTTTCATAAGATTGGCAAGCAATGTGATTTGATTCAAAACATACAGATAAAGAGATCTAAAAGGAGCCATCTAACTTAACTTGGGCCACATACTAGATTGGATACTTAAGTCACATAAGTAAATCAGTATAGATCATTCTTATCTAAATTACTGTAGCTTCAATGAAATCAGTCCAATGAATACAATCCAGTTTGACAGTAGTGTCTGTATTGGCTACAGCCAGCATATTTCAAAATTATAGTTATGCTTTCAGAGTGGACAGCAGCAGCAAATGCACTCTCTTTTGTTACTGATATTGCTATAAAATACGAGGCAGAATTAAGGCTTAATTTCATCATGAAAAAAGCAGCCCAAAATGTAAACATTACTTTGCTTTTCCTTTCCAGAGAATTACTTTAATAAAATAAGTGCCTGAGGTGTTTAAAGACTTTCCACAACATTCATTGGATGCAACCAGAAATTCCATCAAACTTGCAAAGCATTCACCAGATCTAGACCCTTTCCACTCCTCAGGCTTGTGGTAGGGTCCCAGAGGCTGAGACTCAAACGTATTTCTTCTGGAGTCCTTACTCAGAGGAGTGGGGCTGGTGAACCAACTGATAAAAGACAAGTTCTTGGAATTTCCCTAATCATCAAGCAAATGAGAGAGAGAGATTTAAAGATGGAGATAGGTAGATGTATTTAAAAAGCACGTGTGCAATTGGGTGCCAATAGAGCTGTGTGCTAGGCCTCTACAGCTGAGCAGGAAACAAGATGGAAGTCACAAAAGATGGGGAACGAGTGAAGGAATAAAAGGATGAAATGTAGACGACGACCTTGCTGATGCCCTGGTGTAAGCTCTGGCATGCCAAGAACAATAGAAATGATGAGAAAAAAAATGAACTGTTAGACTTGACTAGGGAGCAAATGTCAGCATACAGAGTGATCTTTTAGACAGTCTATTGTCTCAAGTAATTTCATTTTAAATATCTGACAAATTAGCAGGTTGGGGAAAGGATGGGGCATGGTGTAAAAATGTGTCCTGTAATTTTACTGTATTACAGAGTTTTTACTGTGTAATATTACTGTGTTACAGAGTTTATTTATTGCACTCAATTTAATCCAGTGGGGAGACAAAATACAGTGTTGCTAATTAACTTTCTTATTAAGATTGAGGTGATTATTGCTTAAAGGAGCTTCCCAAAAAATCAAGAAATCAAAATCATATTGCAGACCCTGTAAATAAAAAAATAGAAGTTCATATTTGAATTGATATAGCCTCTGAAATGTATCCATTTCTCAGAAGAACTCGGGTGGATTTCTGCCACCCGAAGAGATAAGATAGCTCCAAGGATGTAATACATCAGAGCTATGGACAAACAGGCTGTGATTGCAGAAGCAAAAGATATTAACAGAACTACAGAGCTTTTGGCCTGAGGACTGAGAGTGGATGGAGACTAAAGAGTCCCAAAGATCTGCTTTTTTCCCCATAGTCAGCCTGAGAGCAGGAATGGAGGAACCGAGCAAAGAGAAGAGCTGTCTGAAATGGAAAGCTTTAGAAAGGAAATAAAACTTCTAAAAAAAAAGATAAGATAAAATTAGGAAAGGAATTAATAGAAAAGTTGGAAAAGCTTTATTTAATTAAAAAAAAAAACAGAACTGTATTTATTATTTGGAACCATTTACAGCAGATACCTTAGAAGAGGCCTTTAACTTGAGGTGAGCAATCAGAATTTTCTGAAAATCAAATCTTTTACCATACTGCAAAGAAAGCCTATAAACTGAGCAGTTAGTTCAGAAAATATTTCTTACAGTTTAATTAAATATTAAAGAATTTTAATATACCTGGCTTTTGGCACATTGGGTTTTTTAAAAAGGAATGGAGCTGGGCACAAGTCCTCTTGGGACAAGAACACTTCCCTGTACTCAGTAGCAGGGAGCATGACTGCTTGTCGTAGCTTTACAGTTGTACCCAGACTGGCAAATATAGAAGGAGAATACTGGGATATACACAGAAAGGAGGAAAGTAAGGCATCAACAAACAATATCAAAAACACAGCTTCACATTGATTTCCTAGATAATTTGGGCTGTCTATATTTTCTCAATTAATTTACACAAGCCAAACTCCATATGTGGGTTTATGTGTACATTATAAGTCTTCTACATCTCAGCAGCCAATTAAGAACAGATGCTAAGAGCAACCAGACATATGCTTATATGAATGACAGCACAATTGTATTTGCACAGTTGATAACCTGCCTGATCTTCCAATAAAACTATCTGTTTTCTACATCAAGTTTTCCTGTAGTATACCTGTAATGGGAGAAAACTTCCAGCCATCAGCATGGTGATAAAACAGAAAGAATAAAGTTTTTCTTTTTAATTGGGACATTGAGGTTTCTTCATTTTCCTGATGCTGTTTCCATCATGTATTGATTGGCTTCACAGTTTGTGGAATAAATTGTATGAAGTAAATGAGCACCATTAACTCCTGTGAAAATCAACAGCTCCTTTAGAGTGAGAGGATGGACCCTGAGGTCTGGATTCAGACTACCTATTTGCTGTACATTGCTAAAGTAGGGAGAAAGGTGTAATGCCAAGGACAACTGAGGTCTGATATGATGCTGGGAACCTACTGACTCTGCAGCTTGGCACTTTCTGCACATGGTCCTGCATCAGTTAGACTCCCCAGGTTAAGTGTCAAAAGTTAGGTTGAAACCCTAGGATCCATCCAAGTTTTATTTTTCAGAGACCAAAAAGAGTACTAATTTCAACAGAGTAAATGTTTCCTATGTTTGAAGATCTTCCATGTAAATGAAATAATAATGATGGGTTAGAAATTCCTTTCCTTGTATTCATTAGCCACTGTTCCTAGCAATACTTTCAAAGCAAAAAAAAATTAAAACTTAATTCAAACTTCCACATCTCTTTAAGGTTTTTGGCTTGACTAATATCGTAAATCATGGCTTTTCCTGAAAACTTCATCTATGCTGAGTAAGTTACCATGGGTTATTTTTGCTTCATCTCTATAGGAAAAAACAAAACAAATCAAACAAACAAACAAACAAAAAACAAGATGTTTTTATCTCCTTCCACAGATGGAAAGCTGTGATGAATGATAGTTCAAGTAACTCGTCCAAAGTCAAAGAGAAAGTACGTAGCAGACCTGGGACACAGAGCCAAAATACGCACAACTTAAGTCTATTCCTAAGCCCTATGAAGCTGTGGCAAGAATTGCAAAAAGACTTTTTGATGCCCTGTCTTGCAGCCAGTATGTGTAAAATGTGTATCATCTGGTAAGTTTTGCAGGTCTTTTGCATTCATATGGCATTATGTGTGCATTTGCATAGTTACGTTATTGCGAATTAGGCACACTTTCTATCTTGTATATATTTACACTTTCAAGGCCCAAAAGGTCCTTCAGGCCACCTTGTTCAATCTCCATTACAACACAGGTCAGCATTTACCAGGTTTTACCATTGACAGATCATTACCATTCATTATATGTACCATTGTAACTGCAGGAAACATTTCAACCACGGTCCTAATGATAAATCACGTGAGAGAGTAACACAAGCGTATATTCCATCCTTGCTTGCCTTTGTCATGTTTTGATGTTTATTACCTCTAAAATGAGATTTTTGAGAAATTTAAATGCTCAGAAGATGGGGGGGGGGGGGAGGGGGAAGGATGTTCTTATTAGTATATGCTTAAACATTTATTTGATTTCCTGGATATTGAATAAAGATTGACAAATATTTATAGAAGTTAATGAAATATGGATAGGCCAAACATGGTATAATATTCTCATCTGCCATCCTGACATTGCACTAATTAGATTTAGTAGAATTATTGCAAAATTAAAATGCCTTGCAAAGAATACATTCTAAATGTCACCAGACTTGTCACAGATTTCAGCTGATGTCCATTCACACAGATTCACAACTCTCTGGCCCTCATTACTGCAAAATCTATATCGAGCTGATAAATAAAATTGCTGTAAGAGACATATACCTATCAGCTGAGGTTTACAGAAGTAACTTCATTTAGCACAGGCAGTATAACTAAGCAGGACTGAGAACTGTAAGGCTAAAATCTAGCTGAAAGTGATTATACCATAAGAACTGTCACAGTTTAACCCCAGCTGGCAACCAAGCACCGCACAGCCACTCACTCACTCCCCTCAGAGTGGGATGGGGGAGAGAATTGGAAGGGTAACTCATGGGCTGACATAAAGACAGTTTAATAGGTAAAGCAAAAGCCACACACAGAAGCAAAGCAAAACAAGGAATTCACTCACCACTTCCCACGGGCAGGCAGGTGTTCAGCCATCTCCAGGAAAGCAGGGCTCCATCACGCGTAAGACTTAGTTGGGAAGGCAAACACCATCACTCCAAATGTCCCCCCTTCCTTCTTCCCCCAGCTTTATATGTTGAGCATGTTGTCCTATGGTCTGGAATATCCCTTGGGTCGGTTGGGATCAGCTGTCCCAGCTGTGTCCCCTCCCAACTCCTTGTGCCCCCCCCGGCCTCCTCGCTGGTGGGGTGGGGTGAGAAGCAGAAAAGGCCTTGGCTCTGGGCAAGCACTGCTCAGCAGTAACGAAAACATCCCTGTGTTATCAACACTGTTTTCAGCACAAATCCAAACCACAGCCCCATACTAGCTGCTATGAAGAAAATTAGCTCTACCCCAGCCAAATCCAGCACAAGCACTTGTTCTATATTTTCAATAGTAGATATATTTTAAATACTAAAATAAACATAAGGCGTATGTATTTTTACATACTATACTACATTTTACATTACAATATATTTTAGTAATAATTAATGTTAGTTAGAAAAATTTGTCTTACTATGTCATATTCTATGCTTCCTTATGACAACTGATTACTCAATATTATACTGGAAACACATATAAGCTTCAATGATTATAAACTAGAATATTATGTTGTGTTAAACAGAATAGAGTAAGAGGGCAATCTCTTTTTCTTTTTTTTTTTTCCTATTTAATACTAAGTATAATAATAGCTTTCATTATTATCAATGTAATTTGATTAAAATTTGTTTGTGAATTTGAAATTGAAATTTAAATTTGTGAAATTTGGTTTAAACAGAATTTAAAACATTGCTGTTATTATGATGTCTTTTTTTATTTTTTTGACACAGTAGTGTCCAAAAATACCTGCATAACATCACTGAGGTTACACAACATGCAACATATGCAACACAGTTACACTACATAGAAGACAATGCTGTGTGACTTGGCAAGTGTCCTTATATATTTCTTATTGTGAAGACAAGATAAAATTCACAGGTCCTCAGCTCACGCTCTGAATGAAATGGCATCAAAGTCAGTTTTCGTGTCAGCTGAAAACATTGTTTCCCACGATTTGCACTGCATTGTACATTTTACCGATGAAGATTATTCTTCTTACTGTTTTTTTACAACAGATCCAAACCATTAGACTCCAAGCATAAATTTGGGGGCAGTTAAATCTCAGCACAACATTTGAGTGGTATTTACAGGTGATCCATATATTTGTGCAGTACTGAAAGGTCAAAGAATTTGTGGATACACAACTATTGCCGAAAGGGCTTTGAGAGCAGAGGTCAGTTCAGGTGAGGTTAGAATATGATTTTCTTGCTGCGAGGAAATTTACTTATTAAAGTGAATATTGACTATGTATCAGTGCTCACAACCTCCAGCAATATCAACGAAAGAAGCCAAGTGATCAAAAATGTAGTCTGTGCCTGGCAAAAGCAGCAAATGTTGACTATGTGAAACAAGCTTAAAGTGCCAGTAGCTCATATCAGAGCATGCAACTCTGATTTTCACAATTTTAACACTGAAAGAAATGTGTGAGGCTACAGAGGTTGAGAAGAGTGCATTTTTGCCCTCTCACACCAGCTCCAGCAGTGTGAGTATACTCTTTCTCCTGCAGCAAGAGTTGCTCGTTTTCATCAGATACAGTCCTTTGGTACTTTGTATCTAATTTCTGATTTTCCTCTCGTCAAAGAAACTAGTACATGTATTGTATTAATAGCCATTCTTTCAAAATATTTTATTTATAATCATAGCCGAAATATTCTCTCCATTACTTTCAGCACCATTGGCTCAAGACTTTGTTACTGCTGATTAAATTCAGGAAGTGGCAGGTGTGAAAGGGCATGCAGAACAACTTTTATAGGGGTATAAACTGGGCAGCAATTCGACTCTTAATTCCTTCCCACTTGAGGGCAACACACCACAGAGAGAAAGGGGTGAGCAGTTAGCAGTTCCAGTAGTATCCCAGTCTGGTGCTCTGCCACTGCCTCGTGGTCAATATTGTCATCCCAACCAACAGCTGAGGCACAGCGTTCTTTTTGTTTAATGAGCCACACTACAATTACCTCTTATCTCTACCCATGCTTGCAGATTAGTGGCTTCTTACATTTTAAAGTTATTAGAAGGGGAATAGTTAAATAGATAAGTAATTATCCCTAAATCCATCTTCCTCTTCAGAAAAGTAAAACGCTACACAGATTACAATATTCTGCAAAATTTCAATCAATCTGCATTTTTACAAGAAAACTCTTCCAACAAAAACTTTTTTAACCAATCCTATAAGGTACAAAAATTAAGTAAACTATAAAAAATAAAAAGAAAGTGGCATGAAATTGCTATTCCTGCTAAATTCTTTGCCTTTCTTTTGTTTCAATATGAAAAGTCATTATCTTTTTAAAGGCAAAAATTGACACTGTGTTTGTAACCATAGAAACTACCTTTAGACACAAGTAAAATAAATTTAAAACTATACTGCATAAAGTCTGAAAATATCGCAAGCTATTAGCGTGCAAATATGACAAACATGAATGTAATTCTCTCTTTAAATAAACTGAGTTGGGAATATAATAACACTTGTTAAAAGACTTGCCATATGAAGTGCAAATCCTTAATCTTTCTGAAACAACAAAAATATGAATACCTGTCTTCTCCTTTGCACCATCCTTCCCACTGCATGGCAGGAATGGGACATCCCAAATTCATAGTAGCTGGCATTTGAAAGGAGGTCTCCTTCAGGTTACTTGTCCTTGACATCCAGTGCTGCTTTGCGTTTGATATATGTTTTTTCTGCTTCTTCAGATTAGAATGAACAGTATTTGGATGCTAATGGCAGAATGTGCGAGTATTCTCTGGTAAAAAAGTATATATACAGATTTTAAAAATCAGTCTAGGTTTCATGGAGTCAAGGTCGTGACTCACAAGATCAAATAAAGTGTACATCACCCACTTGCCCCAGCCCACCCATACAAATTCCTCTATAGACCGCTGTGCCTCAGATCATCTTCCTTACGCAGAATTATGCATTGCCCTTGCCCATAGGCAAGATGCTACAGTCTTACACTGGAGAGAGTAGGATTTGTGCCATTGGCAGCAAAAGGTACTTAGTCACACCCTTGGACACTATATAAGCATTACACGGAAATAAAATGTTTTTTCTTCTCTCCTTGAGTTTTTTTCTTTTCAGGTTTGGAGCCCACTGAGCTATGTAAGCTCCCATAGCTCTTATCCATTTCAACATCATGGGAACTAATCTTCCTCATTTATAGTTAATCAGAGAGGGATCAGCCAAGTATTAACATGACTGAAAATCTCACTAATGCTTTTTGACTGTAAATACCACTTAATGCCTCTGTGGGATAGACCTAAACTGCTACATTCAGTAGCTGAGCAAGGAACTTCTATGGCATTTACCTTCCAGTACTCGTTACTCCTCATGAAGTCTTTTACTGCTCCAGTTACTCACTAGCAGAATAGCAAATGTTAAGCTTTTGGACAGAAATGGGTAAAGTATGCATTTTATGCAAATTCAGTTAAACATTATCTCAGGAACTGCATGGAATCTTAGAGACTACATAGGATACCTGGCAAAGCAGGTGGAAAGGATGTACAACTTTCAGAGAAACATAAATAGGTTAGGAGGTAGAAAAGGAGGTAGAAAAGGTCACTGTGTACCTGTATGGGGTATTATCATAGCTGGTATTTTTTCTAGATTTGCAAATGTACTGTAAAATATATGGCTCATCTCAAAACATTCTTTAAATAGTTTTAACTGGGTTAGAAAGGTGACTTATCACTTAACTGCTAGGTCATTAAAAGGAAAAGAGAGATCTGGAAAAGAAGACCCTACATAAGTATAAATTCTCAGGTTTTATCTGAATTTCCAAGTCATAAAAGTGGATTTAGTCTACAAAAAAAACATGGGTTACAGTATAGTGTGAAACTTAATTCATTAAAGCATTAATATTAGACACTATCCACTCATAATAGTTGACATTGAAAATCAGATATTTTACTGGGTTATAGACTAATGTTAATAATCAAGTTTGGATTTTAGATTAGATTTTGCTTTTTCCTCTTTCCTTATGCACCTTTTCACATTAAACCAATCACTTGTAGACTATTAATCTTGTCTTTGAATAAAAGCCAGATATCCAAAAGATAGTGAAGAAACATTAATCTTAAAATGCTCAGGTGGAACATGGCACATGTGCATTTTATTTCATATTAATAGGGTTAGTATTGGGCAAATCCTGCAGCTTCAGGAGGCTGCTTGAGAACAGTAAGTGGTTCATGCCCACAGCACAAATAAAGATGAGCATGGCAATGCCATAGGTGATGCGGTCTTGGCCCAGACTAACCGGCTCTGCAGGGAGAGGGCAGGAGGAAGAAGACAAAACCAGGAAGAAAGGGAGGAGGGGAAGGGGGAAAGCAGGCAGGCATTTAGGCAGGACAGAGGATCCAACACTATTCATGTTTTAGGAGCAGAACACTAGAAGGATTTTCCAGATCCTCAGGCCCAGGAGAAAGTTAGCTCTTGCCCAGTCATCCACAGAGTACCTACCTTGCTTGGCACCTTGCTCCACTGTATTGCATAGCTCTACGGTGGCTTTGAAACATACCTTCTCCTGGGGAGCAAGAGAATCTCATGTTTCTTACTGTTCTATTTTCCCAACTTTCATTTGTATGTTGCTACAGTGGCAACATAAGCTATTATATGACTACTCTTTTTGTGTAACAATGTTCCTGTTGTCTTTTTCTTCTATTACCCACAGAAGCTAAAAAACTGAAGTATTTCAAAGTGGTCAGCCTCATCATTCAGTATTATGCCTAACTGAAACAGTTATCTTCAAATGGTGGATTAATCTATTGTTCATATGACAATCTGAATTCCTAGGACACACTGGGTTTAGGGAATGCATTTACTTCTGAATTTGAGCACATGGTTTATGTTCCTAATACTCTTTTTATTTGGTTTTAATTGTTGAGGGTTTTTTTTCCTGCAAAATTCTGTTTCATAAGTTTTCACAGGATAAAAGTTCCACAGCTAGTTTAAAGATAAATACAGTAAAAGTAAACAGCCTCCAGCAAAAAATACAATTTTGGATTATTTTTTTTTTTTTCTTCTTTTCAGTCTCAGAAAGCTAACCACTCTTTCTGTTTTGCAACATTGCAACCAACCCATACTATCAATATTACCACTTGAAAAATCAGATGAGGCAGACTACATGTGATTAGCTTGCCTGGATGTCAGCACTCTAGTGTCCTCTGAGATGCCCTACAGTCTCCAAAATACTTGCATCAGGCAAGCAAAACACCTACAGGTAATATGCTTTCTTCTACAGCAGTACCTGGAGACCAGACACATGATTTTAGGGAACCTTTGACAGCTTTAGATACCTTCACACAGGAATGCACCAAGTTAAGGAAACATCCATCTCAAAGATTCTAAGATCTAGAAGTTATATGGAGATTCAAGTCAGAGCTGGACACTGCTGCCTGGCTGCGAAGAAGTGATGCAAGTGTGTGCCACTGCCTGTTCTGGAAGTTGTTTGTGCCCTCACTCGTTCTCAGTGACAAAAAATTAGGACGATTGAAAAAATTAAAATGGAACACTCTTGGTTTAATTTCCATGTAAGAAAGGAAGAATTATCATATATTTTGTTAGGCAGTGGTCAAATATCTCTCTACCCAGAACAAGTCCCGATTTGTGAATCCTACTCACATTTTGAAGTACATTTACTTCTAGCTTTATTAGAAGAAATTGTTGGCTTCCTACTCATAGAAATTTAACACAGGAAAATCAGTTTAAAAACAAAAAGCAGCATGTTGGTCTTTTCTGAACCAAGTGCATAGAGACCATCACATTTAAATATTCATTGAAAAAGTTTTTGTGTCAGACTTAGTGTTACAGATTTAATACAACACAACTGAAAATTAACAGTAAAATAAATAAACCCAAATTGCTTAGATGAAAAGAATTTTCACTGTTAATACCTTATTCAGTCTTTTATTAAAAAATGTATATAACAATGATTAAAAAATATGGCTTCAGGCAAATAAGTAAAAATTGCGTGCTGACAGTAGTGAAAGTTCAGTTTATTTTGAAAGAAATTTGTATATCTATTTTGTAGTGAGGAATGGTAATAAGTCTTTCTTCTCTTCATTCCATGCACAAAAAAACATGGGTTAATCAGAAGGGAAACTTTTTCTAATATGCATTTTTTGCATTGATCTTCACAAACATATATCATTCAGCATTAAAACAATGGAAGGGAGAGACTGGGTAACTTTTTGCCTTCCCTGCACCAGCATTTTGAAAAACATGCATTGCACACTGTGAGTCTCCATTTTTAGATCCAATTCTTCCTGCTTCTGTGGAACATGCTGGCTTCTTTTTTATTAATCTTTGTGTTTGTTATACCCTGAAGAGAGCTATAAAAATGTGAAAATTCTCTTACTTCAGTGCTGATCTACAGGCTTTTCTGTGAGACGTCTTTCTTCAGCAGCAGAAAGCACTCGTGTCTGGAGTAGGCATGGGAGGGGCTTATAAAGCACTGACACACAAGGTTAAATTTTTATGGAGGCCATCAAGCATTCAGATCTTGCCAATATTACAGACTCTGACTTTAACATGACATGTGCTTATTTCAACACCCAATAATCTTCTCTATTCATGTCTGAAAGCAAAGGAGCCCTTCTGTAAATTTGGAATGGCTCCATTTGGATAACCACAAGTCTTTTGTCTGTTTTCCGATGAAATATGAAGCATCTAGCACTCAGAGATAATCAGAACATGTGCTATGGAAATGCCAAATTAATTAATTAAATGCCACACCAAAGGTGCAATAAAAGTTTTAAGTGCTTTATATAAATAACAACCCCTAGGAATTTACAGCTGTTAAATTAGCTACAACCTTTGCTTGAATTATATAGCCCTGATCTTCAGTTTTTAATTAAGTTTTTCCTTGTGCAATAATTTTCAATATGCTTCTGTTGAATTCAAGAATCAGTTGAAATACTGTACAAAGAAAAAAATGTAATTTAAATTGGAAGATCGTGGCTATATAACTCAAACAAAGGCTATTCTCTGGAAAGTACAACAAGCCCGATCACTTGGTAAGCTGGGCTCTTTCAAACAGAATTTTTTTTAATGCAAATTTACTTACTTCAGAGTAAGGAGTACCTACAAAATTGGCAAGTGCATCCTGGAATAAATGAATCCAGAGAGGTGTTAGCATCTAAATTAAAAACTATCAGAACATGGACTTTTGGGATGCTGTTCTGACAAAAGGGCTGACTTAAGGCCCAGATTTATCCTTTGTAGCTTTAGGCCTTCTATCTGAGTTGCCAAAATGTAGTTTGTCTCTGAGTCTTTATATAGGCAGTGCCAGGAGGCAGGTTTCTCCAGAGACTGATGCAGATATTCAAGAAGTTGAGTTACCCACTGAGTGTCTTTCCCTGTTAATTACAGAGCTCCCAGCTTCCGCACATCAATCTAGTTGCCTAAAATGAGTCAGATAAATCTGGGTCCATGCCTTTAACAATGATGTTAACCATCAGCTGAGAAGTCGGCCATAGAAAATGGTATATTTTTGATCTGGTATCTTCAGAGTAAGATGGGATGGTTTCAGAAGATGCATCCAGAAACAAGTTACACATTGGTCAAGGACAAATCACTGAATTCACTACAGAGCTGAGGGATGTGGTATGGCCTGTGGCATACAGCAGACCAAACTCTTGGTGACCTACGAAGCAGTAAAGAGTGATCAGAATGATGTGGATTTGTCAAAATCCTTTGCTTGTGCTGGCCAGTACTTTATGCACCAACCCAGCTGTCATGGTTTAAGCCCAGTCAGCAACTAAGCACCATGCAGCTGCTCACTCACTTCCCCCCCACCCAGTGGGATGGTGGAGAGAATCAGGAAATAAAAAGTAAAACTTGTGGGTTGAGATAAGAACAGAAAGGAAGAAACTCATAATGATAATAATAACCATAATAAAATTACAATAGTAGTAAAAGGATTGGAATACACAAAAGAAGTGATCCACAATGCGATTGCTCACCACTCACTGACCGATGCCCAGTTAGTTCCTGAAAGGCAATCCTCCCCCAGGTCAACTCCCCCCAGTTTATATACTGGGCATGACATCACATGGTATGGAATACCCTGTTGGCCAGTTGGGGTCAGCTGCCCTGGCTGTGTCCCCTCCCAACTTCTTGTGCCCCTCCAGCTTTCTCGCTGGCTGGGCATCAGAAGCTGAAAAATCCTTGACTCAGTCTCAGACAGTAGTGTTCAACACTACTTAGCAACAACTGAAAACATCAGTGTGTTATCAACATTCTTCTCCTACTAAATCCAAAGCATAACACTATACCAGCTACTCGGAAGAAAATTAACTCTGTCCCAGCCACAACCAGGACACAAGCACTGGTTTCACTGTCCTGCCTCAGCAATGTCCTCTTTCCCCCACACCAGTGAAAGTTGCATATCACTCTTGAGCAACATTCAAACGTAGAAAATACCAGCTGAGAAGTTGATGGTTTTACTAGAGTAAGTCCCGCTGCAAACAGGAATTTGGGCTAGAAATCTTCTGTGCTAGACTGACTGGCTCCAGCCACTGCACTGCTGTTGTGTGTCGTACCTGCAGTGGGATGCAGCAGCTGTGTGACAGTGCACCGGGTGGGGAGAGAAGAACAGACGTGTTAGCAAGCTACCTCCTTTGGAAATACTGTCCTACTGAAGCAAACTTTAATCTATCGCTAAGAAATTTGACCAAGCATTCCCTCTTATGCAGCTTTTTACATTGCTTTAGTTTAGACTCGCATATTTTAAAAAATTTATCTTGTGGTCTCAGTCTGTTTGATAACAATCTCTCTATTTTTAGGATTAGATTATTTTCCTGTTTCATGGGCTTCTCCAATTGTTACCATAAACTCAGAAAGGAAATGCTAGAGATCAGTCACCCTAAACTCATTTCCACCTCCAAGAGTCCATCTCAGTCAGGAAACAATAATGAGCTACATACAGTTAGCATATTCAGGTGGTTATTTCAGGTGTGCTTTTAACATTCAGCTAGAAATACAATGCAAGGTCCACTGAAAGACGTATTGCACAATGATCCAAGACAAACAGCAGCCAAGGCATATGGCAAAGTGGATTCTACCTTTTAAGGGAAAGAATTGTTCACTAGCCAGTTAAGTTGGGATAAGACTCTTGGTCTAAAGCAAAGTGAGGTCTGACAGCCTTTCAGCTCAGGAGGGAATAAATGGCTTCTGAGGAGAAAGGGTGATGCGGACTCTAAATCTGTCTGATGGTGTGATTGCAGAGTCTGATGGAAGCTTTTTTATACAGGTGAATTCCTTGGTGAAAAATCTCTTTTCATGCTTTAGATGCATCTTGAAATATACGGCAAGCACAAAGCCATACCTCTTTGTCAGAAGAGAGGAAGTCAGCAGAATTTTTAACTGATTTGGATGCTGTAAATTAAGTATTGTATTTAGATTTTACCTGGCTGTTGTAGGCAAAAATAGCTTATATTGTGAATGCTAACAGGCAGCAGATAATTAGGTGTACATCTGTCTGCAAGTCAGTATTTGAATAAGAACTTTTCCACTCCCAAGCAGAAGCCTGCTACCTGCTAGATGCAATGGATATTGCTTGGTTGTAAATTTTGATAATGCCTGGACTAAAGAAAAGTGGCACATCCTGGACCCTCCTATTAATAGAGATGAGTCAGAAGCACCAGTTAGGAGGCTGAACAGGCATTGAGCTTCTGCACATAAGCTACTTAGACTGGGAAAACCAGGGGCTTGGGTTGAAAGGGTTCCTGAAAAGAAGACATGGTCTCCGAAAGAAGAAAGGGGCCCAAAGGTGGAGAAGATGCTGGCTGGAGGAAAGATCATGGAAGTTGGGGAAGATCCTAAAGATGGGGAGATACAATGAGACATACGCAGGTCCATGTCCTGATGTCTCAGCCAGTAACACCAGTGCTGATAACTGCGAGGAGTAGCACAGCATGAACAAACACAAATTTGTGCCCAGCATTCCTGGGCTAGCAGCAACCTTCTTCCTAGGAAGAGAAGCCAAGACCTACTGAACGTAATGGTGGGAGGGAGCAAGTAAGTGTGAGAGAGAATCAAGTAGCGTAAAAGCTCTAATCTTGTTGGTTCTTGAATAAACCCCAGTACCCAGATCCACTATAGGCTGTTGTTTACTCTGTGTTGCCTGCGAAACTTTCCCCAGCTTGAGTCAAGTGTGATTTAAATAACGGAATAATAACCAGCTAAGCACCTGGCAGATCTATAAACCAAGGTCCATGGACACCTTAAGGCATACCACAGCTTCTCAGTGGCTCCTCCGCTACAGTCAAAGTGTGACAAAGTGTGTCCTCACTTGAGATGGAGGGGCCAGACTGCACATGGTGGGAAAGGCAGGGTCACTCTCCACTGTTGGTGACTCAAAAGGCTCCCTGGGACACAGTAAGGTAGTGGAACACACAACTCAACTCTGAAGGTCACAGGAAGAGTTTCACAGCAATAGAAAGATGCAAGGTCTTCCTTTTCTGAATTACTAATTACGTTATATCTTTCACAGAGCCCTGCATTTATGGGAATATAATATTGCTGTTGTAGTTCCAAAAATATAGCACTAAAGCAAATTACGGTCAACCTTTTTTTAGACTTCTTAATGGACCCATTAGGGATTCATTTTCTTACCAGAGGTGGATGACAGTTCTGCTGATTGTTGCCATCATAATACCTGAATTTTGGCCACATTTTGCTCAAAGCCTTCAGTCTGCGCAAGTTCTTTGTCGCCTACTGTGAGGAGTCCAAAGCCGGGAGGCAGCTGGCCATGTGGTCGCAGACTGACGTTCAGTGCTGCTAGTGTGTAAGAAGAGACAGTGAATTCTCTGTGAACCTGGGTGCCAGAAACTACGCTTGGGAAACCATTTTGACAATGTTCAAAAGCTTCAGCTGTACATGTCCAACACAGCAGCACATCTTTCAGCTTTGAACTCTGTGGTTCTTGGATTCTACATGCTTTGATATGCAATGAGGTCATAATATGTGTTTATGACAACAGTGCTCACTGAGCTGAGGACTGTGATATCAAAGTTGAAATATTTTGACTTCACCGCATGATTAAATGTCTTGAGGAAAAAACAGTTATACAGCACTATCACAAACCTTTAAAGCGTATTTCTCACATAAAGATAAAGGTTACCTCTAGTATGTTGCCTCTGGAAATGTTCTGCCAGGTTGCTATAGCAACCTCTGCTATGTAAATTAGCAAGAGCTTTACCACAAGATTTTTAGATTGCTGGATTGGGGGGGGGCGGGTGGGAAGGAAGTAAGAGCTAAAGTGAAAAATAAGCTGGAGAAGCATCTAAAGGGACCAATTAGTAGTTAGTCGTGGTCCACTGGCAACTAGATACCAAATGATTTTTTTTAAACTACAGTTTTCAACATGATTCTATTTTCCCTTTACACAGTCTGTACTGGCAAACGTGGTGGCACTTAGGATGAAGGAATTCCCTTTTAGGCTTAAATCCATTTTAAATAATCCACTTATATCACAGAAGTACAAAAGTAGAGAAGTACAGTATTGGTAAACTTAAGACACACAAGATACTAGAAGACCAAATGAGGAACCACAGAATGGAAATACCGAATTCTAAGAGTACCTCAAAGTTGTTGAATGCTCTGAAATTGTGAAAATCACTGGAAGGTCATTTTTAACACTGTTCTGCTTACAGATTGCTCATTAAAATAGCAATGTGACTGTCAGGGGATTCTTCTTCTAATCAGCCTCTCCATTTCAAAATGAACCATGAATTTCTGAATTTTCTCTGTCTGACCCAAAGTATATTGAAAGGCATCTGCTGACCTTAGTTGGTTTTGTATTAATCCCTAGTATATTTAGGGATGATCAGTTAGTTTACAGATAGTGACGACCTACTGGGTCGGAGATCCCCAGCCTCATTACTGTTTCTCATTGAAATTATTAGGTGTACAGATGGCATACGGTAAAATGCCATATCCTTGTTTCCAGAAGAGAAACAGACCAGTCAGAAAGTAAGATACAATGTCGGGGAAAAAAAGCAGCTTTCTCTTTTCCTATCTATAAGCAATATGTCTGTGGTTCCCTGATGGTAATTTCCCATGTTAGCTGTTGCTGTAATTGACACCAGGATATTACACAGCAGTAAATGGAAAAGAACATATTGGCTCTCGTGAATACATTAGCAGGTGACATGGGCACCATGAGCAAAAGGCTAGGTGATTCAAAGGACTATCTGTCTGATAATATGTGTCCATTTATGAAACATTTGAAAACTCCTATGTATAGATCATTTAAGGGCATAATGCGATCTTCCCTAATAGAAAACATTTCAGACGGAAAGCTTATGCTGAAGTAGCTCTTTCACAAAAGTCTGTTTTTCATCAAAAACAGACCTTTTAAAGGTATGCTTCAGTGTTTTTGCCAGGAATTAAAAAATATGATGAAAAAACCCACGAGGGAGAGGAAATATAACAACAACCTTTCTAGTGAAGCAATTTGAACAAAAACATGTCTTCAATGAGGACTGGAATAGAAAATAAAAGCTTTGATGTGTATATACGCATCTTAATGATGCATGACAAACCATTCAGATACAGAGTTTGGGGTTAGGTCATGATAAATGCTAGGTTGCCTTTTTCAGAGAAATTAAAAATGAATGATTTTTTTTTAATTTTGTTTTTCCAATACTTACACAGGTTTTGCAAACAACTTTTTTTTTTTCCCCCTGAAATATAGTGTGATTTAGACTACACACCAAAAAAATGAGATTACTAGGGCAAATGCAAGCAATCATTCACCACAAAATTTCACAGTAATATTTTGTTCATTTACTTCTATTTATTTTGCTTAACTTACATGTTCAATCTGCTTGCTAGAAAGATTGTGTATATTAAAGAACTCTCCTGATATTTGAATTAAAGGTTGAAAATAAAATTTTCACTTTGATTATTTTATATCACCACGGAGACTTCTAGGAAGGGAAAAATAGATATTCCGGCTATTTTAAGCTAAAAAAAAAAAAAAAAAAAAAAAAAAATAATAATTAAAAATCATATTTTTAATTGATCAGGAAGGCACCAAAACTTACACTGAACCTTTTTCTTTTTTTCCCCAGGTCATATATAAATGAAATTTTCATCTTATATAAAAGCTCTATCAACATTTATCTACTACTGTTATCTATTATTATTCTCCCTTTTGCAGCTATTTTTTCTTGTTTCCTATAGGACCTGAATATGTGCCACCTGAATATCAATGATCTAATAAATTCAGAGACCAATCAGTAAAGATTTCATATATTTTTAAATATGGAACTTAAATTTAATTTTTCTTTTTTAATTAAAAAGATGATCCAAAAAGTACTCTTTTATTGTCATTAGATAAGAAAGGATAAGTTTGGGTAGGAAAGAAATGAGATGAGACTTCTATCTGGTATTTGATAAAAAATTCTAATTTTTCAGCCTACTGCTTTTTTTGTATACTGGACTATCATAATAAAGAAGAAGGCGGGAATAATCAAAAAATAAAGAAGCTTGTTCAGAGAAAAAGAAAAGAGAAGACATTCTTCTTATTTTTTATTAGAAATGTAATAACAAAGAGAAGGGCATTTTCCACTAGGCACTTGGATGAAAGGGCAGGACAGAGAGTTTATATGCTTCAAATCTTCATCAAATGACTTGAGTTATTTAAATAGTATCCCAGGATGGAGGGCTTTGGAACTGGAAAGAACAGGCTAGGAAACTGGCAAGAAAATCAGGGGAGGGGAGGTGTGTTGGTATCAGGATTGAAGCTGCCAGAGAGCAAGATGAGTGAGAGTCCGGAGAAGGAACTTTGAGATTTATTGTGGCCCTTTATAAAGATACCAGAATACAGAAGACTAGCATCATAAATCAGGAAAATCACATTTCTGAGCACATAAAAACTAGGTTTATGTTTCAATCAGCAGCAAATCAAGGATGATGACATTTGTCATCATCCATGCCATCATTCATGACATCTGATGACATTTGGTAGGTGATAGCTTTTGACGTTGGTTTGGTAAGCCACAAGCTGAAACCCAGGAGGTCTGCTCCTCTGAGTTCAGGATAATGACTGGTCGATAAGAATCAGACACCATCCCAGGGCTCCAGTGGCACACTGCAACTCCCTGGGTATCTTCCTGGATCTAAAGAGTCCTGAAGGTGAAAGGCAACACCCATTTGACATAAATGAACTCATTAGATTTGGAGCATGCTCCACTGAGGATTCGGATGATATTGAAGAGAAATGTTGGTACTTTTCCATGTAAACACAGACCGCTCCAAAGCTTCTAAAGCATCTGTTTTCTTACATTCACGTAAGCTCCATGGTACAGTTTTGGTGCCCATCACACTGGAGCTCTGTCCTAGGACAGGTTTTAGGCTCACTGGATCCCACTTCAATATCTGAAGTCTCTACCTTTTACTCCTCTCTTCCCACTTCCCCATCTGTGCCACTGCATACATAATCACCTCAGATCTGTGAGAGCTACCCTGAATCTCATTACAAAGTCAGGTAAAGAGGAAACCATGGCATATCGTAATGTTAATAAGCTAAAGCAGGTTCTGACTACATCTGCATTCTCTTTGATGTTCAGATATGGAAGTAAGAGATGTTCTCAGCTAATTATTTAAAAGCCATAGCTCACTCTATTGCTCAAGATACTTACTGAGCCAAAGCCCAGAGCAATCAAATAAGGGTAGTGTTAATAAATGCATCACTAATTCCTGCTTCCACACTTTGAAGAACACTTCCTGTCAGCTTCATATCCTACATGTTGCCAGTCATAATCTCCTTTTGCATATGGCCCCATAATCGATTTTGAATTAATGTGATCAGTGATCCTCTGCAGGATGGGCTCCTGACATGTGAGTGTCTGCTGCTTATTAGCAGAGGTCCTTATGCAGGACAGGAAGCTGAAGGAGGTCAGTGCTGTGCTCAGTTGATTTAAATATTAAACGTTCTGTTCGTGACATCCTCTTCTCTGACTGGAAATCAATGGAGCTTTACTGCTGTGAAATGGAAAGGCTATCTCAACAAATCAGGACTTTTCTGTGCGCAATTCAATTAATACAGTACAATGAATTATACATAACCAGTGAACAAGATGTTTGACATGGTCATAGAGCTGCAGAAGAGATTTTGTAGGTGACCTACAGGCTCAGATCCTCCTCGGTGCGTAGAGCTCCAGCTCTCATTGTGGATTATGATATCTAGCAGACCTCACTGCTCTCCTTGGATCGGACCCTTGAAAACCCTCCCTCTGTGTTCATAATTAATATGTTCTATGTGTAACAGAATAACATGTAGGATTAACAGCTCCCTTTTTATAGACATGATTGCCTAACAACTAAACAAAGCAATTATTACACCAGAAAAATAGTAAAGCTGATAGCAAGTTATTATTTTCTCTCCTTGTTTCTGCTTTGTTACAACAAAGATAATTTATTTAAATAAAGGTAAAAAATAAGTACATTTAAATGCATTCCAATTAGATGTCCCATGATTTAACACACAGACTAAATGCTACCATCTTTGGCTTTATACAAGGCAAGGAACTCTGACCTAAGGTCCCACTCTGCTAAGTCAAATTCAGCCATAAAATAAGAAACTCTAGTGGCACAAACCACTAAATCTCAAAGGCAGGAGCACCAAAGAGAAGCTGCAAGGGATTATTATTAACCCCAGGTTAGAGTTTGAAACCTGAGACATAAAAAATTATCCGAGGATTTGCAAGGCTTTGTTTATACCAGATACTCAAACCAGACAGAGAAGGCTCATAATTACCAAATAAGTCTCTGTGTTAACCACAAGATACTTCTAGCTCTGAACTGCTGCAGGGTAACTATTTTTGCATCCTTTTCTGGAAATCTAATTTTACACTTAACTGAAATGATTCAAGGTCTGGACAGGTATGATGTTAGTCCTTCCAATTCAGGCAACAAATGATGCAGGTGATTTTATCACCATCTGCCCAGGGGTGACTGCTTGTGTGTGTTGACTCTAGATTTCACACAATTCATGCTACTTTTACAATAAACAGTCCTATAAAAAACCCAGCACTAACCATTCAGATATACACGTTCTATACCTAACACAACAGATCTCTGGACCTGATGAAGTTATAGGCATTCTTACAGTAGAAGTAATAAATAATATGACATTATCAGTACAAATTGGGGGATAGAAGAATAGAATCCCATAAAACATTACCTTTTTTTTTTTTTTTTTTTTTTTTTTTCAGGAGACTAACACTTCTCCTTCCATAACTCTGAATTCATAATATATGTTATATAATTTGCTACATCAAACCACTTCTGCAGCAGAATGCCTAGCTGTGCTCTTAAAACAAAATGTTTCATAGGGGAACAGTGCTCTCCAGTGATCAAAGAAAGGAACTGGTTTAGTCATAAAACAGGTAATTGTGATCTCTTTTATTTTCTAAGCTTTACCTTCTTTTTTCCACAGTGATTAGTAGGACTATCTTCTACATATAATATTCACATTTTCACTTCAAGGATTTTTACCCTTTTCTTAATGAAATATGTCTTACAAGGCTAATTATTTAATACATGAAATTCCCACAGCTCTTTTTTTAACATTGGTATACAAACATAAACTTATGAAAACTGAAAGCATTTCTTAGCTAAATCACATGAGTATTAGCAAAGGTTTATTTGCAAAGCTAGTGATCCTTTATGTTCATGAAAATTGTAAACCTATGACTGTAATTAATCATGAAAGTTATTGGACATATTTAGTGTGGTTTGGTTTACATTTTATTGAGAAATAAATTCCTGGAGGATTTTCAGCTGAAGAGCTACAGAGAATTTTATACAAATTTTTGCTAATCACATAGACTTAAAATGTAAGGGAAAAGAAAAAGGATAAATCTTTGTTTTCATGTTATTCTTGTCTCTTTGTAAGAGAAATACTAAGAACATGCTAGATCTTGATTGCTTTATGTCAGTACACTTTAACTTAAGCCAGTAGAGAGATGGGACAAGACTCATCTTACCATTTTATCCACCTATAACCTAGATGTCTGGTAACCTCAGGCTTCTCTGGAGAGAAGTAGCTACATCATCCCTTTCTAAGGGAGGTGAGATGAATCATTGTCGAGAGATGACTGTTAGCTCCAGTGAATACAGAATGAGCTGAGAGTACTAGTGCAAATGTCCACAGGGTAGATGATGATGACTAGTTCAGATGAGTTTACACCATGCTGATAGACATGAATCAAGTTCCTAGATTCTGGATCAACAAAATATCCCATCAAGGGAGGAAAAATCCTCACTAAAACCAGATTCCAAAGCCCTATATTGTAAAATGTGTTTTAAACACTGAAATGGAATAGATCCATTCTTACATGCTTTTTTAAATTATCTCTATTGCCAGTGTTTTGGGTTTGTGTGGCTGGGTTTTGGTAGCAGGAGAGGGGCTGCAGGGCTGGCTCCTGTGAGAAGCTGCTGGAAGCTTCCCCGGCTCCAAGTCGGGCCCACCTCTGGCCAAGGCCGAGCCCATCAGTGATGGTGGTAGCACCTCTGGGAGAACAGATTTAAGAAGAGGAACCTGCAGTGAGTGGAGGATTGGAATGTGAGGGGAACCCCTCTGCAGACACCAAGGTTGGTGAAGGAGGAGGGGAGGAGGAGCGGGGGAGGAGGGGATGCCCCCACAGCCCTGGTAAGACAGCAGGCTGTCCCCCCCCAGCCCAGGGAGGGGAGCGGGGGAGCAGATGCCCACCTGCAGCCCGGGGAGAGAGGAGCCCACGCCGGAGCAGGGGGATGGATGCCCCCCAAGATGGCCGGGACTCTGTGGGAAAGCCCGCGCAGGAGCAGGCTGTGACTGAAGGACTGTGGCCCGTGGGAAGGACCCATGACGGAGAAGCTGGTGAAGGACTGTCTCCCGTGGGAGGGACCCCACGGTGGAGCAGGGGACGGGTGAGGAGTCCTCCTCCCCCTGAGGAGGAAGGAGCGGCAGAGACAGCGTGTGGGGAGCTGACCCCAACCCCCACCCCCTGTTCCCCTGGGCCGCCGGGGGGAGGAGGGAGAGAGAACCGGGAGTGAAGCTGTGCCCGGGAAGGGGAGGGATGGGGGGAAGGTGTTCTGAGGTTTGGGTTTATTTCTTGTTGTCCTTGTTTTGATTTGATTTACAGTAAATTAAATTGATTTTGTTTCTTCCCCAAGTTGAGTCAGATTTTTGCCCATGACCATAAGTGGTGAGTGATCCCTCCCTGTCCTTGTCTAGACCCATGAGCGTTTCTTGATATTTTCTTGTCCCCATCCTACCAGGTGGGAGAAGCGACCCAGCAGCCACGTAGTAATTTGTTGCCAGCTGGGCTTAAACCAGGACAACATACAGACATGCATGTTAGTAGGCATGTGCTAAGATGCAGTATTAACGACACAACATTACAGCCTATAGCCGGGCAGTTCTGCAGAAACAGGGCAAGAGTGTTTCATGCAAAATCTGTCTTCTGGTGACCTTCAGTGACTCTGAGCTAATGAGTCAATTCTTTTCGTATCTTCAGTCTCTTGGAAGCACAAACATCTACTTGACTGTTTGTGGTTGTCTTGTAAATAGTAATGACTGCATCATTTTGTTGTGTCTTAGGATCAGAACCCAGATGCCTTGTCTGCATTTGGGCAGCAAACTAAGTGCAGATCTGTAGGATGAAAAAGCTGGTGTTGGACCCTCAAAGTCCTCATCATACGCACTTCAGAAAGCTTTACCTCTGTCTAGTTCCTGTCTGGCTCTACAGACTGAATGACTGTCAGTGACCAGATTGCATTAGCTGTGCTACTGGCACACTTTCTCAAGCTTAGCTTCATC